>NC_048219.1:23888846-24188846 GCF_002007445.2 Ailuropoda melanoleuca
ATGTCTTTTTATCCAATCTGCAACCCTGTGGTGTTTTATGGGAGCATTTAGGCTATTTACATTGAGACTGATTATTGAGNGCCATTTAGATTGATAGAGATTATTGACAGATATGATTTTAATGATGCCATTTCTCTTTAAAGTCTTTGTATCGGTTGTGACTTTCTGTTCTGTATCACTCTTGGGGCCTTTTTTCTTTTATAGAACCCCCGTTAACNATAGAGCCCCCCTTAATATCTCCTGTAGGGCTGGTTTCGTGGTTACGAAATTGGTTAATGATTGGCGATTTTGGAACGTCTTTATTTCTCCATCAATTCTGAATGACAGCTTTGCTGGATAAAGGATCCTTGGCTGCATGTTTTTCTCTGAAAGAGCTTTAAAAATGCCCCCCCAAGCCTTTCTCTCATTCCAGGTCTCTGTAGACAGGTCTGACGTAATCCTGATACCTTTGCCTTGGTACGTGAGAAATTTCTTTGCCCTGGCCGCTTTCAATACTGTATCCTTGGATCTAATATTTGCGAACTGCACTATGACGTGACATGGCGTAGGTTTGTCGTGGTTGAGCTTGGGAGGGGTCATCTCTGCCTCTTGGACACGAATGCTTGTTTCCCTTGCTAGATTAGGGAAGTTTTCAGCTACAATTTGTTCAAATATCTCTTCTAGACCTCTGTTTTTCTCCACCCCCTCGGGGATGCCGATGATTCTGACATTGGAATGTTTCATTGAGTCAGTAATCTCCCATAACCTACATTCTTGAGATTGGATCTTTTTTTTTTTTTCTTCTNAAACTTTATTTTTTTATTTTTTATTTTTTTTAAGATTTATTTATTTATTTATTGACAGAGATAGAGACAGCTAGCGAGACAGGGAACACAAGCAGGGGGAGTGGGAGAGGAAGAAGCAGGCTCATAGCAGAGGAGCCTGATGTGGGGCTCGAACCCATAACGCCGGGATCACGCCCTGAGCCGAAGGCAGACGCTTAACCGCTGTGCCACCCAGGCGCCCCGAGATTGGATCTTTTTGAGCTTTTAGCTTTCTCTTCTACTAACCCATCCTCCAATTCGCCGATATGTTCTCCTGCCACATTCACCCTGGCCGTCAGAGCATCTAATTTTAACTGCATTTGATTCATAGAATTTTTAATTTCTGCCAGATTCGCTCTCATTTCCGGCCTTAGAGATTCTATATTCTCATTAATATTTTCGTTAATACTTTTTTCACGTCTACACATCATCTTGACCATTGTTACTCTGAACTCCATTTCTGATAATTTGGTTATATCCATATCCATTAGTTCTGTGGCAGAAGCCACAGACTCATTGTCTTTTCTTTGCTGGGGGGATTTCTCCTTCTTGTCATTCTGATGAGGAGAGGTTGCGGGGTTGCCCAGAGCCCAAATTATTGACCAGGACCCAGGCAGTGTGCACTTGTTTTATAGGGACCTTAGGGATGTGGGCTTCTTGATTTTTCAGCCTGACTTCTGGGGGAGGGGCCTGCCACGCGGATACTCAGGCAACCCTGTTTGGGTAGAGTCTCCGTGTCCGCTGGGAGGGGGGATGGGGATGGGCACACTGTGAGCCGNGAGCCCAAATTATTGACCAGGACCCAGGCAGTGCGCACTTGTTTTATAGGGACCTTAGGGATGTGGGCTTCTGGATTTTTCAGCCTGACTTCTGGGGGAGGGGCCTGCCACGCGGATACTCAGGCAACCCTGTTTGGGTAGAAGTCTCCGTGTCCGCTGGGAGGGGGGATGGGGATGGGCACACTGTGAGCCGGTATTTCCAGACGTTTGTTCTCTGCCGGCTTTCCCTGGCGGTTTGGTGCCTCTTCTGAGAGTCAGAGCAGCAGTGGCCGAATCTCAGCCTCTGTCTCAGAACAGAGGGATCGCAGACGGTTCTCCACTGGGCCCCTCTAGCCACCTTAACTCCGTTTCTGTTGGTGCTGCTCAATCCTGCAGCGTCCCGGGATGTGCGCCCCACAGCCGGCGTCCCAGCCCTCACTTCCAGGGCTGGCACGTCTCTGTCCTTTGTGTTTCTAACACCGCCAGCCACCAGCCGCTCCGCACACTCCGGAGCTCCGTTTCAGTGTGGTTCACGCGCACTCTGGAGCTCCGGTTTTCAGACTGGTCACGTGCGTTCCCCGGCTCACTGTCTCAGTCTGCTCTCTCGCGGGTGCCAGTCCGCGAGTCCGCCCGGTCCCCAGTGCAGGTGGCTACCGCTTCCCGGCGCCCGAATGCCCAGAATAGAGATGTTTTAATATGGCTTCCAAACTGATACTCTTGCTCAAATCATCAGTTTTGAGATGAACTTTTTGATAGACTCTACAGTTAGCTTAAATTTTGTCAGGTCTGACAGTTGTAATGAGCTGTACAAATTCAGTGTGTTACATTAGCTTTTTGATCCATCCATAAAGATAGACTTTATTTCTATTTGTTGAAGGCATTTCTCTTAGATGTTCAAATTTCTATAAAATTTTTAAACCATCTAGGATTTTTTTTTTAATTTATGACAACTCTGTTTTCTATGTTACTATTAGTGACTGAGGCAAGGAATTTCAATTTGAATTCAACAACAACAAAAATAGATAAAGAGAAATTATTTCTTTCACATTCAAATTATAACAAGTGTCTAACTTTGGTTGCCAAAGCTTTTTTAGAGAGACAGTTGGAATCTTTACATGGTTAAGAGTCTCCTGGGGAGTTGGGGAGAGGTTATTTGAGGCAATCAGGTACCATATACCAACAATATATGGCATCATCATTACCACTAAAAGGAAAGTATAACCTAGGCTATTTTTATACATTAGCCATGTCCATAATATTAAATCCCTATGAATCTTTTGAAAACAAACCATCATGCACTATTTTTCACTTTTATGAACTACAGTATTTAATTAGGGTTAAAGTGACTCTAATTAATAAACTCACCAATAGTTAATAAACTCACTTCAAGAGCGCTGGGTGGGGGAGGAGTATCTAGTACTATGTAATATGTAATATATTTGAAACAAAAAGTAAGCCTTTTAAAACCAAATTATACTTGTATGAATAATTATTTCACAAATGTAATTACCTCCTTGTCTTTTCTAATGATGATTATTCAAAAAATCAGTACAGAAAGAGAGACTAAGCATTACCTTTCCCTGAGAGAAGCTCGATTTAACACAGGGCTTGGAGAATGCTTCGGCATTGCTGAGGGTGCTGAATGGACAGGTAAGGTCCTTGCTGAATGCTGGGGCTTGCTACATGACCGTGAGCTTAAATACTCATCACACCTTTCCAAGGGCTCATCAAAGTCTCTCCCATGGGGTGTCCTGATAACCTGTTAAAAAAATTGTATTTGTATATAAATAATAAATGTGGTAATATTATACATACATACAACCTTAGAACCTTTGTAAGAGTTTTTTTAAAAAGTATAATGCCACAGCTACATTTGAAGGTAAATTTCAGAATGTAGCAGTCATTATCACTGTAAGATTAAATATTAAACACATCTGGATTGTTCATTCCACATGTCTAAAATTTATAAAACTTTATCAATTCCAAGGGCTTTTCAGTAGTGGTGGGGTAAAGTTAGGGGTGCACATAGAAAACAAAGGACAATACACAGAAACTAATTATAGTCCAATTTAGTTATGAGGCCAATCAGAACAGAATTCTATCTTAACACTCATTCATTGATTCATTTGTTCTGGGGACAAATGAATAAATCAGGATAGAAAAATTAATAAATTCCTATCCTTATTATGTGGAACTTTGATTCTAATAAAATTTACATTCTAAAGGAGAAAGAGTTTTAAAAACATACACATACCAAGATAAACAGGTAATATATAGTATGTCTAAGGATGGTAAATACCATGAGAAGAAAATAAAGCAGGAAAGGAAATAAGTGCTGATGGGTGGTGTGGGAGGGGTATGAAGGGAAGGAGCTGCAATTTTAAATAGGATAATCAATGGGGACCTCACAGAGAAAGAGAATGTCTTAGTAAAGACCTAAGGAGTAAAGGCCTGAAGACCTTAGTAAAGACCACAAGAGTGGTCTAAGTCACGGGGACATCTGTAGGAAGATCATTCCAGAAAGAGAGAAAAATAAATGTAAAGAACTTGTGGGGTGGGGTGTGGTGGAAAGCGTGGCAGGGTGCATTAGAAATTGCAAAGAAGACAACAAGGCTGAACTAAATAGTAGGTGATGAAGTTAAAAAGGTAGATTTTAAGGCTTTAGGCTTCTATTCTGTGACTTTTTTTTTTTTTAAATGAGATCTCCCTGGCTACTGTGTTAAGAACTATCTATAGAGGGGCCAAAGGCAGAAGCAGGGAAATAAGCTAGGAAATGATTACAATAAAATATGGAAAAGGATGATGGATTGGGTCAGAGTGATAATCAATGGAGGTGAAAAGTGATCAGACTCAAAAGGCATTTGAAAGATAGAGCCAACAGGATTTGTTGATAGACTGAATGTCAAAGATAACACCAATCTTTTGGCCTAATCAACCTGAAGAGCTGAGTTTGTATGATTTAGTCACACCCTTCCAACTGGAAGGATGGAAGAGTAAATGTTAGGAGTCTGGTTTTGGACATTCTGAGCTTCACATACCAATTTATTAATCCCCCAATATATTAGAGTAGAATTCAGGAGAAGAGTCCAGGATAAAGATACAAATGGTATTTAAAGACAGGCCACTGGATGATATCACCAAGGAAGTGAGCATAAATAGAAAGAAGAAAACATCTGAAGACGGAGCCCTGGAAATACTCTACTACAGAGAGGCTGAGATGAGAAGGAAACATGAGACTAAGGAGTGACCAGGGAAGAAGGGGAAGAAACAGGAGAATGTGTTGTCAACTGAAGAAAGCATTTCGAATAAGGGGAGTAACTAAATTAAATATTACTGATAAATCAAATTAGAAAAGACTGCGAATGGACCCTTTGTATTTTAGCAATGGAAGGTCATCAGTAACAACAAGAGTAGCACAGACGGAGTGATGGGAGTGATAATCTGGAGTTGAGTTCAAGAGAGAATGAGAGGGGAACTGCATTCATTTAGTAAATATTTAACCTCCAGTCACTATTTTAAGTATTGGGACTATGACATTGAACACAACAAAGTCCCTGCCTTTATGAGCCAATGTTATAGCAGTATGATTTCATAAATATTTGACCTTTAAGGAGGTCAAGTTGATCTTTAGGAAAGACACCTAATCTTTCACAGGCTCATTTCCCCATATGTAAAATAAGGTTAATGATAGCTATCTTATAGATCTACAATTTCAAGTATTTTGTAGAATGTGTAGGTATATGAATTAGTTATACAATAAACATAAGTCATTTATTATTAAACTACCAGTCCAAAACAATTTTTTGCCTCAATGCTACCACAATTTCCACTGCTTTCCAGAATTACGGCAACATGCGATGAGTCAGCAGTAAGCTGAGAGAATCAAACTTTCATCCCAGAACCAAATAGCACGTGATTCAAATGGCTCAGTTATAGCCCCAAATAACTGACCAAGAAATATGTCATCTAGATTGAATAGAAAATCGAAAATTGTTCCACTGTTAGCTGTTCACAGAGACAATGAAAAAGCATAGTGAATGTCAAAAAAAAGATCAAAGAGGTCCATGGTCAACAAATGTAAGGGTATTTATAAAAGAGACTTACAGGAAAGAAAGAAAAATGCTGTTAATGCTGTTTCTAGAGTTATAACCAAATAGGAGCTCCTTGGCTTATGCTAGAGAGATTATTTTCTCTTCGTTAATTTCTTTTTTTTTAATATTTTATTTATATGTTTGAGAGAGAGAGAGAGCATGAGCACACAAGTGGGGGAGGTGCAGAGGGAGAGAGAGAAGCAGGTTCCCCACTGAACAGGGACCCAACTCAGGGCTCTATCCCAGGGCCCCTGGATCATGACCTGAGCTAAAGGCAGACGCCCAATCGACTCAGCCATCCAGGTGCCCCTTTTGATCAATTTCAATGCCAACTGAGTCATGTTGGCTAGGAACACTTCATTTTCTGTTTATTAAATCTTTTCCCCAAACTAGTCGGCAATGTTTTCACAGCCTTTTCCTCTGTTTATCAGAATATTCACTGAGAATCTTTTGAACCACATGTTAGCTAACACTCAGGTCTAGAGAGGTACAGGGATCTGAATGCACAATGCAGATGAGATGCAGCATAAACACAGAGATAACTGACGAGGAAACATGCTGTGTCAAATACATCCTAATGACAATAATGCAGAAGGACAGTCAACGATTTTGGTCTGAATGGTGTAAGTCTCATGGAGGAGGTGGGATTGGAATCAAGGCCATAAGTAAAGAAAGAGAAAGGGCATTCAGAGTGGGGGAAAAGACGCAAGAAGAGATGAACACTGAGTATGATAATCTATCTCTATAGGAAAGCAATAGGAGAGAATGTCTTAGAGGTAGAGAGGGGCACATTTTAGAGAACTTTAAATGCTGTAACTCAATACTATTCAACATTTATTAAGCATATTTTATGTATAAAGTAGTGAACAAGGTAGGCGACAGCAATCACAGATAAGACCACAAAGAAGTTACAACCCATGATGGCAGACATGAAAAACAAGTATTGATAAAACAAAGAGAAAGGAAATTAGAACTAAATAGATATATAATAAGTAACTGTGCAATGGGATTACAGCCAGGATGTACTCTTTCCATGGAATTAAAGTAAATATTTGTTTTCTAAAGTTTTATATCTACATGGAGGACTGAAAGATATAATGAGGGGGGTGGGGCTTTAATAAGAATCCACTTCAAACTTCCAGTCTTAAGCCTAAGCTTAAGAAATATTTCCATAGCTCTTATGAGTTTTCCACAGCTTGCTTATTCACATCAGAAATCAAATGGAATATTAATGTCTTTGGCTCATTACAGAAGAGTTCCTTTCTTGGATGGTTCCTCAAGAACACTGGCTTACAGTCCGAAGACCTGGGTTCAAATCTCTGCCTGACCAGGTCATTTTCTCTCCAAGCCTTAGTTTCCTTATCTATAAACCGGGCAAATAATCTTCCAGGTTTGCCACAAAAATGTGGTAAAACCAGTGAAAACACAAAGCAGAGGGCATAGTTTACGAGAAAGAATGATATTTATGTTGTCTGTTTACAGCAATCTTCATATTTCAGCACAAAGGGTATTTTTTTTTACATTTACGGAAATAGTTCTTTAAATGCCATTTCTAAGACCGAAGATATGTAACAATTCCAGGACTGCAAATGTTAAAATGTATCAAGATAAAACATTTGGTATTTTTAAACCAATCTAAAACTGTTATAAGTAGAAAAGTTTCATACATAAAATTAATTGTAATTTCATAAATGTAATTACGCAAATGACATACTTTTCAAATTTGTGATATATAGTGGTTTGGTATACTATACTCATGAAATAAGATTCCTGAAAAGATGTTTACATGATAATCTGATAAATCATATTAATGGCCATAACATTTTATATTCACAGGAACTTCAAGATCTAATTAATGGAAGGAAGAATTAACTACTAAGTATAATGGGAAACAGGAAATTCACTTATCTGACAAATATCTACTGAAAGCTTACCTAGTGCCTGGTACTAAACACACGCTCTAAAACTTGCCCTTTGTCATGGAGCATAAAATTTAATAAATAAATACAAGTAATTCTAATGGAATTAGCTGGGAAGTAGTTGAGAATAAGGAGTGCAGGGAAAAAGTGCAGTATAGGTACTGCTTTGAGGATGATAAGAAGAAAGTACAGTTCTCATTCAAAAGAGAGAGAAGAAGCAGGGGCACCTGGTGGCACAGTCAGTTCAGCTCCAACTTTTGGTTTCAGGTCGTGACCTCAGGGTCATGAGATCAAGCCCAACAGGAGGTTCCACAGTCGGAGTCTACTTGGGATTCACTCTCTCCCTCACCATCTGCTCCCCTCCCCGCTTGTGCTCTCTCTCAAATACATAAATCTTTAAAAAGAAAAAAAAAAAAACGAGAGAAGCAGTTTTGCCAAGAATATTCCTTAGTGAATCCTATTTCAAGTGAGTAATCAATTCCTACCTTATCTAATTTAAAAATCCATACACTCAACTACCTGGTTTGTTTTTAGAAAGATGTACTTTCTTTACACTGGAGAATTCAGAAGAAATCCCAAAATAATGCAATGAAAGTAATAAGTAATTCCTTAAATCAGTCCTTGTGTGTATGTGTGTGTGTGGGGGTGTCCCTTCTTAGGCCACTGTTCTATTCATTTACATAAATAACTTGTTTAATCCCCACAACAATCTAATGGGGTAGATATTTTTATTCTCTGCACTTCACAGCAGAGGAAACTGTAGCAAAGTCGAACAGCTACTAAGTAAGGGGGTCTCAGGCCAGTGACATATGACAGAGCTATGGCAGATCTCCCAAGTAGAAAATTCCCAGAGCCTAAGCCCCTCAGGCTGCCTAAAAGGAAAGTCTCACAGAAGATGATCTCACAATCGGATTTACTAACAACCCAAAATACAGAGCTCAGGAACAAACTGACAAACTGTTCTCAAAGAAGAAAGACATCTCCAATTAATTTTATGATGTGATCACAATAATGCCACCAAACCACTCATGGATAGTAGAAGGGTAATTACAGACCACCCTCACTAGAAACCATCTATGGAAAAAAATGTTAAATAAAATACTAAAAAATTAAATGTAGTAACATTAAAGAAAAAGAATATAACATGACCAAATTGGGTCTTTTCAAAGAATACAAGGATAGGCTAGCATTAGAAAATCTATTAATCTATTCAATAGATGCTGAAAAAAAGGCATTTGATAATATTCAACATCCGCTCATAAAAATATTCTTGGCAAACAGGGAATTTCAAAAGGAACTTTTTTAACTTGTTAAAGGATATTGAATAAAAATCTACCGCAAATAACATTCATATGTGTGAAACCTTAGACATGATCCTATCAAAGACAGGATCAAGACAAGAAGGCACACTGTATTAGGCTATGCTGCAGTAGCAAATTAAGTTTGAAAATCGGTGGCTTAACATAATAGAGGTTCATTTTTCCCTGTGCTTTATAGTGATAGAGGTTAGCAAGAGAAATTACACTTCACAAAACTGTCCAAGGACTGTTTGGATGAAGCACACTGAACTTACAGCTGTATGACCTAGAACATGAGTCCTAATTGTCACTGCAATGAGAGAGAGCTCATATCAATTCATCTAAGCTTCACCCTGAAAGGGATCCACATAATTTTCCTTCAGAGCCCAGATAGAGTAGGCCCTATGTACCTGCAAGAGGGCTTGAAAAGATGGAAGAGGACATGAATAGCAAATAAGCAATAAATGTCTCTACCACGTCCACTATCACCACTCTTGTTCAACACTGTATTGAAGATTCCAGTCAGTCAAGACAAAGAAATAATTCGAATGGCAGAAGTAAAATTCATTATTTGCAGATGATACAGTTTCTTCTATTAAAAAATTCAAGAATATCTATGATAAGAATGTTATACCAAAATCAACCTCAAACCTAAACAGCAGTAAAACACACGAAAAGGTAATTTTACACAAAAGACTCTTTTACAGTAAGAACCAAAACTACAAGTTTTCTAGGAATAGATCTAACAACATTGTGTAACACATTAATGGAAAAGCATATATGACTTTACTGAGACACATGAGAACTGAGACCACCTGCATTCACATGGCTTACTATCAGATCAAAGAACTGAGGTTCCACCTACCTGAACATGACTTTACCATGAATTCAAGGAAATTCTTGCCCAAGAAAATACTGCTACAAACCAGTAAATAACCATGATTTGCTTTAGGACATTCCCATAAATCATTTACCTAAATAGCAGTCTGCTCAATCATCAATCAGCTTCCTCCTCGAAACAACAGATTTTTAATCTGGGCAAACAATTCCCTTCTCAGGACAACAGATCACTTAACTGGACAAATCCTTCCTTATCAAATAAACTGTTTACTTATGGAGACTTGCTTTAAGACCCAATCTTTGTGTCCATTAATCCTAAACTTTTATATCACACACTTTGTCAATTAGATTCCCTCAGTAAAAGCCCTACCTTAAAACACCGGAGCTCAGACCCCAAAACCCTCTAAGTGTCTGCCCTTAACCTTCCCCTTTCAGAGTTACTACTCTGTCTGTTGACGTGGTGGCTCTCGCTGACTGCATTATGCGTAAACCCGCTTTGCCTGACGTCAACAGACTATTCAGTTACTGTGGTGGTCTTTTGTTGAGTAGGCAGTAGACAATTCTAGAAGTCCAATAAGATATTAATAGACATGCCCCTGCTGCCACAGCGAAGACCTTCAACACAGAAATTGTATTTTTCTAAGACTTCCTGAGCGTCCCTCCTGGGAGTTTCTCTGACTACACAGTGAGATTAGTGAACCTTGGTGTTGAGTCTGGGCTCTGACTTCCTTTTGCTGAACTTCTCAAACGCTTACTTTGGCTTCTAGGAATGCAGAACCCTTTAGTAATTGTTTCATTATGTGATCAGGCCTGAAAGCTCATATCCCCAGTGGAAGTCTGTCTTTTCATTAACAAAACTAATATGTCTCTATCTTTGTAACTTTTTATTGTGAGTCTAGAAGAGGAAGGTCACAGGAAAATGAACAAACATTAACCTACAAATCCATCCACCCGTAGGGCCCATGGGTGAATAGGCTCTGATATTCTTAGCACACCACAGTCTTTACAGTAAAAACTCTGCCCTGTGTCACTTGTCAAAATATCATGAAAACGTCTTCAGTTTTTTCCTTGTTTTCTCCATGGGAAAATACACCTCTAGGAGAAATTGCTTCCAAACCCTCCATCTTCCTAGAATTATAGATTTGTCAGGTCTCCCATGTGAGACAACTACCAGGCTGGGGCCCAAAACACAAGGTATGCAAGCAACCCACGGGCCGACGTCAGACTTGTGTGTTTGCTTCACTTTAGGTCTGTGCCCCCGCCCAGTTAGAGTCAAGCTGCTTCCATGTACTCACACTGTAATTCTAAATCATACACTTACTGTTCTAAGCAGCATAATCAGCCATGTCTATGCAAAGGAACTCCTCTGCTACCAGGGCGGCTGGGTGTTCACACAGCTCGCCCGGCAGGATTCAGCATTGCTGCAGACTGATGATTCCTCTTTACCTTCTAGTTCTTCTTCTTCCAAGTAACCCATTTTCCCAGCTATCCTGTTCCTGCTCTAACAGGGTATATTAGAAATGGGGTTCAGGTAGGGTGGGAATGTGAGAGAGGGGAGACAGAACGTCAATTCACAGGTCACTGGGTCATAAGAAGCCCCATGCAGATCTGATCGACTGGCCATCCAACACCCAAAGATCCTGGCCTTCAAGCTAGACTCGTGACTGCATGGAACTTCGAATGGTTTTTCTTGAGGAGGACATGAGAATGTTCTATGTGAGGGAAGAAAGGTACGCAAAGATGTTTGGTGGCCAGAGGGGCAGAATGTGTCAGATATGGTTAGCTGTCCCCTAAAATTTGTGTCCCCTCTTATGTAGTATAAGATTAATGGGAATCAGCGGCCTAACCAGGATCTCTACTTGCTAGCCTCTCTCCTATCATGCTTCTAGATATGGCCATGTGATCAATTCTTGTCAACAGAATATAAGAAGTGACTTAGGTCACTGCCAGGCTTTTAAGAAACAGATGCACGGGCTGCTGATGACAAACTTAAATTGTGTTAAGACACTGAAATAGTAAAGTTTCAGAACATCTAGCATTGCGTTGAGTGAGTTAGAATCCAGAAGTAGAAATACAGACATGACCTAGAGAAGGACAGTGATGACGTAATGGGAACAGAGTGTGTAAGCACAGGAGCAGCAGGAACAACTAAATTGCAGGGAATACAAAAGCCTAAGCAGAAAACTCTGACTTTGATGTGATATTTATTCATAAATTCAAACGTTATGTAAGTGTCCACCAGATACTATACACCTTGCTAGCAAGTGAGGATAAATGAACAAAACATTACACTTACTTTCGGGAGTTTAGGAAGACACATTAAATCTGTATTCTGCTAAGTCCAAGAGGCACTCGGTGTAACAAGGAACTGCTTAGGCATGCGGAGATGCTAAAAGTGATGTAAGGCTACCAGAAATCAGCCATATATTCCAATGTATTTCACAATTTTGCCTAAAACCAGGTCTGCCTCTCCACTTCCACGAAGGTGGTTTCCTATCTCTTTTAAAGAAATATAAGGACTCTCAGTTTTGAGAGTTCTCATAAATTTCATTTTCCCCAAATAGTTTAGAAGTAATGGATGAACACGTGGAAGCAATGTTCATTTGAATGTCTAGCAATAAAAGGAAGGACGAAAGAGAGGATGATGCAGACACAGCGATGCAGACTGAGAGGTGTGTTCTTTCCCAGGAGCTTTGCAGAATTTGTTTTCTGTCCTTTAAGATGGGGATAAAAATTCTTGTTCAATTATAAGGCTGCACATAATCCAGTGATATAATCAGTATGGAAAGCTTTAATATTGGAACCCATTATACGAATTTAAGTTGATTTTATTCTTATGTTTACGGTCAAAAGAGATGGAACCAATAAATAAATAAATGCAAACAAGGTGTTAACATTATTAAGAAGGCAGAGCAGAAGGAAAAAGAAAGTGGAGATTAACAGAAAGATTGAAGCAGAGATGAAGATAACTGAGGATAATTCCATCCACAACTGACTAACATTTTCTTTGACGGAGCAGAATCTGACGTTATATACAGAAAATGAGGAGAAGAAGTAGAACTTCGGTTGGACCGTGTGTTACAGAATCAACCAGAGAACAAAATGATCAAGCAGCCCTGAGGCCAAATTGAGGCTAGAAAGGGTATATTTTATAAAGGCCCAGGTAAAATGGGTTCTATAAATCTTTCCAGACATACTCTGCTGTTATTAGATGTACATCCATTCATTTATTCATACACTGAGTACACATGGCATCATTGATTTTTCAACCTTCACTCCCAAAGCCCCTACAATGGGCTGAATTGTGTCTCCCTAAAATTCGTATATTGAAGCCCTAACTCCCACTTGACTGTATGTGGAGTAAGGAATTAAGGTTAAACGAGATCATAGAGGTGAGGTCCTAATCTGAAAGGCTTACTGTTCTCAGACACCGGAGCTTGGGCTCTCGCGCACTCTCTGTCTCTCTGCCATGTGAGGACATGGTGAAAAGGCAGCTGTCTGCAAGCTGGGAAGAGAGCTCTCCCCAGGTACCAAACTGGCTGGCACCCCAATTTTGTACTTCCTCGACTCCAGAACTGTGAGAAAATAAATTTCTCTTGTTTAAGTCACCCAGTCTATGGTATTTACTATGGTAGCCCAAACTAAGACAGCCCTCATTTAAAAACAACTATTTTGTATTGCCTTCTTTTATATCTTGAAATGAAATGTATTAAAAATCAATGAATTGTCTTAACCGTAGTATAAAGAGAAATTAATGGAACATGGAAAATATGCACCTCAGTACATAAATGCTCAAGTATGACTACTCTAGAAAACATAATGGATGCTTGCACTCACTTACACAAATCAGTTTGGAGTTTTAAAATGTAAGGTCATAAGCCATTCCATACAAGAAAACCAGGAAAATAAATGAGCTGCCGTATACTCCATTACAGCGTAATACTACACCATATATTTTTAACAAAACAGAAGAGAAGACTTATAATATACCTGTATTCCTATAATATATGATGCATCTCAAAACAATGTAAAGGTATTCTGTGTTTTATGTAGAGTTAGAATGGTTCTAATAATTCTGAACATATTTTTCACCTTCATTATGGTTGGTGAGACAGCTGAAAGCCATGCAGGACATAAGAACTCCTCACTGTTTGGCACTGTCCCATTATTATAGAATATCTAGCATCCCTGATCATTAAAAACCAAGAGTACTTCCCCTAAATGACTGTAAAAATGCTACCTGTTAATGTCTAAAATGCCACCGGGAGAGTGATACAATCCCCACTGAGAACCCATGTACTAAATGAATGCCTATGACACAGGCATACGGAACTACATATATTGGAGAGGAGCCACTAATGATTCGGGGGGTAATGGTAGAACAGAAAAGAAGTGAAAGAATACAAGCATTTATGAGAACAGCTGCTTATAAGGCATCCAGGGTAATGAGAGTTGAGTTTGGCCAAAAAAATAGATAATGAGCAAACAACTACAAATCTTAAAAAGGGAGGCAGCAGACACGATAGGTAAGGAGAAGTAGGAAAAACAGAAAAGTAAGGATGTTAAAAAGGCACTATTCCCTGGGGCGCCTGGGTGGCGTAGCGGTTGGGNTTCGGGGGGTAATGGTAGAACAGAAAAGAAGTGAAAGAATACAAGCATTTATGAGAACAGCTGCTTATAAGGCATCCAGGGTAATGAGAGTTGAGTTTGGCCAAAAAAATAGATAATGAGCAAACAACTACAAATCTTAAAAAGGGAGGCAGCAGACACGATAGGTAAGGAGAAGTAGGAAAAACAGAAAAGTAAGGATGTTAAAAAGGCACTATCCCTCAGTACTTAACCTCCACTCATATGAAACTAGTAGTTTCTCTTTTCTCCCAGGACACTGTACTTATTCCAAATCCCAAGACTTTTTTACATTGCTTTCCTTCTCTTGCCTGTGCAAAATATATTTCTCAACAGAATTCAGGCAGTCCCACTTTTCCAGAAATTTTTTTGCAAGTACTCCCACCTTTATGACTTTTTTTCCTTGTAGAAATCCTAGTGTTCTACTGCCTCAATATTTATTAACCAGCTACTATGTGTCTATAAGATCCTTTATTCTTTCCATAGAGAAGATAGCAGTGTTCAAGGCTATACATGCATTTCATTTTTTTAAAAAGATTTTATTTATTTATTCGACAGAGATAGAGACAGCCAGTGAGAGGGAACACAAGCAGGGGGAGTGGGAGAGGAAGAAGCAGGCTCACAGCGGAGGAGCCCGATGTGGAGCTCGATCCCATAACGCCGGGATCATGCCCTGAGCCGAAGGCAGACACTCAACCACTGTGCCACCCAGGCACCCCTATGTATGCATTTCAATGAAAATCTACCCCTTGAATATAAAAATAATCCTGTGAGTTTACTTACCACCCACTGCCTTACAAGGGTAGTATGAATGATCAACTTCTACTCTAACCCTAAAAGTGAAGAATCCAGAGATGAGAGTGGGACAGAATTAAAGATGGGTAGAAGTTCAGTTCTTTCAAAGAATTCATGTGGAAAAGAGGGTTGTAAATATATACAACTATCTATAAATGGACCAGCCAACACAGAGCTGGATTATAGTCACTTTAGGATAAAGATTAGAGTCCTATAAAGTTTATTCCTGGCTCTCCATTCTGTATTTTTATATAGTTGGTTTACTTGTTTTCTCTTAATAATCCACTCACACAGGGCACCTGGGTGGCCTAGTTGGTTAAGCGTCTGACTCTTGATTTTGGCTCAGGTCATGATGGAGTTGGGCTCCACACTCAGCGTAGTCTGTTTGAGATTCTCTCTCCTCCCTCTGCCCCTCCTGCTTGTTCTCTCTCTTCAATAAATAAATCTTAAAAAAAAAATTCGCTCACACAATACACATATATTAGGAATCCACACCATATATCAGATAATATGCTAGGCACTAGCAATTATCAATTAGCAAGACCAATAAGGTCCCTACCATCCTGGAACTTAGAGATTAGTAAAAAAAAGGAGATTTTAAACAAAGAAGCAAATAAAGATGAAAATAAATATGTGACTATAAATCGTGAAGAGTAACCTGAAGGAAATGTACAAAGACAGGCTTATCCCTTAGGTAGACCAAGTAGGGTGGCTTCCCTGCAAGATAAGGAATATTATGCTTTTTGACCTATGTGTGTGCACACACACACGTATTACACACAACAGGGTGCTTATGTGTGTGTGTGTGTGTGTGTGTTTTAATACATTCCACATAATAGGACAGGTCTGCAGCAAGTGAATTATGCCAAGCACCCGCTGCTCTAGAAGCAGCCTTCAACAAGGGCACAACCATAGACACACAATACACAAGGGACAGTTCCACTAATACAAATGCTACACTCAGAGTTCATACTAGAGGTTCTCAAATGCCAACCCTTGGATAGATGGCAAGAGAGATACATCAGAATCACCTGGAAATGTGTTAAAAATGAAAAAATTTCCACTCTCCATTCTCAACAATTTTAATTTAGTACCTGGAATGAATTTTTATAAAGTTCCACCTAGATAATTCTGATACTCTGTTAGATTTGAGCCCCTAGTCATACAGTGCCTTGATTCATTACTTAACTGTTCCATATTTCTTTCATCATGCTCAGAGCACAGCAAAGTACTCAAACTATGCTGTTCAGTGCCAGTAAACACAAAACAGATTGTTTTCAAGTAAATAAGCAAAGGTATTATAAGGAAAGCTATGCTTTTTGTTTTTGTTTTGTTTTCTCAAATACAATGACACTCCTTATCAAAAAGCTTTCACTGAGGAACAGAAAAGACAAACTCTGAGGTGATGCTTCTCAAAATGGAGGACACAAACTACTAGCGGTAAGGCAGATAATTTAATATGGTACCCAAAGTGATTTTAGATGATACACAGGATTATTTTACATGGCACAAGGGCATATACTAAATAACACTGAATTACAAAGGAAAAATGCATTATCTTTTCAATTCTCTTTCAGTCAGAAATCCTCAGTTAGCTATTGGTATGCCTCCTACGCCTCTCTATCGTTGCTTATCTCATTTTAAGAAATAGAGAACATGCCTCAGAGCCTTTGGAAAACAACAATTATCTAGCCAGAACTTTGTAACATTGTTTTGTTTTCACTGTATCCTCTAGAGCTATCATCCATTTAAAACATAGGATACTGATTTTTCTTCATTATAGCAGTAAATAAAAAGGTGAATTTAAAGAAAGTAGCATAAATTGTATACAGATATTGTAAAAATTATGAGGATGCTCTATGAATGAAGGTAAAAAATGGTACTGTGCAAGGTATTACTAAAAGTAACAACCAATTTCTCTGTCTCTCTCTCACATACACATACACAAACACATTCAATAAGTAATTAATCTAAATGAATAATCAAAAGACGCAAATTGTAGGAAGACATTCAATGAAAAGTGCTATTCTACCACTCGACACTGTAGCCAAAATAACGATATTCCATGACATGACAATATTGTTTGTGCATTTTCTTGACTAAATGATTACGATAATCTCTGACCATATATATAAGAAACGTACCATACGCTTTCATGTGAAAGCGAGGACAATTACCATTCTGTAATCTATACTACATACCTTATAATCCTTGGGTCGGTAGCAGCCAAGATGAGAATGATCTGAAAAAGCATGTACAAAAGAATTAAATTATAAATTTTTCATATCAAAAAGAAGAAAATTTGGTTTTATCTCTGGTTTTTGCTATCATTCTGTTTCTATGATTATAATTTCACACAGCAGCTTTCAGAAACATCCTAAAATCCCTCAATAATGCCATAGAAGTAAATATGATATGCAACAAGCTAAAATCTGTATCCGTTCTTCAGTAATGAGATGATTTCACAAATACTATTTTCTTTTTTTCACAAATACTATTTTCATTAGAGTTGGAGATATCAGAATATAGACCGAACAATTTTTTATTGCTGAGCAATTCGCCTACATGAAATGGATAATCTTTAGTAGATAAACCAGTTTATGATGAAATATAATTTGAATATATAGATCTGATAGATATTGCCAAACTGCATGTGTTCCCATTCCTGTGAGTCCTCACTACAGTCAAGTGAGTATGATGGCAACAGGACTAGCTTCAGAGTGTGGTCGCATAGGTACATAGGCCCTGCTGACAAATGGATCCGTACTACAGTCCAGCCCCCAGGAACTCCTGTATAACCCTGGGCTCATTATTTAACCTTTCTACATCTTGGATTCCTCATCTGTCTCATGTACCTCTTTTATAAGTTGTTTTAAATATTATATGAAATATTACCTATAAGGCAATAAAATAAATGTTAGCTACTATTACTAACTTCATCATCACAGTTACTCTCAAGCTCTAAGTCAAACAGGCCTAGGTACAATTTCTGATTCCACCACTTAACAAATATATTACTTTGGTCAAGTTATATAATAAATCTGTGTTTCATTCCTCATTTTAAAAGTATGAAGACAATGCCTACTTTGCCTCAGAGAGTCATAGTAATGATTAAATTATACCGCTTATGAAAGTTCCTAGCACAGTATCTGTAACAAAGTGGATTATAAAACTGTCCTAACTCTCTCCTGGGGTAAGGACCACTATACTGCAGATGCAGATTTTGGGTTTTCTTCATTATTAAAAGTCAACATTGAAGTATTTTTTATAATAATTTTTTTATTATGTTATGTTGGTCATCATACAGTATTATCCTTAGTTTTTGATGTAATGTTCCATGATTCATTGTCTGCGTATAACACCCAGTGCTCCATGCAACACTGAAGTATTATAATCTCTGTATATTGACATTCAAGCAAGTCGGAACCATAATCTGCAATTCTACTTCCTCACACACTCTAGTTAAAAGCATTCTAACATTCTATATTTTACTTTCCCAAAGCACCTTATCAAAAAAAAAAAAGAAAGAAAGAAAGAAATGATTATATAGATAGAGACCTAGGATAGTCTATAATCAATCAATTAATTCCCTTTCTTTTATGGCATAAGATCTTGTTTGTTTTCTGGTGTCCTGAACCATTACAAGAACAGCTGAAACATTAATGCCTTTCATACAAGGCTGGCTTCACCATTTAATTCAGTAAGACTCAACTTATTTCAAGTGCTTTTCAAAATTAAAAATAAAAATAAATCCCAGCTCAACTCCTCTTCCATAAAGTCTAATAATGTACAGCATGGCCACAGCAGCGGAAATAAGGGCAAAATGAACCCAATTCTCCACATGTGCTAACTTTGAAAATTAAGGTAATAATTTCTGCACTTGGTATATATTCTTTCTGGCAGCTAATGTAATATTAAAAGTATCCGTATATTAAAACGCCAGTATGTCTTCTGCTTTCCATAAACCATTTATAAACTTATCCTAACACAGAGAGATTTATAATTTTCTTTTATTTTTAGAAATCCAGCTGTTACTGAGGTTCCCAATGTTTTGCACTTAATCACCCTTACCCATAATTACTCACTAACTATATTCTAAAAGCAGGAGATAAAGGAGAAAAAAGTCATGGCCCATGCTCATGATATGCTTGTAATTTACCTTGGTTAAGTTATACAAAGTTGAATAACAGCAGCAGAAAAGAAGCGGCTAAATCAGAATGGTACAGGCAATTAATGCTATTCAAAAAAGTCATATCAGAGATTAATCTCTCAAGATTGAAGGCAATCAGAAAAAACTTCCTAAAGGAGGAGAAAGCTGACCTGGGCCTTAATGGATAGGTCATACTTAAGAAAGTATGAAGAAAAATTAGAGGTGATTCAGATTGTGCGTGCATGTGTGTGTGTATGTGACCTTAATCACTTCTTTAAATCTCAGGTTTCTTGATCTGCAAAATGGAGATAAATAATAGTATCTAAAATTCTTGATTGTTGTAAGTAACCAATGAAATATTAGCACTTAGAATCAAGGCCAGCAGAAAACACATTCAATAAATGTTAGCTATTACCTGGTTCTCTAATAACCTCATGAAATAGAATAGGTGTTACACACCGAATGTTCATCTCCTCCCAAAATTCATATGTTGAAGTCCTAACCCCCGAAGTGATGGTATGTGGAGATGGGACGTTTGGGTAGTAATCAGCATTAGATGAGGTCATGCAGACAGGTCCCTCGTGATGGAAAGAGCGCCCTTCTAAAGAGAGACAGCGGAGGACCTGCACATGCACATGTGCTCCCATGCTCTCCCTCCCTCTCAATCTCTTTCTCCATGTGTACACAAAGAGGAGGTCACGTGAGCTTACAGGGAGATGGCAGCTTTCTACAAGTCAAGAGAAGAGACCTCAGAATGAAACCTACATTGTTAGCACCTCAATTTGGGACTTCCCAGCCTCCAGAATTATGAGAAAAATAAAAGCCTCTTGTTTAAGTCCCCAGTCTATGGTATTTTGTTATGGCAGCCTGAGCAGACTGATAGAACACATAAGATGAACAGTTATTTCTACTTTACATTTCAGGAAGCTGACTCGTATATAGCTAAAAAGTAATGGAACTAAGGTCTTTGATTAGTTCACACAAGAGAATGGAAGTTCCTTTAGTCTCAAAAATGACATCAAATTCTGGATTTGTTAACAAAATGGATGTGATATATAATCAAATTAGTCAAATATCAAGTAGGGACTAACCTAAACTAAATGTGGCTATCAGTCATCAAAATATTTCCATAGCAACCATCTAATATAGAAACTAAGATCCACTTTGTACAAAGGTCACCATTCCTGCTGGGAGTAGTCTGACATCTTAGAGCCTTTGCATCTTTCCTCTTTCCACAGTTGACCCTCACCCAACAGGCTCAAATATGACTCAGTCCTTAAGGACCAATCCTCACCTTTAACTAAGAAGGACTTAAGGAGCTTTAATCTAAAACTTAGCATCCCTGTATCAGCTCATTCTTTCTATCAAAGTAATTCTTGAGCCCCATTCTGACGATCGCAGCCAACGTGTGTTCTCTATGAATCAATCGCTAGTCTGGCAACCTCTACAGTACTCTACCTTGAAGGGTACTATCATCTTCCTTTTTATCATAATTTCAAGGAATTGAGCCCCATTCTAGTAGTGAGTGCTACTACTATTGCAAAACATCCCTGCTGATGAATGTGTGTACCTCTGAACCTTCAAAGAGTATACCCCTGGAGTCCTTTATCAGCAATTACCCTACTGCTATTCCTTTTTTTTTTTTTTTTAAAGATTTTATTTTTTTATTCGACAGAGATAGAGACAGCCAGCGAGAGAAGGAACACAAGCAGGGGGAGTGGGAGAGGAAGAAGCAGGCTCATAGCGGAAGAGCCTGATGTGGGGCTCGATCCCATAACGCCGGGATCACGCCCTGAGCCGAAGGCAGACGCTTAACCGCTGTGCCACCCAGGCGCCCCCCCTACTGCTATCCTAATGCCCACATAACATCCTAAGGTTGGCCACTGCTCTCCTGTGAATCGTCATGGAGCACGCAGCCATGCATTTGCTATATTGCCAGTCCCTACAACTGGAAGCAAAGCTAAGATGTCCAGCTTTATAAAATAAAAGCAGGGTTTAATATTTCTTAGGGGATCCCACCTTCTAAAAAGGAAAGACATATAACATGTGTTCTCTATCTCTTGCTCACTTATGATACCTTCACCAGAAACTGTTTCCTCCGACCTCTGATGTTTTCATCTGTCTTATTTCTATTGTTGTCTGAAGTCTCATCAGCAGAAGTCTCAGACTTTCCCCCTATTTTTTTGTCTGATGTTTAGCAAACAGCAAACTTATCAGTGACTGAAGAGTGATGATCATGAAAAAAGATAAACTAATGTCTCATAAGCACATGAAAAAACATTCAATGCCACTAGTCGAATGTAAATTAAAATTTCAGTGAAACAGGACTGCCTACTCACTAGAATGGTTAAAATAAAGGCAATAAAAGGTGTTGTCAAAGATGTGGAGAAACCGGACCATCATACACTGCTGGCGGGAATGTAAAATGGTAGAGCCATATGGAAAACAACTGGCAATTTTTTAAAAAGCTAAACATAAATTTAGCATATGAACTGGCAATACCATCCCTAGGTATCCGAAAGAAATAAAAACATATCTATGCAAAGACTTCAATGCAAATGCTCAAAGTAGCATCATCCATAATGGCCAAAAGTGGAAATAATCCAGGACTCAAGGTGGGAATATAGATTTATTGCAAATGGGTACGAGGAAACTCTTCTGGATAATAAAAGTGTTCTAAGAACAGACTGTGGAGATTTTATAACTGTGCAAATGTATTTTAAATCCTTCAGTTGTGTATTCAAAACAGGTGAGACTTTTATGGTATATAAATTATAGCTTACTAAAGTTGTTAAAAATGTTTAATAAATAATAGAGAAATGAAGAAACGAAAAAAGGAATTCCTGAAAATGACACAGCTCAGCTGCCCATGCTCTATGAGATGAGGCACACATTTAAATAAAAGCTGAAACAAATAAGATATTTTGCTAATAAGCATATATACAATGACTATACGCTATTTTACTCAGAATAGTAAAATATTACCATTTATTGTTCTCTATTCGAGTTATGACATATTAGGGTTTGGAATGCAATTTCCAATTTATTTTACTTTACAAACAATAACCACCAAACAAAGAGATTAGTGTAAGCTCATAAAAGATTACAATCTTAGGTAGAAATGAAACTCATAAAAGAATCTTCAAAACGAAGGGAATAAAAGAAGTTTCCTCCAAGGGGGAGACAGAATCTAACATCTTTTCATATTCTAAGCAAATAAAAAAGGGGCCAGGATGATGCCCTCAATTTCCTCTTCAAAAAACACCAACGATTGGATAAAGCTTACAAACATTCTTGCAGCACAAGACTTGCTGGATCTCTTCAAAAGGACTGTACAAATTACAGTTAGAATGACATACCATGAAAATTCCAGATAAAGAAAATGTGCTTGAAAAAATTATCTTAAAAAAAATACATCTAAGTGGAAATAGAGAAAGTGGGAGGAGAGGGGTGGGAGGAAGGAAGTTGGGGCGAGAAGCGCTGGACCCCAGACTAACCAGGGCTATTCTGGAACGCTCCAACAAGCCACTTAACCTGTCTAGGCCTCTGTCATTTTTTTTGATCAAATAGAGTTAAATTCATCTTCATGTGATTATTATGATGACTAAAATAGTCAACAGTGGTGAAATGATGTCCTATAAAAATCCTATAAAAACTTAAGAATTTTTAGGCAGGATAATTTGGCAAGAAAAGGTTTAAGAATTTCCATTAAAGTAAGATAGTCACTAATGAAAATTCACTCTATCATAAGAGAGTCTATCGTAAGAAATTCCCACATCTATCAATGGCTGATGAAACCCCAAAACACACCCACCCAATTGCTAGACAGGAAAAAAAAAAAGGCAGTCAAAGAATAGAAATGAGATGGAAAAACTCTTTACAGTAGAAGGGCAAGTAATAAATGTACAAAATAACAGAATTTTAAAAAATCACTATTTGGCAAACTTTACAGTAATAAATTGTTTCAAGCAAGAATCATCGCTGTATGCTAAAGGGGTCAAAGTTGAGGAGTGACAGGATATGACAGTCTCAGAGTATCTCCCCACTAATTACAAAGGGAAGAGATAGCACCTTCATGCTGGAGAAACCTTGCAGACCCCATCTTAATTAATGAGCAAATGAGTATCACCAGTAACGAAGCAGCATCACATGCTTCCTGACATGTTGCACTGAGAGTAACACATCACATCTGTTCTATTCCGGGGGGAAATGAATAACCTAAATTTAATCATGAGGGGAAATCAAACAAACCCAAATTGAGGGACATTCAACCAAATAACCGGCCTGTACTTTTCAAAATTATCAACGTCAAACACAAAGAAAGATTAAGGAACTGATCCATTTTAAAGAAAACTAAAGAGACATGTTAACTGGAGGCCATGTATCATGTGGAATTTCTTTTGCTATAAAGATATTATGAGGACGAGCAGCAAATCTGAGGTTTATAGATTAGTTATTATTATTATATCATTGTCAATTTTCTGCTTTTCTTAATTATATCACATAATATCTGCATTAGTGTCCTCGGGCTGCCATAACAAAATACCATATAGACTGGGGGGTTTCTACAACGGTTCTGGAGGCTAGCAGACTGAAATCCAGGTGCCAATGTAGTCAGGTTCTGTGGACAGCTCTAGTTCTGGCTTGAGGATGGCTACTTTCTGCCCGTGTCCTCATGAGTCAGAGAGAGAAGGCAAGAGCTCTGGTTTCTCTTTTCAGAAGGGCACTGATCCTGTCGTGAAGGCCCCACCCTCCTAATCTTATCTAAACCTAATTACCTTCCAAAGTCCCCATTTCCAAATACTACACATTTCGGGTTAGAGCTTCAACTTAAGACTTTTGGCGGGACACAATTCTGTCCACAGCAATGTCCTTGTCAAAAAAAAAAAAAAAGTTTATACACAAACATACACACAGAGGGGGGGGGGGGGGGGGGGGGGAGAGAGACTGAGGAAGAGGGAAAAACAATATTAGTATTTGTGGATTCTGAAAGGTATAAGGGAATTCTTTATACTATTTCAATTTTTCTGTAAGTCTGAAATTATGTCTAAATAAAAAGTTAAAAGAAAAAAAGCAGACTTCACTATCGACCTCTCTGATCGTACTTCCACATAAGTAGCTGACTGCGGCGATCAAGTTACTGGAAACTCGAACAGTTCTGCTGGCAAATACATAATAATTATCAAAAGAAATCAGACACTTCAGTGCATGCCAAAAACATCTTCCAAAGGAATATCTATATTGAAGTTATTTTCGATTTTCTTGTTCTTAAACCTTTTTTTCCATGTCCATAAATTTCTTCCAAGAGGGAAACAGAGTAAAACATCTGTTCCTAATTTCATATAATCTGTTACTGTGGTTATAAAAGACTTATTGATTACCACATCTATCTCCCTGCTAATGCTAAAAAAGCAAAATAAATGAACACAAGCTCTGCATGTTCTCGGAGAAGAATGTTTCATTTCCCCATTTAAAAAAAGGGAAATTCTACACTACAGTTTAGAAATGAAAAGAGATGGGAGACATGTTATGACTGTGTTTTTCTGACTGTCTCATTTTTCTTCTTCTGTGCCTTTCTCAGTGTGCAGTGAATTAACTTAAAGGCTGCAGGGGAATGCTTGCTGAACCGACTAACCAATGATTATAGATATTGACACTCAAATATCCTTAATCGTATAATACTACTTAATCTTCCTCATAAAAGTCATCTTCAGATTGAACTTAATAACTTATCTAACCATTAGAACCAGGGCCTACGATGAAAAAAAGATTCTTATAAACTAATCTTAAAGGACATTATCTTTTCAGAAATGTGAGTATTATTATAACGACAGTGGATATTAAGGCCTGTGTGCTAGGGCATTTTACATGGTCATATTTGCCATGTTATCTCCATTCTTTAATCTACTAATTATCAAAGTAGTTAAAATGGTTTGTTCAAGAATGCCCAATTTATGAACAAGTGACAGAGCAAGTATTCAAATATATGTGTAAATGTATGTCCAAAACCCATAACATTGAACTCTTTCTTACTATGGTGTTTCCCAAAGCCTATCCACAAATTAAAGAGTATATGTTAAGGTAGGAAAATGGTTCCATAGTCAAATAAATTTAGAAATTGTTGAGCAAAACAAAATCAGGTTGTCTTTTTTTCTTCACTAGAAGGTAACCAGTCTTTAATATGCTACTATGTATTTTGAATCTCAAAGAGGGAGATTAGTTTATAGCAGCACAGAAATTCTATTATTTTTACCCATTATTATACGAGTATCCCACAAGTTGTAAAAAGTAGCACTGTGCCTTATTAACCAATAACATGGCAAAGAACCTATTTTTGTTCACTGATGCCAAGTGAAAGGCTTGACCGTAGCCAAGGCAACTAAAGCAATGAAGAGACACAACTTCGAACTTACCATTGTGCATCCTGGACCACCCATCTCTTTCACAGTCTCTGCCAGAAGATCCAAATAAAGCATCAGCCCTGGGACTTGGGGGGTCGACCTAGAAGGAGGAGGATTCAAAGTCAAAAAGAAATTAAATGTTCTTTCAGTCTCTTGGCACCAAAAAATCAACTCAAGTACATAGACTGTAGTCATCAGATCAGCATGATAGCACCTGTGTGGTTCAGGCATGTTCTGAAGCCAGAGCTTAGGTGAGTATTTTGCTGTTCATGTTTAAAAATAAAATTGAAATTAAAGCCCAGAAATTTTTAATTATAAATTTGAGTCTATTTTCAAATTAACAAATTCACAGTTGAAATGTCCACTACCCCACTGCCTAGTGGGCTTTCCGTTACAAAGCTACAAAAAGAGGGATCTATTTTGCCACATTTAAAAAGCAAGTTTAGCCATTTGCTACTTAGATAGATGTTGAATTCAAACAGTGTCTTTACTTGGCTGTGTTCAGAGCCCAGCATGCGCAGTGCTTTATAGCTCACAGATTATTACAGTCAAGCATGTTTTCTAATGAAAAAGAAAAAAAGAGTGATATAAACTATAAAAAAGATAGCTCTATTGATCAACATTAAAAACTTTGTACATAAAAGGACACTATTAAGAAAGTGAAAAGCAAATCATTTAATAAAAAACATACATATTTGCAAAGAATTATCTGATAAGGCATTAATATCCAGAATATATAAAGAAACTTCTACAACCCCCAAAAAAACCTCCTCAATTAAAAAGTGGGCAAAGAACTTACAAACACATTTCTCCAAAAGATATACAAGTGACCAATAAGCACAAGGGAAAATATTCACTATCACCAATTGTTAGGGAAATACAAATCAAATCACAGAGATACCACCTCATGATGTGAATGTACTTAATGCCACTGAACTATACACTTAAAATGGTTAAAATGGTAAATTTTATATTGTGTATACTTTACCACAACTTAAGCAAATTAAATTTTTAAAAAGGAGAGTGAAAAGACAAGACATAGAATGAGAAAAAATATTTACAAATCATACCTGATAAGGATTTAGAATCCTAAATATATAAAGCAAACTTACAACTAAATATCAAAAAGACAAAAAAAAAAACACCCAAAAATGGACAAAGAACTTGAATAGACATTTCTCCAAAGAAAATATACAAATGGCTAAAAGCACATAAAAATATGTTCAACATCATTACTTACTAGCGAAATGCAAATCAAAACCATAATGAGAAAAAAAAAAGCTATTATGAGAGACCAATCCACACCCCCTAGGATAGCTATAATAAAAAGAAAACAAAACAAAATAATAAGTATTAGTGAGAATGTGGATAAAGTGAAAGCCTCATACGTTGCTGGAGAGAATGTAAAATGGGACAGCCACTATGGAAAACCGTTTGACAATTCCTCAACAAGTTAAACACAGACATACCACATGGCCCAGCAATTCCACTCCTAGGTATTAAAGCGATTAGGCATGAAAACAGGTACTCAAATGGAAACTTGCGTATGAATGTTCATGGAAGCACTACTCGCAGAACCAAAAGGTAAAAACAGCCCAATGTCCGTCAACAGATGAATGGATAACCAAAATTTGGTATATATCCACGCAATGAAATATTATTCAACCATAAAAAGAACCAAGTACTAATACATGCTATAACATGAATGACATTTGAAAACACTGTGCTAAATAAAAAATGCCAGGCAGGAAAATCTACATATTGTATGATTCCACTTAGATGAAAAGGCAGAAGAGGAAAACCCATATAGGAAGCGGATTAGTGGTTGCCAGGGGCTGAAGAAAGGGAGAAATGGTGAGTGAATGCTTAATGAGTACAGGGTTTCTGTTTAGGATGATTGAAAAAGTTCTGGAACCATATCGTGGTGACAGTTGCACAACATGTACTTATTGCCACTGAAATTATACACTTTAAAATGATTGAAGTGTTACATTTTATGTTAGGAGTATTTAACTGCAATAGAAAAGAAGATCCTATTCTGTATCAAGGAAAAAGAAAATAATTCTGTTTAAATTTCTGTGATGGTTGTGCCAGTTTGTTGGGGAGCATGCTAGCTGTTTCTTGAAACTGTTCCTTACTAAGTGAGGCTGTTGCTCACACAATGTATGTAGAACTAGAATGTCTTTCCTAAAAGTACTAACTTTTTGCATATGCATGTATGAAATTTTTTTTTTTTGAGAGATGAGGGAGGGAGGGAGAGGAAGGGATGGGAGAGGGAGAGAGAGATAATCTTAAGCAGACTCCATGCCCAGCACGGAGCCTGATGTGGGGCTCCATCTCACGACCCTGAGCTCATAACCTGAGCCGAAATTGAGTCGGATACTCAATCGACTGAGCCACCCAGAAGCCCATGAAATTAAAATTTTATCAATTTATTAAGTGTTTTTGAAATCATGAATGGCTACAGGGGAAGAAAAGACATCTCTATGCAAATACAATTGGAAAAATCCCATTTCCTATATAATTATATAAGCAATTATTTTTTAAGATTTATTTATTTATAGGAGTGAGAGAGTGAGCGGGGAGGGGAGGGGCAGAGGGAGAAGGAGCGAATCTCAAGCAGACTCCCCGCTAAGCCCAGAGCTTGATGCAGGGTTCAATCTCGTGATCCCGAGATCACCACTTGAGCTGAAATCAAGAGTCAGACTGAGCCACCCAGGCACCCCAATGTAAGCAATTTTCTAACTGTGGGCTTAGAAGTATGCATTTTTTTCCCTGTTCATTGGAAAGCTGTAGAGGAAATCTCTTCAATGGAAACATTAAGGCCTACACCCAGCAGTATTAGAATTATTCCACTTTGAACACTGGAGTGAAAAACAGTAGCTTAATGTGCTTGAAGAGCAATTCTTTCCCTCCACAATTTTTTTTTTTTTTTTGTGGCTAACTCCCACTATTACTGGTTATTTTGCACACAGGCATTTTAATTAAAATGCTACTATTCCTTCAGATTAGAATTTAATATATACTTTCTTTTCAACTTAATTTACAACTGTGAGCAGTCATAAAATGAAAGGTTTTCTGAAACTGCCATCAAACAAGCAAGTAAATACTTATCTGAATATGCCAAACAATAAAAACTCTGCCCAGAACTATAAACAAGTTCTATAGGAAAAAAGACAAACGTAATCACAATAATCTCAATAAAATATCACCATTTAAAAGTACACATTACAAGTTTTCTTTTTACAATAAAAAATCTGTTACTTAAGGTTAAAAGAATAAAGGATTTGTAGTCAAAATATAAAAATGGAATGAAATGTTGCTTAATGTAATTACATCTAAAATTAAGAAAAAATATATCACACACAAAAAATCTGAACTTTCAGATGGTGTATTTTCAGAAACCCATTAGACTATCCAAGGAGCATCTTTACATGTTTACATTTATATTTACATATTAGAATTTTGGAAAAATGAATTAGACATTAAAGTCAGAAGTAACTTTATAGATAACCCCAAAAGTTGCTTTGCTTCTGTAGGCTCTTAAATCTTAACATTATTATTATTATATGTATTTATTAGTAATTATTATTAAATTGCAAGCTTTTGTTAAAGAAATGCTTTTAGGATAAAAATTCTTCACAAAAATTCAAGAAAACTATGAGAATTCTAAGA
This sequence comes from Ailuropoda melanoleuca, assembly GCF_002007445.2. Taxonomy (NCBI): domain Eukaryota; kingdom Metazoa; phylum Chordata; class Mammalia; order Carnivora; family Ursidae; genus Ailuropoda; species Ailuropoda melanoleuca. The sequence continues at coordinate 23,918,203 of NC_048219.1, forward strand.
ATGTCCTTTATTAAACATTTTGAGATATTACAGACCCTTAAAATTAGCCAAAGTCTACCTGACTATCACATGAACACAAGCTCTAAGCTTAAACCATATCAAAAGCAGTCTTCTGTTTGGGAAGATTAGAAGTATGCTACCCTAAGTTAACACTCTTCACTTTCAAAGGCCTTCCCATCTTCATCAAATAATTATTTGCTTCAAAGATCCATTATATAAGGTTTACCCAGGAGGCATAATGTCAAAAGAAACTTAACTTGCCATTATAATTTTTAAAAAGGCTAGAAAAGGGGAGTCTTCCTTTTCATAAAGAAAAGTTGGTCCTCTTTTAAAACCCTACTTTGCCATTTTAGTACTACTGTCAATTACATCTAAGTTCAATTTGTAGTTATTACACTGTCCAGTGTATAGGAAGAAAGGAAATAGATTCTTAAAGGATTTAACATGGTATTCATAATGGAACTTGATCTCTGTCAGGTTTAAAGACTGACAAAAGAATGTTCTTTTACTCTAAGTTAATTTTCCATTTTAGATTGCTAGACTAACAGCTCAGGAAAGAAAATTATTAATAGAAGCCAGAAAGTGAAAGAAGTTTCAGAATACTATTTTAGTGAAAGAACAGCTTAGATCAGTTTCAGATGGAAATGTTTAAGAGAACACATACATGTCTAATCACAAATGGAGGTTTATCTGTTTCTTTTTTGAATTCATAGGGTCCCAGATTTAAATGGGCCAGCCGCCGCCTGGTGTCTTCCGAGAGCTCACACATGCGTCTTTTTGTGTAGGGAGATGGAGAGTGTGATTTTGAAGAAATTGTAGGCTGTTCGTAGTTTTTTGCATTTATGCAATATTTATTTCTCTCAGGTGACTTGGATTTCTTCTTTTGTGACCTTGATGTTCTGCTTTGCAGTCTGCCGTGTGATTTTTCAACTGGAGCCGTGTGGTAAATAAATTTATCCTACACATAAAAAATAAAAATTAACTTGAGCAGAAGATACATGTAGAGATTATGTATATTTATCTATAAATTACAGGTAGAAGAAAGCTTTAAAAATTAATATAAGGCACATATAATCTATCAAAGCCAGCTAGTCTTTCCTATCTGTGCTAGATAACTCTTTGTCTAGTAGGTAATAAAGTATACGGTATTCTTAAGTCAAACAAGTACTTATGAAAATAAAGGCCCAGTATTTAATCATTTGAAAAATCTAGGAAACAAAGTCACAAAAATTAGTTTTCAGTGTACTAAAAAATTAATGTCAACATTGGTTTATCATTTGTAATTAAGTATCCAAGTAATTGGCTATATAATTTAAGAGGGCTTTTGGTTTGTTTTAGAGAGAGAGTGTGTGTGTGAATGGGGGGGAGGGAAGAGCGAGGAGGGATGGAATCTTAAGCAGACTCCACTGTGAGTTCAATCTCAAGCCCCTGAGATCATAACCCCGGGTGAAATGAAGAGTCGGAGGCTTAACCCGACTGAGCTACCCGGCGCCGCAAGAGGGCTCTCTTAATAATGTTACAAATACACATGGCGAATTAGTTGCTTATGAAATCTTTATGGAGAAAACTATTATACTATGATTAAATACATATGTACAATGTGAACATCTGAAAAATAACTATAAATATTTTCATGAAATGTATTCTTTGGATTATACGAGGTGATTAGGATTCTAAGATCTCTTCCAAACTAAAACTTTACAATTCAAGAATCATATCATCTTAATTCTGGTTCCATATTTTTATAAAACTAAAAAGATATAAAAGACACATATAAACTTTAATGACTAGTACTCTACTAGTAAAACTGGTTAGCAGTCTAAAATTTTAAAAAACAAATGTTACATTTCTAAATTTTTTTGCATTATTAGGATAACATTTTATTTAGTCTCTGCCTTATGAGCGCCTTAAAATTTGGATTACAAGTAAATAATATAAGACCTCTTGACTCATTATCTAGAATTATAAGATTTCTAATATTAGAGAAAATGGACAGTTGAGAGAATTTGTCTTCCTAACTTTAATCATTTTAAAAACCTATCAACCCTACCTCCTTCTCTACTTTCTCAATCCCTCCTTCACTACTTGCTAAGGGTATCTATTCTAAATAAATATTAAAACATAAATGTGATATAGAAGGGAAAAGAGTTAAATATTTTTAAAAAGTAGATAAACAGGAAAAATATGTATTTTCCTAATTGGAAAATAAGTCCATGAGTTTCATACAAACCTGCAGCGTCAGATTATTTCCTCATCTCTCCTCTACAGCTGCTGATAGGCTCTCAGTCCTCCTCCCACCTTGCTCAATGACTTCAACCAATAATTCAGAATTTCTCTACCTCATCACACTTCATCTCTCTCTATGACATCACACTGATGCACAGAGGCAGGAGCGCGAGCACATGTAAGGACCTTTGAGGTATAATAAATGTTCAAGCAGTGACTCTTTCCAAGACGTTGGACTCAGACTTCTATTTCTCGGCTTTAATTACCTTTTTCCACATCATCTTAGATTTCAGCATTATGCAGATCCATTGCATCTCAAACTCTGAAAATCCCTTGATGACCAAAACTACTTTTCCTCATTTTACTTCTTTTGTTGTCACTGAATCTGCTACCTGCCCTCCTCATCTCCTCAGTCCCTGGACCTCTTTTTCCCCAGACCTTCATACATTTTTAATATCTCTTACTTCCAGACCCAGAAGAACCCAACATCATCCATTTCAGCTATGCTGTAAAGTTCCTCCTTACCTAACGCTGATTATACCAAACCTAAAACAACTAACCCCATCTTCTTTCTTCATTACAGTTTTTCAAATGTTGACTACTACTAGAGGAAGTTATAAGCTGTGGCAGATGTAGAACAGATACACACTGTCTAACTCTACCCAATCCTTAATGTACCCCATTACCGCCCAGGAAAACTTAAAATAGTGGCTGTTATATGCTGTTAACATGATGGCTCTCTCTGGCCAACAGGATAATAGCTTGGGACACAAAGAGACTTCAAAAGTGCTATTGTCTTTTACTCCTATTTGAAAACCTTCCTGCCTCCATGTGAGTGAGCCCAAATTAGCCTACTAGATGATGAAAGTTTTGTGGCCACCACCCCAGCTAAAATCAAGCAAATTCTCAGAAATATAAAGTCCCTCCCAGACCAAAAATTCAGCCAACTACCAGAAATGAATGAAGTCATCCTAGTTCATTCAGCTCTAGCCTCGCCAGTTCACCCAACCAATCCACAGAACTGCGAAAAACGTTGTTCTAAGCCACTAAGTTAGTGTCGCTTCTTACACAGCAAAACTACCTGATCTAGCGCACAAATTAATAAAACTGCTATTGATATGTAACTAATTAATAATCAAGTCTACCTTTAATAGGTAAAAAGAATAAGTAGAAAACTAGTTTTATTTCAGGAAATCACAATATACTTAATTTTTTCAATCCATTAAAACTGGTGACAAAACATCAATTTGGAAATAATATGCCAAAAGGAATAAAGATCATTATAAGTATTTGTAAACTTAATTTTATAGTTTCTTTTACTCATTCTTCTTTTAAAAACCAAAATGGCTTGTCTTATTCTTATGTTTGAACCTGAAAATGCGGTTTTGTAGCCATTAAAATTGTAATTGTAACTAATATTCACTCTTTAAAAAGCAGATTTATCACATTTTTAAATAAGGTCAAATAAGATTAAAATTCTGGCTGTTAACATTTAAAATTTTAATGTGTAAGTGTATACTCTGTTATGTCTACCAGATAATGTTTTCTGGCTTGTATTTTAACTATTGTCTTCTCTCCTAATTATCTTTAAAAATAAAAAAATAAAAAACCTTAGTAACAGCCATCAAATTCACTAATTGTATGTTATGTGCCAGACACATTGCCTATTCTCTAATTTAATCTTTAAAGCAGCCTTGTGAGTAACTTGAACCCAGATCTGATTCTGAGGCATATTTTCTTAAACGCTGCCTGACGCCAAAACCTATCCTATTTTCTTACATCTGTTCAATAAAGAACAAATGACAAACACTGAAATAGCAAGTTAAAAAAAGAAATGAGTCTCCCCAGAAGTTTATGGAGGAAAACGCTAGTTCCTAAGCCCAATGAGACTACTGATGAGGGAACAATTTTACATTTACAAAGACTTTCCACCAAGCTGTACACTTAGAATGTACTTTTCTGTGCATATGCCATAGTTCATATAAAAAAAGGCTTTTCTAGCCACCCACCAGAAGGGCAGATCCCAATGAGGAGAGAAAAATTTTGTCTGAGTCCAGGTAAAATACTGTTAACAATTTACAAATATACACAGTGCATAACTCAAAACAAGTCAGTAACATTTTGCATTTGGCAAGCATAGTTCGTTAGATCTCTAATAGCTGCATTTCAGCCTGCATTTCAAAGATAATTAACTATACCCAAACTGGCACACTATGTATCTTGCTAAACAAATACGAATGATCCCCTTGATAGATTTATATAACCACGCTTTACCTTTCTTAGCTTATGTCACAGTTAACCATCCTCAGCAAATTTACTCTGAAACTGAGAATGCAGTAAGTTAATACTCCACTCTTTCCATCATAGGTCCAGTCCTGCCTTGCCTGGGTCCTCTGGGCTTTATATGTTACTGGCTCTTCATCACAGGCTGGTCATTGTTACCTAATCATAATGCGACTGCATATGAGTGATGCCTAGACATTATTAGATAACCTGTGGACAAGGCAGTAAGATGATCCTGGTGACTGAGTAAAAAGTTAGACAAGAATGAAATATTAGGCCCAGATATCTCAGTTTACTAAAGGCAGTTTTTACAAATATAGAAGCTACTTAGGTTGGAGCGTCCAAGCTTCCCTTGGTCTGATAGCATCAGTATGGCCACCAAACTGAGCAAGAGTCATATAAGGAATTAGAGACACTCAAGAAACACCAATATCCCTGCATGAGAACCTCTGGTCACATTTGCTAAGAGGTATCCCTTGAACTTTCTGCAGTCACCTATAACTTCTATAAGATTTATGGAAGCTTCAGATCTAGTTCTCTGTGGGACTTCTTGATCTCAACATCTTTCTGGCAGGCTGATTTCTTTGCATTAAAAAAAAAAAGCCCATGGAGTTACAAAATAATAACAATAACATCATGGCACCATCTATCATGTGTACCAAACTCTTCACTCTCACGTTTAAGATGCAAACAAACTCGAAAATACCTCTGATACTTGTTTTGCTTCAAGATTGACCCAAAAAAGTGAAAAGAGTTGCAGCCAAAATAAAAGAATAATTCTTGCCCAATGCCGATAAATACGAACAAATAAGTTAAACCATTAAATACTTTAAATAAATGATTTCAACCTGAGTGCGGCACTTCCTTGAACTTATCAGACATTCAGTAATCACTGAGGTTGTAGAAAATTCCAGCTTTGGAGCAATTCCCTGAAGGGGAAAAAGGTATTATTAGATATTTCAATTTTTTTAAAAATATAATTATTAGTGATAAAAGTATGACCTGAAGTAACAAACACTTGTCAAGATTTAGCTGCTTCATTTGTCAGTTTGACCTTCTTATTAAAGATAAAGACAACACAGTGATGCTAAATGTTAGAAGAAACAGTTTCATTGCTGATGATTCCCTTACAAGTGATTGTATTACCTTTATGTAAAAATTAATCTGTTTTTCATTTTCAAGTATTCCCCTGTTAAATGATTCTAAGATTTTTAAGCAATGCTATAATATTAAAGTCCTAAATATATAAAAATACTTAATGGATTTAAGCTCTTTTTACTTTTACAAATTAAGACATACTTAACTACATAAACGCTCTGGATAGTCTCGTCATGTTAAAAAAATCACAGCTTCTAGGTATGCAGTTCTTGAAAACAGAAGACAGAGAAGTCTCTACCAATTCCTCCAACACTTTTTCCCATAATGTATAGGTTACACTCAGATCTATGAAGGAACCTGGCTTCTATTTCTCACAACATTTCAAACATCAGCTTGAACAGTTTTAAAATAAGTGGAGACAATGGTCAAATTCATAGGAACAGTCACGAAGCACCTGCCAAGGTATTTGGAAGCACACAAACTGTACATTCACCAAAGCATTAAAAGACATTGTGTATGCCTAGTGCGACTTCACTCTTATAGCAGAAGTCAGATATCTGTCCTTTGCAAACCCAGCCTTTGACATACTAACTTGAGAGTTTCAAACGTCATATTACAGGAAAGGTAAATATGAGGTGTCTAAGAATTAACTAAATGATTGTTTTTCTGCAAATATAACTTTTATAAATGAAGTCCATTATGCCTAATTGTTAGTTATCTATTGCCTCACAGGATATGACTTAGCAATTGAAAATAAGACTAAACACTTAGTATCTCACATAGTTTCTGTGGGTCAGGAATCTGGCAGAGGCTGAACTGGGTGGTTCTGGCTTGAAGTCTCTCAGGAGGTTGCAGTCAAGATGTTGTCTGGGCTGCTGTCATCTGCAGGTTTGCCTGGGGCAGGAAGATCTGCCTCCTAAGAAGGCTTGTTCCCATTGTTGGCTGGAGGCCTCGGGTCTTTTCTAGCTTTTAGCAAGAGGACTCAGGTCCTCATCCCATAAACCTCCCCATAAGACTGCTTGAGTGTCCTCACGCCACGACAGCTAGTTCTCCCAAAGCAAAGCAAGGAGGAAGCCATAATCACTTTTATAACCTAGTCTCCTAAATCTAACACTGTCACATCCATCACACCCTATTTATTAGAGTCCCGAAGTATTGCCCACACTCAAGGACAAAGGAGTTAGACTTTGTTTTCAGCAGAGGAATACCAAAACTTTGTGGACTTATTTTAAAACCACCACAGTCCGCCCTGTGACCACAAGCTACTTACATTCCTTTCATGTGTAAACCGAACTCATGTTCTACAACGAAAAGAAAAAAAGAAAAGAAGAAAAGTCTCATCCTTTTACAACTTCAGCCTGAAATCCAGGATGCTGGCATCGAAGTCAAATCCTTATTCAACCTCCTCAGATACGGTTCTTTAAGGACGGTTCCTAGAATACAGTTCCTCACAGTAGACGACTTACGAACCAATGACACAAGTTACCCGCCCCACACGTACCCAAGCACACACAGGCAGCAGCTGCAGGGTAATCACTCTAGATATTCTTGTTCAGAAAGGGAGAAAACAAGAGTCAAATAGGGATCACTGGCCCAGAGAAATTCTAAAAATCCAGCCAGGAAAATGTTAGAAGTTCCTTGATTAGAAGTTTAGTCCTGGGGCGCCTGAGTGGCACAGCGGTCAAGCGTCTGCCTTCGGCTCAGGGCGTGATCCCGGCGTTGTGGGATCGAGCCCCACATCAGGCTCCTCCGCTATGAGCCTGCTTCTTCCTCTCCCACTCCCCCTGCTTGTGTTCCCTCTCTCACTGGCTGTCTCTATCTCTGTCAAATAAAGAAATAAAATCTTTAAAAAAAAAATGAAAGCTCTCTAGCACATTTTAAGCAATGAAATACATTTGGGGCAATGCAAATAATATGAGGGCTCCTCTGGGCTCTTGTTTCCAACCTTTGAATTATCATTCCTTTCCAAGGAGAAGTAGACCATGTTGGGGGCTGCACAGTGTTCTGAACATGAGTCCTGTCAACAGAATTTTGGGGGTCCAAAGGCCTTTTCATTTTGTGAGGTCTCTGTGCATTTCAGACCAAGCTGGTGTTTCTACTAATATAATGCTCTTAAAAAACATATCGGTTCTTACGTGAATCTTACTAAGTTCACTCCATTAGACATAGCTACATCCTCTCTACACGCACCTTCTGCTGAGACTGCCCTTAAGCATCTTCGAAAAACTGATGTTTGACTAAATTATTTTCTAAGACAACATCTTGGATCTTTCTGAGATTTTAATGAAGGATTTTATAGTTATACCTTTGGTTTCACTATCGGACCACAATTTCCCAAAAGTGCCTGGAATGACTTTTGCTCAGAAATCCTTCCTTAATTTTAGCATTATTTGTCATTAGGAAAGGCTGGGAATCTTCAGAAACAGTAAGTTCCAAATCCTTTTTGCTAAACAGCCTTTTCTTTTGCTTACCTCTCTCCTCTCATATTTTGCCATAAGGCAGCAAGAGAAAATCAAGCAGACCCTCTAATTCTCTATCCGACAGTCTTAGACACACCATTCATTTCATTAGCTATTCCTCTCCTTTCATATTACTACTGCAGGTGACTGTGTGGCGAAACTTCCTGCCATTACATAACAAGGAACCCGTTTATCCCTAATTTCCAATAACATTTACCTTATTTTCCTGCAAACACACATCTGAGTTTCTTCAAGACCTTTCAAGCGTTCACAAACATTCTAGCAAAGACTTTCCAGCTTCTGCCCTCCCTATAGAGGTGCTTGAATGTCTTCACACATGGCAGTTGGCTTAGCCCAAAGTGACGTACAAGAGTGAGAACAAGGAGGGAGCCACAGTGCTTTTAATGACCTGGTCTCCAGTCTGATCCTGTCACTTCACAACGTTTCATCTGTTAGAGTCACTAAGTATAGTCCGGAGAATTAGCTCTGCCTTTGGAAGAGAGAAGTATCAGATCATCTGTAGCCTGGACTGCAACTTTTCACTTTATCCTTCCCCATATATCACTAGTCACATAGTAAATACTCAGTGTTTTAGGTGTTACTTTCACTGAGATTTCAAAACCAATATGTATCAGTTGGGGTTCTCCAGGAAAACAGAACATATATATAACCAATATATATATATAAAGAGAGAGAGATGTATTTTAAGGAATTGGTTCATGCAATTGTGAGAGTGGCAAGCCCAAAATCCATAGGGCAATCCAGAAGCTGGCAACTCAAACAAAAGCTGATATTGCAGTCTTGAGTGTGAAATTTGTAAGCAAGCTAGCACACTGGAAACTCAGGAAGTATTTCTACATAACAGTTTTGAGGCAGAATTCCTTACTGTTTGGGAAACCTCAGTTTTTGCTCTTCAGGCCTTCAACTAATTGGATGAGATCCACCACATTGTCAATGGTAATCTCCTATACTTAAAGTCAACTATTTGTAAATATTAATTACATCTACAAAATACTTCACAGTGACATCTAGACCAGCGTTTGGCCAAATAACTGGGCACTATAACCTAACCAAGTTGACGCATAAAATTAATCATCACTCCATCTCAAATGTCAGTTCCTCTATGAAGTCTATAAGATGTAATTCATTCATTCAATTCAATCAAGTGGCATTTAAGAACCTTCTCCATGCAAAGTACTGTGCTAAGAGTTCAATTCGAAGATGAGAAATCCACAGATTGTTTCTATGGAGTTCACACTCTAAAGGGGATATTATCATCAGCACTGTCATCATCTCTACAGCCATCATCGTATCACTCACAACTACTGAGTGCTCTCCGTGCCAGGTACTGCTGTAACCATTTACAAGGTTTCATTAGTCCAGCCGGCAGTCCTAGATAGCTTCATATGATAGTGCTTTGCTCAAGTTCAGTCAGGTAGTCTGTGAGAGCGCCAGGATTTAATCCCAGATGTGACAGAATCCTTGCCACAGCAACAGGTTCAGGAGAACAGCCTAAGACTCAAACAGATGTCACAAGAATTCTGTGGAAGGGTGCACAGTCGTCTGCCAGGACATCAACCTACTGATGGGAGTGTTTTATCCATTCACATTGAAATCCAATAATTGATATGACTGGATTTATATCTGCCATTTTGCTGTTCAGTTTATATGTGCCATATCTTTTGATTCTTCCATGCTTTCTAGGAGTCTCACCTGTGTATACATAGCTTGGTGGTCATCCAATGAACCTCTAAGGGTTCCACTCTTTGTTGATTATCTGTATGTGCTTGGGGAATGCATTCAAAGATAGTCCAGTCTGCAGTTTCTACTCAGTTTCACTTTTTGTGCATTCTCACAGTCTCTCATTGCATGTGTGTTGTTTCAGAGTCAGCCAGGAATGGTTGGAGAGTTTAACTCAGCCCTTGTATTGCTCCCTTACTTCTGTGAACTTTCTGGCAGATGGGCAGCTCACTCTAATTGGAACTGCCGTTGGCCTATCAAAGCTGTGGGGTTTCTTCATCTACTTGCATCTGAATCCACCACATTTAGTTGGTGAAGATATGCTACCTGTCCTTATGATTCTGACACCAATTCCATTGTGTGGGTTTTCCAACACCACCAAACACCAGGCAGAGCTCCTATAATTTAACCCAGTTCTGACATTATCTACCTGGCAACAGCATCAGATCCCACAGGTTAAGGGATCAGTCCTACAAGACTGCCCAGCCCACTTCAGATGCAATCACAAGTCTGGGTTGTTACCTGTGATTCTGACCAAGTGGGTATAATTTGGAGGTCCCTATGACCTCCTCCCCTGGTTCAATTAATTGGCTAGAGAGGCTCACACAACTCAGTACAATAGTTTACTGTTTACCAATTTATTATAAAAGAATATGATGAAGAATACAGATGAACATTCAGATGGAAGAGATTCATGGAGCAAAGTATGTGGGAAAGGACATAGAGCAATGCTCTCCCCAGGGACACCACTCTCCCAGGAGCTGCCTTCATGAGTCCACCAACCTAAGAGCTCTCTAAACCCAGGCCCTTTGGGTTTTTATTGGAGGTTTCATTACACGATTGATTAAATCACTGGCCATTGGTATTTTAATGCAATCTCCAGCCTCATCTATCCTCCCCAGAGGTCAAGGGGTTAAAAGTTCTAACCCTCTACTAGCAGGGTTGTTCCCCCTGGCAACCAGATAACCCATTCAGGGTTATTTAGGGGCTTTCCAAAAGTCGCCTCATTAACATAACAAAAGACACCTTTATTGCTCCCCATCACTTAGAAAATTCCAAAGATTTTAGGAGCTCTGTGCCATTAAAAGGATAAAGACCAATATATATTTCTTAATTTAAATCACAGTGTCACAGTCCCACTCTCCAAAATTGATTCTGACCCCTCTGGTAGCAGAGTTTCTAATTCTTCTGCCCAGCCCCAGAACTGGTGAAGCTATGGTTCTCACTGGCCCACAGGGTATGGAAGCTGTCCCAGGCAAGAAGGCCACATGCTGCTGCCATTTTTATCTAAAGCTTTAGCCATCATTTAGGCATAAACATGTACTCTTTTTTTTTTTTTAATTCCAGTTAGTGAACATACAGTGTTATATCAGTTTCAGGCATATAATAGAGCTATTCAACACTTCCTTATAACACCCGGAGCTTAATCTATCTTAATTGTCTTGATTGTCAGTCAGTTCCCAGCATCCTGAAATTGTTTTTTGTGACAATTTTGTCAGTTTTACCTGTTTTTTATGGAGAGGAATTGCCAACCTCTTCACACCACCACTCCTAGAAGTCTTACTTTTTTAATATATATGTATTTTCTGCCTTAGAAACCCAACATCTGAATGTATGTAAAAGTAACCCAAAGTAAATGAAGAAGATACTTATTAATGGTCCATACTTTCATGTTTATATTGCCAATTTGGTATAATACAGCATTTTAAATTACTTTCAAAACACCATAATTTTAAAATCAGATTTTTTTTCATTGCAGGCTCCATACATTTGCTGAAACACTCTTTAAGGTTTTTATAATATAGAAGATGGCTAATGGACCCTGACAATATCCCAAAGGAAGTATATTTTCATAGATTTGCTAGTCAGTCAACTTTTACACTTCTAGCAAGCTGAAGTTGCTATTTCTCAGAATAGAGCATATAAAAAACCTAGACCCACAGGGAAAAGTATTTAATTCACCAAACTGGCTCATACATCACCCCACTTTCCTTACTCATACTACTTTAACATTTTATAAAGTTAGTAAAAAAAAAGTTTGTCCAAATTATTTCAACCTAGACATCTTTTGCTTTTTTCCTTTGAAATAGCAGGGTCTTCTCTCAGTTTCTCTAAGTGGAAGACATTTTCAGGAATAAATATATTTTTAAATCACTCAACAAAAGTTGAAGGGAGTTGCGGTAAAGGATGGAAGAGTAGGCTGTCATAATGCAGCTTTCACTTCTAGGTATATGAATGTGTATTTACATGACATGAACACACAACAATTAATCTATCCAAACTCCTACTAATGAACATTTAAATTATTTCGATTTTTCACTATTATGAACAATGCTATCAATGAACATCCCTAGGAAGGCTCTTAGTACACCAGAGAGAATACATCTTCATGATACATACCTAGAAGGCAACAGGCAATGAGAATCTTTGCCTTTACTAGATAATTCGAAATGGTGGTGGTTCCAATTTACATGGCACAGCAGCATGTAAGAGCTTCCAAGTTTCATACGTCTAATAGGGTCAGATTTTATGAAATTTTACCAACTTCATGGCTATAAAAATTAAATCATCAGCTTTTTTTCATTTGGATTTCACTATATGCTAATGAAATTGAGCACCTTTTCAAATGTTTATTGGTCATTCTTTTGAGAGAACAATAAAGAAAAGACAAAAGACAGGGAAGGTGGGGAAGTGGGAGGCAGAAGGAAGAGGAGAAAAATCTGAAGAATATAAGGCTAATTAACGTTTGTTAATTCTGGATGAAAGATGCATGGGTTTTGTTCAGATTTCAGTATGTTTAAAATAACATAAGTTCATTAAAAAAATCATGTTTTGAACCAAATTAAACTTCGAATTAGTTCTTCACATTTCAGGTATTAAAGCCTGTGTGGTGCTTTTTGACAATGATCCCACATCACAAATTGATTCAGAAAATAGTAAGCACTTACTCGAAGGCCAGAAATCCTCCTCATGGTAACCTGGCGGTTTGAATCATGGTGTCCAGAAATTTGGTTTGGACCCGGGAACATGAAATCTCGTGTATTTTCATCATATGTAGACAGTGTTTCACCCACTACAAGAAAGATATCCTATGATTCAAATTATAACAAAATAGTCTACTTAGAAACAAAATCAAGCACAATACATACAGTGCCTGATGCCTTACTGAAATTTCTGCTTCAGGGTCATGGGTTTTTTGGGGTTTTTTTTTTCTATGAAAGGAAAATTAAAAGAAAGTTATGTTAAATGGATTCCTTATTCAGAAATGTAGTACATATTACTAATTTTCCTTCCCCCTTTTATAGAAGGGAGGTATTCATGTAAATTTTGTCAGTACCTATGTGTTTCTAGAGAAAAAAAGTCCTTGTAAACATATCAAGTTGGTATGACACTTACAAACCTAAAATGTTATTATCATCTTCATAAATTTTTTCTATCTTCCATTTTTTTCTAATTGCCATTATAAGACATTAGGTTACATGTCGGAAAAAAATATAGATATTTTCTAGAATTTGTGGTTACCCAAATTAGGTATATATGTAATATTCAAAGTCTTTTTAGGTTACTAATTTTCAGTAACATATAGCTCTCCACTTTTCACATAGAATAACTATTTGATTGAGATAGATTTCTCCTATAATCACAGAATAACAAAAAATCAAGGTATCCTCCATATTTTAATTTTACCTGCCCCAGAGATTTGTAATGTTTACTAAACAGTTAAGGTTTTATTCCACCCCCATTCCCAGTAACAGTCAACACACAAAAACAAAGATAATTTCTTTATCAACAAAAAAATATAGTTTGAGAAAAATCACAAAAACTCAAAGTCAATTTTTATGAATGTCACAAAATATGCCAGGATGATAACATAATTTTCCACTTTCATGTATTACTATTCATTCAATTTTAGAACAATATGTTCAAATACTATTTATGTGAATCTTTATGTATTTATTATTTTCATCTATTGATGTTTTGTGCATAGTGGACCAATACTAGAAACTCAACATTGTTCTTAATTTGGGAAGAAGGGGAAAATATGTATTTTTTAAAAGCATTCTTTGACATGGGTTTGCACATCAATTATCTTATCAAAATATAATACAGTACCTGGTGGAACTAGTTGAATCAACTCAAACAATGCTGTATCATCTGAAAGTTTAAAGAAAAATTTCCTTAAACAAATTAACAATAAACAAAAATTAGTTACTTTATCATAAAAGTATCTAAAAATCCTGGTAATTGCTGGGTACACTACATATATGTTTCTATCTTAGTACACTGTGTATATTTTTTGGTTGCTATGTCTCTTAGGGCTTTATTAATCAATAGTAGAGATTGCCCCTTCAATCTCTCTGTTTTTTTTTTAAACTTTATATTTTTTTTTGAATTTTATCTTTTTAGAGCAGTTTTAGGTTTACAACAAAATTGAGAGGAAAATACAGAGACTTCCCATATATCCCTGTCCCCACACATGCATAACCTCCCCACCATCAATAGCACTCACAGGAATGGCACATTTTTTTTACCAGGGATGAACCCCATAGTCACATAATCACCGAAAGTCCATAGTTTACCTTGGGGTTCATTCTTGGTGATGTATACACTCTGGGTTTGGACAATTAAATGCATAATGACATATTCCATCATTATAGTATCATTCATAGTATTTTCACTTCCCTGATTTTCCTCTCTGCTCTGCCTGTTCATCTTTCTCCTCCACTTCAGTTTGCTCCTACGAGCAACCACTGATCTTTTTACTGTCCCCATAGCTTTGTCTTTTCCAGAATGTCATATTAGAATCATACAGTATTCAGGTTTTTCACATTGGCTTCTTTTACTCAGTAACATGCATTTAAGTGCCCTTCATGTTGTTAGTGGCTTGATAGCTCATTTCTTGTAAGTGCTGATAATATTCATGGTCTGGATGTACCACACTTTATTTATCCATATACCTACTATGGGCAACTTGGTTGCTTCCAAATTTTGGTAGTTCTAAAGCAGCTCTAAACAACCTTGTGCAGGTTTTTCCGTGGACATAAGTTTTTAACTCCTTTGGGTAAACCCCAAAAAGGGTAGTTGCTGGATTATATGTTAAGAGTACGTTTAGTTTTGTAATAAACCACCAGACTGTCTCCAAATTGCTGTTCCACTAGGAATTCCCAAGAGCCAGATATAAGCAGAGTTCTTGTTACTCAGTATCCTCACCAACATTTGGTGCTGTCAGTGTTTTGGATTTTAGCCATTCTAGGAGTGTGGTGGTATCTTGTTTTAATTTGAATTTCCCCAGAGACATATGATGTGGAGCATTTTTTCATATGCTTATTAGCCATCTTTATATCTTTTTTAATGAAATATCTGTTAAGGTCTTTGGTTCATTTTAAAAATAATGTTGTTTGTTATTTTATTATTGAGTTTAAAAGTTCTTTGTATATTCTGGATTAATGTCCCTTATCAATATTTTATAAATATTTTCTCCAAATCTGTGGTTTATCTTCTAATTCTCTTGATATTGTCTTTCACAGAGTAGAAATTTTTAATTTAAATGAAGTCCAGCTTACCAATTATTTCTTTCATGGATGATGTCTTTGCTGTTGTATCTAAAAAGGCATCGTTGTACTCAAGGTCATCTAGGTTTCTTCCTATGTTACCTTCTAATAGTTTTATGGTTTTGCATTTACAGTTAGGTCTATGATCCATTTTGAGTTAATTTTTGTGAAGGGTGTACGGTCTATATCTAGATTCATCTTTTTGCATTTGGATGCCTAACTGTTCTAGCACCATTTTTTGAAAAAACTTTATCTTTGTTCCACTGTATTGCCTTTGCTCCTTTGTCAAAGTCAGTTGATTATATTTATGGGGGTCTATTTCTGGGCTCTCTGTATATCTTTATGAATATAAATTATGTCTTATTTCTTAAGCAGAGCTGTGAGGACAGTGGGGTATATTATATAACTCCTTATATTTTTAATACATCTGAAGTATTTTATAATACATTTATAAAAATAAGAATAAAAGATGAACTGTGTCTTTCTCCCTTCCAGGACCCATGAAAAAGGCATAATCTCTTTCTTTCTTTAAGGTCTGCCATTATCATCCAAGGGAAGTCTCAATCATTTAACCCAAGACCAGTATGTCCAATCTATGAAGAAATATTAAATATTTCCTATAGGTTATAATTTCTAATAAGAAAAAAAAACTGATATGGTCCTTTTCCTCAAAAACCTTATATTTCATTGAAAATATAAACATTAAAGGAAATAAG
Source organism: Ailuropoda melanoleuca (assembly GCF_002007445.2). Lineage (NCBI taxonomy): Eukaryota > Metazoa > Chordata > Mammalia > Carnivora > Ursidae > Ailuropoda > Ailuropoda melanoleuca. The sequence continues at coordinate 23,934,277 of NC_048219.1, forward strand.
CACACAAATAAATTATATCTACAAACCACAGGGGCAATGAAGGCACTGCAGGTAGTGCTATAAACGACTACATCAACAAGACCTAATCTAGTCAGGGAGTCAGAGAAGCCTGAGAAGAGCTCTTTAGGATCTGATCTATAGCATGAACAGGTGTAAACTGAGGCACTGGGGAGGTAGAGTTTTTCAAGCAGGAGGAACAGGATGTACAAGGGCTTTAAATAGTGCACAGCAGGGTAATCTGACAGATTAGGTGTTTGAAAAATAACCCTCCTTCAAAAATCAACTTGAAAAGGTAAACAATGAAAGCATGAGAGACCTAACAAGATAGAAAAAATTATGTCTGAAACTCAGTATAAGAAAGACACACAGAGAAATAGCCCTGGCATTTGAGGCTACTTTTCTTTCCGGATATCCGACAGTCCTGGTAGAGGTAGCTCAGAGGCTGAGAAGCTGAACATAGCTTTTGATAAATTAATGAAGTAAAGGACCAAAAACTGGAATATCATAGCCTTGGAAAGAGATAGGAGGGGAGGTCCGCTGGTAAGAGACAATGGCCTGATAAATTGACTAGGCTATAAGATTGGACCTTGAAAAAATAAACTACAAGGGTAAAGAGTAAACTAAAATTAGATAGCCAACACTATATACTGAATGTTTGTATTCCCCCCAAAATTCTATGTTGAAATCCTAACCCCCAATGTGGTATTTGGAGTTGGGGCCTTTGGGAGGTAGGGCGAAATCCTCATAACGAGATTAGTACCATTACAAAAGAGACCCCAGAGAACTTCCTTGCTCGTTCTGTCACATGAGGACACAGAGAGAAGATGGCTATCTATGAACAGAAAGGGAACTATCACCAAACACCAAATCTGCTCACCTTAATCTGAGACTTCCCAGCCACCAGAACTGTAAGAAATAAACTTTTATAGTTTATAAGCCACCTAGTCTATGGTATTTTGTTATAGCAACCCAAATGAACTAAGACAGCCAACTAGGACCTAACGGCTAAACTTGAATCATCCCAAATCCTATCTGAATTAAGGTGATCCAGAATTGCTAATCTCCCCTAGAAATTTGCCAAATCATCATAAATCTTTTCTAAAAGAAAATATCATCATCTAAGTTTTCAAATATTTCAAAAATTTCTACATTCAAAGTTTGACAATCAATGAAAACTGACCAAGTGTACAGGGAAAATGAAAATTGGGTTTGAAAATAAGAAAAATAACAGACAGCAAAAATAGATCAACAGGAGATCCAGAAAAATTAGTTATCAGACTGGGACTTAAAATATGCTTAATACTTTCAATAAAATAAAATGCAAGGTTGAGAATGTGAGTAGAGAACTAGAAACTATTATAAAAAACCAAAGGGAGATTTTTTAACTGAAAAATAAAATAACAATAACCAAAAAAACCCCATAACGGGTAGATTTATCAGCAGATTATAAATGACCCTGGAGAGATCTATAGAATTAGAAGAAAAAAGTAAATATCTTAAGAAAAGCACGGAAAGCCAAAAGGATGGAGAACATAAAAAAGGATACACTAAGAGGGTCTAACAATGTGTAATTGGATTTGCAAAAGGAAAGAAGAGAAAAGAACAAAAGCAATATTTTAAAGGTTAATGCCTGAGAATTTATTTGAAGAAAAATATCAAGAAACAAACACCAAGCAGAACATATTTTAAAATATACACACAGATACATATACATACACACATACGTGTAGAGTTGGGTACATCAAAGTAAAACCACAGGAAAAAAGACAGAAGATATTAAAAGAAGCCCATGGAAAATGACAGAATACCTTTAACAAAATAACAATAAAATTAACAGATGATTTCTCAACAAAAACTTAGGGAATGAAAAGACAATGGGATAGTATTTTCCAAGGGCTAGGAGGCAATAATCCCAAGGTCAGCAAAACTAGAACTTCAAAAAGTAAGACAAAATAAAGACATTTTCAAATAAATAAAAATCAAGATAATCTATCACCAAAAGATGACTGAGAAAGGAACTGTGAAAGTATTTTCTTCAGAAAAAAAACAATAAACTGAGCAAGAAGCTCAAAAATGAAAGGAAATAAAGAAAAACAAAAAAGGTAAAATATGGTTATAAAGTAAAAAGATAATGCCGATACAACAATAACAATAATATTTTGTGTACTTTAACTGCATACTAATTTAAAATGCAGGGCAAAAAAAACCCCACATAAAATCTAGAAGGGACATAAATGAACCAATGTAGTGTAAGCTTCTTCATGTCCTAGAAAAGGTAAAAATAAAAATACATATATTAGGGTTTGATAAGTGATGCATGCGTTCTGCAACCTCTATGGTAACCACTGAAAAAAACAAAATAGTAAAGAACATGTACCTCCAAGTTAATCAAGGAGTAGAAATGAAAGAGCAAAAAACAGAAGAAAAAAAGAAGAACAATAATATTCAACAATCAGAACAAATAAAAAGTAAATAGTATATGGTAGATTTAAACCAAAATATATCAATATATACATTTTTTATGTAAACTTTTTATTTTGAGATGAGGATTCACATGCAGTAAGAAGACAGAGAAATTGCATATACTTCTTACCCATGTTCCCCCAATGCAAAAAGATACCATAGTCCCCCTTTATCCAGGGGGGATATGTTCCAAGACCTCCAATGGGTGCCTATAATCATGGAGAGCACTGATCCCTAAATTTATTATGTTTTTTCCTATACATACAGAGCTATGATGAAGTTTAATTTACAAATTAGGTATACTAAGAGATTAATAATAAGTAATAATAAAATAGAAAAATTATAACAACATACTATGATGAAAGTTATAAGAATATGGTCTTTCTCTCTGTCTCAAAATATCTTACTGTACTGTATTCACCCTTCTTGTGATGATGTAAGATGATGCGAGATCATAAAATGACTGTGGTAAGATGAAGTGAGGTGAACGATTGTTAGGCTACTACTGACCTTCTGACAATAATCGGTCGGAAGGAGGATCATCTGCTCCTGGACTGTAGGTAACTGACACCATGGAAAGCAAAACCCCAGATAAGGGGGACTATTATAGTAAAATATATCCCAACCACTGTGACACGGATACAATCCACTGGTTTTATTTAGATTTCTCCAGCTTTATTTGTACTCATTTCTGTGTGAGTGTGTGTCTATATTTAGTTCTATACACTTCTGTCAAATGTGTAGGTTTGTGTATTCACCACCACAGCCAAGATACAGAAGGGGAGCATCACACGATGTCTTATGGTACCTTCTGTAGCCACACCCACCTCCCCTCCCCAAACCCATTCTCAGCCCCTGATAACTACTCACCTGTTTCTGGTTTCTATAATTGTATCACACATTGTAAGAAAAAGTCTAAATCAACCAATTAAAAGACAGACTGAATTTTTATTTATTTTTATTTAAGAAAAATTTTTTTTCAGATTGTATTTTTAAAGGAAGAAAACTCTTTTCAAATCTGCTTGTAAAACACCCATGTAAAATATAAGGACATATGAAGATAGAAAACAAAAACATAAACAAAGATATAATATATTAAAAGTAAAAAAAACAAACTGCTAGCTTGGCTGCACTATAAAAGAGAGAGAAATCTTCAAAGAAAAGCATCAACATAATAAAAATTCACCAGTTGATGAATACATGGTAACACTGGTCAAGAGAAAAGAGAAAAGACACAAATTACTAATATCAGGAATGAAAAGAGACAGAGGTATTTAAAAATTCTAATGACATTATAAATACATTCATGCTACTGAATGTATTGAAGGTACCTGATCAGAATCATAATTCAAACAAAAATGATTAAACAATTATAGTACAATTGGGGAAATGTGAACTGAATGGATATTTGATGATAAAAAATTAATATTTTTTGGTGCGATGTAATGTTTCTTTATTTTGGATATTCATATCTGATCCAATTCTAACATTTACTTCAAAATAATGACGTATTAAAAAAGAGCAAATTTCTATCAAAAGAAAACTTAGAACTTTTACAGATATAGAAAAAACTAAATGGTTATATATATGTATATATATATACACGCATATATGTGTATATGTATGCGTGTGTAGATATACGTGATCTGTTGTTTAAAACCTAACAACAACAACAACAGCAAAAACAAAACAGTAAGTCAGTGACTTCACTGGTGAATTCTTTCAAACTTCTAAGGCAGGAAACAGTGTCAATTATATACACATTCTTTCAAGGACCATAAAAGAGAGAACACTTCTCAACTTGTTTTACAAGCCCAGCAAAACCTTGATACCGAAACCTGACAAGAAGCTCACAAAAAGCAAAAATGACAGGCTATCTACCCCAAACCTACATTTTAGATATTGGTATCCTTAGATAAAATCATATGATGCCTGAGATTTACTTAAAAATAATCTTAAAAAAGTGATGATCTAAAAAAGAGCTTCTGGGGCACCTGGGTGGCTCAGTCAGTCAAACATCTGCCTTCAGCTCAGGTCATGATCTCAGCGTTCTGGGATCGAGCCCCACCATCAGGCTCCCTGCTCAGTGGAGAGTCTGCTTCTCCGTCTTCCTCTGCCCCTCCCCCCACTCATGCTCTCTCTCGCTCACTTGATAACTCTCTATCTCAAATAAATAAATAAAACGTTTAAAAAGATTTAAAAAAGTGATATACTTCAAAATATTCTTTAGATAGAGATAAAACAACATTAGCCATGAGTTGATAATTACTGAATCAAGTGACAGGTCAGGGGTGTTCATTTTTCTCTTTTGTCTCCTTTTGTATATTTATTAAATTTTCTCTTAATAGAAAAGCTTTTTAGAGTATTTTTGATTAAAAAAAGTTGTGCATGCTCTAAAAGCATCACTATGAAAACTCCTATTATACTGTTTTGTTAAAGTTCTCTACTGCCTTTTCCATCAAATCTACAGAAATTATACAACGGAATACTGTTCAGCCATAAAAAAGAAGAAATCCTACCATTTGGAATGACACAGATGTTGAAGGCATTATGCTAAATGATATAAGTCAGACAGAGAAAGACAAATACCACATGAGCTCACTTATATATGGAATTTAAAAAAAAATAAACTACCAAACTCATAGAAAAAGACATCATATTTGTGGTTACCAAAAGCAGGTAGTGGGGGAAGGAGAAACTGGAAGAAGGTGGTCAAAAAGTACAAGCTTATAAGTGATAAGATAAGTAAGTACTGGGGATGTGATGAACAAATGACGACTACCATTGCCACTGCCACACGAAATACAAGGATGCTGTTGAGTCAATCCTAAGAGTTCTCATCACAAGAGAAATTTTCTGTCCTTTTCTTTGTATTTATCTATATGAAATGGTGGATGCTAACTAAACCTTTCGTGGTAGGGGTGCCTGGGTAGTGCAGTCGGTTAAGCAGCCGACTCTTGGTTTCACTTAGGTCATGATCTCTGGGTGATGGGATCGAGCCCCCGCTGTCAGTTCCGCACTAAGCACAGAGCCTGCTTAAGATTTTCTCTCCTCTCTCCCTCTGGCCCTCCCAACTATGCACTCGCGTGCACGTGCGTGCTCAGGTGTGCGCGTTCCCTCTCCAAAATAAAAAAGTAAAATAAAATAAAATAAACCTATCATGGTAATCATTTTGCTGTACATAAGCCAAACCATCATGTTGTACACCTTAACATGTATGCACATAATGATGTATGCCAATTATTTCCCAATAAAACTGGGGAAAAACCCAGTTTTTAGAGGAGGAATCTTACCAAGAAATTAATCATCTCCTTTTAGTCTCGTGCCATCTGATTTTGTGGACTGTTCATCCTCTTTCTTACTGCAATTTCTAAACCTCGGGATCCCTACCACTTTTCACTGAAGATGAAATATGTTCCCTTGAAACACAGAACTTTGTCATAATTTTGAGCAATACCAACTTCCATGTGAATGCCTCATACAACAGTTCTCTGTTTTCCTCAAATCCAGTACACTTATGCGAAGATTCTGATTATTTATTTACATGTCTGATTCTTCTTTTACTAAAATGGGGCTATATTTGATTTATTTCTGAATCCCTTATATTCTCTCAGAGTATGGAGTCTGCATAGGTAATCAAAAAGTTAAAAAAAAACAAATTCCAGTTCTTATCATAGGTCAGTCAATAAGCAACTTTTGCTTAAGCCAACTTTTCTATTATTCCTTGAATCACAGGACACATTCTATGAATACACCATGCTATTTCTCATCCCTTTTCTAATAGAGGGAAGAACAGAAAAGGGTTAATGCTAAACATGTTGCTGAAATAAGAGCTAGGCTTTTAAGAAACTTGATCTATTGCATTTACAATAATTCTAATACTTGACCACCAAGAAAAGTCCTGCCCTCTAGAAAATAAAATGAAATTTTATTAGAAATTAAACACATTAAATAAGCCTGGGATAAGCTGTCTTAATTTTCTATACATACCAACACTGTATTTTCCTGAGGTCACTTATTCTGCAACCTCAACGACTTGAGAAACATGATTACAAACTAGAAAATACATCTTTAAAAAAAGGTTAAGGGTAGGCAAAATAACAGTAGTATTTACTATCATCTAGAGAACATCTCATTTGCCAGGACTGAGCTCCTATGAGTTTCACACAAATCCTCAAGACAACCTTAACAAGTCAGTGTTCCTTTTACAGATAAGACACAGAGCCTAAAGGTTAAGGTTTCCAAAGATTGTAAGTTCCTGAGCTGAGATTTGAGCTGGGCTCTAACTACTTGTCTTCAAAGCCTGTACCGTTTTCATTAACAGCCTACTGGACCTAGAAAGTGAGACTTACAAAATAAATGTAAAGTGAGGAAGTTGTATTTTGAATAAGGAGTAAAATAAAGAATAGGACATAGCTAGATGGGGGTGAGTATGAAGGCAGGGAATATTTTTTTTCAGATGGGAATATACAGCATGTTTATATAGGGTGAGGGTTCACAAGACGGAAGTTGAAGATACAGGAGGAATAAAAAAATCTAATGACCAAGGGGCGCCTGGGGGCTCAGTCAGTTAAGCATTAACTCTTGGTTTTGGCTCAGGTTGTGATCTCAGGGTTGAGACTGAGCCCCGCGTCAGGCTCTGGGCTGCTCAGCATGAAGTCTGCTTGAGTTTCTCTTACCCTCTCCGTCTGCCCGCCGCCCCACTTGTGTGTGCTCTCTCTCTCTCTAATAAATAAATAAATCTTTAAAAAAATATCTAATGACCAAGATACTAGAAATGGCATAAGGAGGTAAGTAAGGGGGACAAGTAGACAGAAAAACCGTGAGCAGAGAAACTCTAATACCAGGAGAAATAAGATAAAAATGGGTAATAATGTAGGTGACTTTTAGGACAAGGGTGCAGTAAATGAAGGTGGATTACTACTATAAACTTCAATTTTGGTTGGCAAAGTAGGAAGTGGAGTCATCTGTTCATCTTAAGAATGTTGGAGTTTATGGGACGCCTGGATGGTTCAGTCGTTAAGCATCTGCCATCGGCTCAGGGCGTGATCCCAGAGTCCTGGGATCGAACCCCGCATAGGGCTCCCTGCTCTGCTGGGAAGCCTGCTTCTTCCTCTCCCACTCCCCCTGCTTGTGTTCCCTCTCTCGCTAAAAACAAAACAAAAAAAAAGAATGTTGGAGTTTAAACACTTAGAATATCCTATAAGAGAAATTAGACAAGAAATTCCCCAAGAAGTAAAAAGACTGAAAAGGTAGCACTGAGAAGCAACTTATGTTGGTACAATCTGAAGGTCATGAGAGTCAATCACCAACACCAAACTCACCTAGAATAAAAGCCAGGAAGGCAAATGGTAGCTATGACCCTTTATTAAGAGTCTTTTACATGTCAGCCTTGATTTAATATCTGGCTTAATGAAATAAAGATTTCTGCCTCTGATAATAGCAATTTATACAAAGCAGGCCAATCATCCTACTAAGAAGATTAAAAAATCTGGTCAAACTATTTTTAAAAATCTGCCTGAAGCCATAGAGAAGCAAATAAAACAGTGAAGAATTACAGAGCCAAAATCCTGGAGAAGAAAAATCCATGAGGATGAACCAGACATTGGAGTTGTTTTCTCTCCAAGGGCATCTGCTAATTCCAGAAAAGACACATGAAGAGTTGATGAATTTAGCTGAGATTTTGATGGTCTTGCAGACCTAGAAGCAAAATATGAACATAGAGCCTACTAATGAGGAGAGATTTTCATAGACTCTCCACACTTTAGCCCCTGAAAGGGCCCAGGAATAAAGAGGAACTGGAAATAACCTGGCTTTGACAAGGACTGAAACCTGGCTTCAAATGACCTTACTCTGTGACATTAGACTGACATGATCAAGGGTTGGTAGTGCTACTAGCAGCTTAGAACAGGGAAATAAAAGCAAACAGAACCCATCTGGAGAAAGACAGCATGATGCCATGCCCCCAATTATCTCTACAATTTTTCACATACAATGTCCAATACACCAAACAACTAGGAATAGTTGTTATTTTTAGGAAACTGTTGAACACTATTAACTAAAGCTAATTATACACCTACTCTATGACCCAGAAATTTCACTTCTAAGAATATACCAAGAGAATTGAGTATATATGATTACCAAAATATTTACAAAAATACCCATAGTAGCTTTATTCATCATAATCCAAGACTAAAAACAATCCTCATCATCAGGAAAATAAATAAATTATAGTACAGTCATACAGTGGAACACCAAAGGGCAATAAAAAAGAATGGCTTACTGAGACACAACAACACAGATGATTCTCACAGACATGAGCCACACTCACAGAAATACTTATTCTACTATTTAATTTATACGAAGGTCAAGAATAGACAAAAATAGGGGCGCCTGGGTGGCACAGCAGTTAAGCGTCTGCCTTCGGCTCAGGGCGTGATCCCGGCGTTATGGGATCGAGCCCCACGTCAGGCTCTTCCACTATGAGCCCTTCTTCCTCTCCCACTCCCCCTGCTTGTGTTCCCTCTCTCACTGGCTGTCTCTATCTCTGTGGAATAAATAAGTAAAATCTTTAAAAAAAAAAAAAAAGAATAGACAAAAATAATCAATGTTGATAAAAGTCAGAATAGTGATTATCTTGAGGGGAGCACTGACTGGTAGAGGCACAAGGAAACCTTTCTGGGCAATGGAAACACTATGTCTTGGTGAATGGTGATTACTGACATACACAAATGTGACTAATCATTGATGAGTACACAGGGTTAAAATTAGTACATTAGACATGACACACAAAAAAATAGCTAAGACCATTTTCAAAAATTATAAACCTGGAGGACTTGAACTACCAGATATAAAAACTGAAGCTACAGCAATTAAGAAAGCATAGTATACATGAAAGGATGGACAAACAGACCCATGAAACAGGACAGAGACTTTAGAAAAAAATTTGCACGTATAGAGGCACTTGATTTAAGACAAAGTAACATTACAGAGTGATGAGAATAAGAAAAGTCTTTTCACCAAATAGCATTACACACACAGATAATATATAAAATAAAAATGAAATTTTATCCCTACCTCAAACCATAGATAAAAATGAAATCCAGGTGAACTGTAAGTCTAAATGTAAAAAGTAAAGGAATAAGGTTTTCAGATTACATAGAAGAACATCTTCATAACTTAGGGTAGGGAAAGAATTCTAATACATGACCAAAAAAAAATAACCACTAAGCATAAAGAAAAAATTAATAAATCAAACTACATAATTAAATTAGACTATATTAAAAATAATTTGTTCATCAAAAGAACAAGAACCACTAATAGATAAAAAAATGCAAGCCACAGAGTAGGAAAAGATATTGCAATACATATAACTGATGGAGGGTTTATAACTAGAAAATATAGAAAATTCCTACAAATTAATAAGTAACCTGATACAGAAATGAACAAAAGACAAACATTTCACACACATTATAAAAAAGATGTCCAGAAAGATTGATAAACATATGAAGAATTGGTCTACTTGATTTGTCTTCAGGGAAATGCCAAATAAAACCACTATTCCCCAATCATAACAACTAAAATGAAAAAGTCCAGCAACGCCAGGAGTTGGGAAGGATGTGGAGAACAACTTTCACCAACGGCAGAGTGTATACTGGTAGAGCAACAGTGGAAACTGTTTGGCATTGTTTACTCATTGTCTACTTAGGGCACTGACCCCACGACTTAGCGATTCCACTTCTATGTCTATACCAAATAGGAACACGTGCTCATGAGCACCAAGTCACGTAATCAGGAATGTTCAGAGTGACATTAGTCATAATAGCAAAAACTAGTAAGCTAAATGCCCGTCAATGTCCACAAATAACAGAATAAATAAATTAGAGTACAGTCACAAAATGAAATACTATACAGCAATAAGGATAAATGGATTAGTTACTCATAACAACACAGATACATTTCTCAAGCAAAATGCTGAGCAAAAAAGCCAGGCACAAAAGAATTCGCACAGTATGATACCATTTATTTAGTGTTCCAAAATAGGCAAAGCTAAATTATATTAGACATTAAAATGGAAATTCTTTTGTGAAACAGAGAGGAAATAGTGATTAGGAGGGAGTATAAGGGAAGCTTTTTGAAGTTTCAGCAATGCTCTGTTTCTTCTCATTACACAGGTGTTCACATTGTAAGATTTCTTTTTTCTTTTTAAAGATTTTATTTATTTATTTGTCAGAAAGAGAGAGAGCACAGCAGGGGGAGCAACACGCAGAGCAGGCAGTCTCCCCGATGAGCAAGGAGCCTGACACGGGACTTGATCCCAGGACCATGGCATCATGACCTGAGCCAAAGGCAGATGCTTAATCACCTGTGCCACCCTGGTGTCCCTCACGCTGTAATATTTCAATGAGTTAAACACGGTAGGTTAAATATATGCATTAGCTATGTTCCCTTCTGAACCCTCACTAAAAAAAACCAAAGGATTAAACACACACACACACACACACACACACACACACACTCAATGGCAAAACCTGAGAGGAAACAATTTGAACAGAAGTGGTAACTGAGTTAACAGGAGAAAGGACCTTAAGCCAATAGACAGGAAAGCTTAGGAGCAACCCATATTATACTCAGGAATTCCTAACAGATTTAGTAATTGGTGGTGCCAGGTACCTCCAGAAATGACGGAATCAATGGGGCTAAAAGCCAGAGCAGTTGAAAGTTTAAGAAGCAGTCAAAAACCCAGATTCCAACCCCAGTTTACACTGCTACTGCCTTTCCCGATACTCAGGCAGGTAACTGGAAGTTTATTCTCTTATTGGGGGGGGGGCAGGGAGAAAAGGCTGAGAGGGAGGGAGAAGGGAAGGGAGAGGAGATGTGGAGAAGAGGAAGGATTAGTCACCCTCATCCTTGTCATTGTTGTTCTTGGAATGGAAGCAGCAGATACAGCTGATAGCAGGGCTACTCTGAAAACAGGCAGATTACGAGTCTGGGCTACATACCGATATTTTACCACAGCTGCTTCTTCTACAAGGTTCTGAAATCAGCAGTAGCCAAGTTTATAGTCTCTAGGAGAAAGATAGGACTGATTTTTCTATTGAATACAACCAGCTAAAGAGAAAAAACATAAAAAGATGCTGACATCCTAAGTTTTCCAATAAGAGGGCCCAGAGAAATCACCCTACTTTAAAGTCCATATTGACAATCTCCATCCAGGAAGAACCCCCAACAGATTTAGTAATTGGTAGTGCCAGGCACCTTGGTACATAATTTCTAAAAGCATATTAGTCCTCTGCTCTTGAATATGAACAGATGGCCAATAATTTGACGACACCCTCTAGTATGAAAGGCAGAAACAAAAACACAAAACAGAAAATAAATGCAGAAGCAGCAGAGTTTGTCTTCCCAAATCCCCTCCTAAAAACAGACACAGCAATTACACAGCAAAACCATAAACCTATGGACAACATCTATAATAAAATAAGGTGATAAGATATCTCTACAAAGCACTCACAGTCACAAAACCCACAGGTATCAGCATCTATCTATGCAGGGAAGCAGAAGGAAGTAAGGGGCTATCCAAAGGACCTGGGAAGAGAACCCCAAAATAGCCAACAGGTGCTCATTAGGAAGCACAGGTCAATTTGAGAAAAGCAACTGAAACTGGGCAAACGTTTGCCCATTCCAATAGCAGTTGAATTCAAAAGATTTAAAGTAAGTTCCAAAGGCGGTAGTCTGGTAACCTGTAAGAACTATAGAAACTGACCCCCAGGGTTCCCAGGCAGGACAGAGCCCAAGAAACTAGAAGAAACTGTAGAGGAGAGAATACAAATTCAACAGGATTTTTTAAAAAGAGAAAAAGAAAAACCAGGGGGGGAAAAAGACTAATACAAGTAGAATGGAACAAAGGCAGAAAATAATCCACAAAGACAAGCTGTCATATTCGTTGAACACTGCAGAAGGGAGGTCAGTGAGGCTAAAAAGTTATCCTCAATCATGCTTTCTTCTAAACATTCAGGAAAAAAACTAAATTCAATTAAGAATGAGCAAAGAGAAGGATAAAGGTCAAATATATACCATGTTCTTGTGTAAAAAAATAATAGTGAACAAAAGAAAAAAATTCCTACAATGAAGGCAGCCAAAAGATGTTTGTAAAAGAGATCACAACTATAATCTACTATTTGAAAATTTAAAAAGTTATACAAGATATTGAAGAGCTACAGAAATCAAAGTCAGGAAAACAAAAAAGTGAGATAGTATAACTCAGGAAGGAAGTAGAAATAGGGGAAGTCATTTCAGAAATGAAGAATAAACTAAAACAAAGGCAAATAAAAACAACAGGAAAAAACCTTAAAAGATATAAAAAGGAGATTTTTTTTAAATCAAAGAGAAAAAAAAAGAATTTTTAAATGAGAGAAAATAACGAATATTAAACAGAAAAAAAAAATCCAGCATACTATAATAGCAGACCCCGATAAAGAAAACTAATGCAAAGGAAAAAAAAAAAACTAAACAGTATAGTTCAGGAAACTTTGCAAGAATGAAAAAAGATTAGAAACTACAAATGAGAAAGCACACACACTACTGGAGAATCCCAAGCCATACAAAACAACTTCAGGACATATTCAAAACTACTAGACTTTAAAGATAAATAAAAAATATTTTAGGTATCTCGGCAAAAAAAAAAAAACCACAACAACTCATTAAGTGAAATAACATTAAACTTTGAGAAAATGATATAAATACCTGAGGGAAAACTAGGTTAAGTTAAGCAAAAACTGAAAAAAACTAAAGTACAAAACTAAGCAAAGGAGAGAAAATATTAATTCAAGTGAAATCAGAATTCTTGCCAAGAAAAGCAACCATAATATATTCACCACATGGTTCAGCTAAAAATACTTTTTACATGGTCATACATAAACCAAAATTGTGCTAAAACTGTATTAAGAGGAGAGAAAGACAGAGAAAGGGCATCTATATGTTTTCGGGGCAAGCAGAGAACATATGAAAAATAGTTAAATCCCCATTTTCCATAAGGGAAAGTAGAGAAAATGTCTAAAACTGAAAAAAACAAAATATTTCAAATGCAATATAAGCATGTCAGAGATACATGGGTGAGTACAAAGAAAAACAAGTTTTAAAAAATAAAACTTAGTCGCTGGGGAATAGGAAATGATAGAGGAGAGGGATGGTACAGGACTGCTGTTTTTGTAATAAGCTTTGTAGACTATATATAACTCTGGTATAAAGAAAAGTAACAATTACATAACCAATTAAAATAATTTCAATATAAGTAAAAACCAAATTTCAAAAGGTAAGACATTAATAGTTACATATATGCATGTATTTATATATGTATGTATATGTGTTTATATATATGTATGTATACATCTGGTCTGAGAGCAAGTCCTACAGAATAATAAAATTTATTGCTCTGTAGTTCTCTGGGTGAAAAGTTCTGATTCCATGTGCATAATATGGCTACCCCTTCCATTTCAAAGAACTTGCTTTGCTTTGATAGTGCAAATTCAGTATTTGTGAATTTGAAAGAAAAAAAAAGTGACACTTTCTTTTTAAATAAATAAATAATAAAATTTAAAAAAAAAATCAGGGGAGCCTGAGTGGGTCAGTCAGTTAAGCATCTGCCTTTGGCTCAGGTCATGATCTCAGGGTCCTGAGATCGAGCCCCGTGTTGGGCTCCCTGCTCTGTGGGGAGCCTGCTTCTCCCTTTCCCTCAGCCCCTCCCCCTGTTCATGCTCTCTCTCTCTTGCTCTCTCTCTAATAAATATTTTAAAAAATAAAAAAATAAAAACAAATCATTTCACAAAGAAAATAAAAAATAAAAAAATAAAAACAAATCATTTCACATTGCCTTCCTTGGCAATACTTCCATAAGGGATAGGATCTAAGTAAAACAAAAGTACCCCACCATACCCAGAATCATTCTGGAAGGGGCCAAACATGCAAGCAGAAAACGGCCAATAAAACATTCATGAAAATATTACATGGGTATTTAGTATTGCCAGTTATTATTTCTGTGAATCATTTCCAGCAAAGAAAAAAAATAAATGCAGCTGTTACCAAAATATATTTCCGAATATAATTCGTTTATAATTCCAATAGGTTTGCTAAAGGTATCAATTGTCTCAGAAGTAAAAATGGTCTCAGAAGGAATACAAAGGTGAGAAACAAAGGGTCTAAATAGAAAACAAATGTAAGATTGGTGTCAATATATTATCTACCTTGGGAATCTACCATCAGCTCAACCAACAAGCGCCACACAAAGTGAAGTGATGAAATAAACCAGACAGCCGCCACTGTTACTGCAACTGCCCAGATGTAAAGAACCGGCCTGAAAAGCAACGGCTTGGGCTTGGTTTATAATTTATCATAAGAACCTAGATTGACTTCTACTGAGAAAAACTATTTGCTAGTTTCTATGAACAATTTTCTATTCCTTTATACTTAAAAAATAAATTTTGGCAAAAATACTTCGGAAAGAAAGACCTTAAATTATTAAAGAAAAAGCTAACTAATGCTGCTAGAAACCACATAGCAAGTTGATGTAATTACATCTACTAGAACATAGAGCATAATTAACCTCATTTTACAGTTGCCCTTTCTCTTATAACTAAATAATGACAATTTTCCTCATTCCTCTATAAAAATTCTCATTTTCACATGTACTTTTAGTGTGAGTTACAGAGTAAATGCACTGTGATACTCCAGAAATCCTACTCACATATAGCAAATCAAAAGCTACAGTAAATACCTTGAGAGTGCCAGAATGCTGTTAGCCCTCTGCACCAGCAAGAACAATTGCTCTAATAATATCCTCTGAATGCTTATTTACCTGCCCTAACTACAAAGATGAATTGGTTGGAATGTATTTGTCACTGTTCATTTAAAATATGAATCCTGAGTCCTACAAGCCCTCCCTGAGGATTGAGGCAGGGACACTCCCATTCATAGACTTTGAAGGATTTATTCTCAGCCTTCAAATCTTCGCCTGAAAGCATTTTAATACCCCAGACACCAGGTAAGCACTAATTCCCAGACACTTGAAAAGCAGGAGCTCTAGTGAAACTGCAATTTTTCCCTACAGGCAAGAGAAAGCAATATGGATACCTACTAATACACTACAATATAAATAAAAATCCTATTTTCTCTGTATCACGTGTTAAAGGGAATGAGGTCAGAAAAGCTATTAATTATAAAATTTTAAATACAAAATATATTTCCTAATCAAAGGATTATAACACTACAAATAGCTGCTATGTCTCAACAGGATAGTTTCAACAGTCATAAAAATAGTAATGGGAGGCAGGTTTACAATGCATTATATTTTATTTAACTCTCTATTAGATAGCTAGTATGTGCCAGGTATTGCAATATGCATTAGATATACGGCAGTAAACAAAACAGGAAAAATCTCTACTCTTATGAAACTGTCATTCTATTGAAAGAAAAAAATAATAATATATCAGTGCTACAAAGAAAGACAGGAGGACCATTCATTCCCATCTGCCCTGAGCAGCATCCTTTTTATACCTGTTGTCTTGATAGAACTATTAAAAGCATAGTCTTACTCAAAATATCCTGCGTGTAAGATAGAATAACTCTAAAGATAACGAGATTGAAATATTGACCAACAGGTGCTATTTTAGATACTTCGGTGAGAAAAGGCCTCTTACTATGATGATAAATTTCAGCAATGACTGGAAAGAAGTGAAGGAGCAAGCAACATGGATATCTGTAGGGAGAGCTTTCCAGACAGTATACTCTGTGTGTGTGTGTGTGTGTGTGTGTGTGTGTGTGTGTGTGTAGAAGAGAATCTGTAAACCCTCACTAAGGATGAAATTCCACCGTTTCAATAAAGAAGTCTATGAAGTAGAAAAGTTTTCATTCTGTTTCTTGACTAAAAATGGTTCCCAGGGTATAGTTTTAGCCATCTCCAAGTTTATTCTGGTAGATAGTAGAATTAAAATAGTTTCCCTAAAGAGAATGCCTTATTATGGCTTTTAACATCATTGGCATTTAATATCATTTTATATATCATATATTTCCCTAGACCTTAGGTGATTCTGGACCTCTGGAGCTTCCTTAGAGGTGCAGATGTGATGTGAAATGGAACTGGTAAATTCCCCAGTAATAACACTAGTAATAATAATAACAACACACTACCAGTAATAAAAAACAAGAGACATTTTAAGTGTTTACTGTGTGCCAAGGGCTGTTCTAAGCATCTTAACTGAGATTACTCAAGGATCTGACCACTTGTCAGTCTGTTTAGCTAAGGGGGTCCTTGGATTTCCTTAAGCATTTGGACTGTGCTCAATTTACTTCTAAAGAACATAATCTTAATTAACAGATATCGGATTTTAGACAAACAAGTACACATTAGTTTTGTAGGTTACACAGTGGAAAATGATACGTGTGACTCACAATCCCAAAAGTAGACTACTACTGGTAGGTGGAAATTCTGGAGGAGTCCACAATTGTTTCAATGTTTCCTTACTTGAAATTCTTCTCTTCGCTTCCATTGACCCGAAGTCTACATTACTTCTTTGGGCTCAATTTAATATTTTACTTAAAGGAGCTGCTTCTACCGCTTCTACCATCACCCTGTGTTGAAGTTTAAAGACTTGGTGCTATGGAAGCTCACCGCAGGGACACCTGTGAGAATTCTCCACAGCTTTCCCCCTTTCCCCTCCAATCACAGACCTACGTGGTTTTTAGAAAGGTGACACACGTACCACTTGAACCAAAGTACAAAACGTATAAGCTAAGTGAACAGCATGTTTTATTTCCCCATCCAACTGTGATTAGAATAAATATCAAAACTTGATGAAAATTATGGATCACAGACCTCTTATTCTTAAGAATATGGAAGATGTGAGGCCTGAAGTGGCTACAATTTTGCTACCAGAAATTTTACTACAATAAATGAGGTGAAGATTCAGAAAGATAAAACAATTATAAATGTATAAACAATTGAAACGGAGCCACAACATAAATGTATCAATATGGGTCCAATCAGGAGAGAGGAACCACACAAGGAAAATTTAATATAAAGAACTATTAACTATATTGGGAGTTAAAGTAATGAGGGATTGCCTAGCTGTAAGAGAACGTAAAAGAATATGGGAATAGCAGATCAAAGGACTAGCCATTACTCCTGGGGCTCAGAGCACCCAAGGAAGAGTTCTCCCCAACCTCTCCTCTGCAGGGCTGGGATCCAGGACTTGTTCAAGAGGGTACAACCTTTGCTCACTGAAAGAGAGAAGTTGCTCACTTACTGGAAATCTGCCTAAGGAATTTGTCAGAAATCAACCACATGGGGTGCCAGGGAGGTTATTCACAGAGAGGTGTTTCACCAGAGCCACTTTAATACAAAACTACAGACAATACACAATGCAGACCACACTACAAACGAGGACAGCTAGAGGACACTGCTGTCAGACACCCTGTACCGCAACACCTGAGTGCCAGGGAAGGCGCAAGCCCCATAGGAGTTTGCTGTGGGAAAAAGCCAGCACACCAGCACCTGGAAGGAAGCAAAACCATTTCCCTCTGGAACATTACTCCAGGGCCCTCTACTCCATGAAGCTTCAGTGCCCACCGAGAAAAAAATATATTTAAAGGAACTAGATCAGTTTCCACAGTGCAAGCAAAAAGATTGAATTTGGAACTGAGGGGTAAGAAATCAGTAACTAGCACGTTATATGAAGCAAAAGCTGAAATAAATGAAAGGAGAAACAGAAAATTCAATAATTATAGCTGGACATTCAAATGCCCTTCTCTTGGTAACTGATAAAATAATCAGGCCTTCCTTACCCCTCAAGAGATAAAATCAGCAAGAATATGAAAGGCTTAAACATTATCAAACAACCTGACCTAACAGAAATAGATTGATATAGAATATCTCAACCGACATCAGCAAAATACACATTCTTTTCAAGGGCAATTGGAATATCATCAAGGATAGAAACCTTAGGATATGCCATAAATACATCTCAGTAAATTCAAAAGAACTGAATTCCTATAAAGTATTACCACAGTAGAATTAAATTTGAAATCAACATTGTAAAGACATGTAGAAAATATGAAAATATTTGGAAATGAAAGAACATATTTCAAAATAATCCAAAGATCAAAGAAGAAATCACACACACACAAAAATTAGACAATATCTCAAAACTAATGGAAACAAAAAAATAACATCAAAATTTAATAAATGCAGCAAAATCAGTGTGTAAAAAGAAATTTTAGCTTTAAATGCTTATACTAGAAAAGCAAAAATATCTAAAATCAGTCATCTAAACTTCTACTTTAAGAAACTAGGAAAGGGGGGGGGCGCCTGGGTGGCACAGTGGTTGGGCGTCTGCCTTTGGCTCAGGGCGTGATCCCGGCGTTATGGGATCGAGCCCCACATCAGGCTCCTCTGCTGTGAGCCTGCTTCTTCCTCTCCCACTCCCCCTGCTTGTGTCCCCTCTCTCGCTGGCTGTCTCTATCTCTGTCAAATAAATAAAATCTTTAAAAAAAAAAGAAAAAGAAACTAGGAAAGGAAGAGCAAAGCATGTACCAAGTAGGTAGAAGAAAGAATAATAAAGATTAAAATAAAAATCAGTAAAATTGAAAATAGAAAAACAGAGAAATATCATGAAATTAAAAAATGGTTCTTCAAAATTATCAACAAAATTGATAAGCCTTTAGGCTAAGACATCTAAGAAAAAAAGAGAAAAGGCAAATCATCAAAAGCAGGAATGAAATAAGAAACATCACTACTAATCCTCCCAAAATCAAAAATATAAGAGGAAAGTATGAACAACTTTAAGCAAACAAAGTAGACACCTTAGACAAATTTCTGGAAAGACACAAATACCAGAGTTAACTCAAGAAGAAACAGATACATAAGAAAGAATTGATATAGTAATTTAACCTCCCTCCCACAAAAGAGCCCAGGTCTAGGTGAATTCTAACAAATACTTAAAGATAAAATAATATCAATCTGGAGCAACTGGGTGGCTCAGTTGGTTAAGTGGCCGACTCTTGGTTTCAGCTCAAGTCATGATCTCATGGTCAGTGCAGAGCCTGCTTCAGATTCTCTCTCCCTCTCCCTCCGGCTCACTCTCTCTCTCAAATAAATAAAGAAAATCTTAAAAAAAAAAAAAATCAATCCTATACAAACTCTTCCAGGAAACAGACAAAGAGGACACATTTCTCAATTCATTTTATGAGGCTAGTATTACCTTGATAACCGAGCAAGACAGAAAAATTACAAAACTACAGACCAAGTTTCTCATAAATAGATATAAAAATCATTAACAGGAGCACCTGGGTGGCTCAATAGGTTAAGTAAGCATCCAACTCTTGATCTCAGCTCAGTCTTGACTTCAGAGTTGTGTGTTCAAGCCCTGCATTGGGCTCCATGCTGGGTGTGGACACTACTTAAAAATCTATATCATTGATGGGTAGGGGGATGGGGTAGTTGGGTGATGGGCATTATGGAGGGCATTTGATGTAATGAACACTGGGTGTTACATGCAACTGATGAATCACTAAATTCTACCCCTGAAACTAATAATACACTCTATGTTAACTAAATTGAATTTAAATTAAAAAGTTTTTAAAAATCATTAACAAATATTAGCAAACTGAATCCAGGAAAATATAAAAAGGATTATATACCATAACCAATTAGGATTTTTCCCAAGAGTGAAAGAAAGTTGGTATACCATTGGAAAATCCATAATGTAATAAACCATATTAATAGAATAAAGGGAAAACACATGAAAAACACATAGAAAAGCATATGACAAAACTCAATACCCATGCATGATAAAAACTCTCAACCAGTTAGGAATAGATTTCTTCATCTTTTATCAGTGATAGATTTCCTAATAAGAGGGTTTTTTTTATCTACAATAAAAACTACAGCTAACATCAAATTTAATAGAAATACTGTTTTTCCCCTCATATCAGAAACAAAGCAAGAATGTTTGTTTTCACCACTTCTTTTCAACATCATACTAGAGGATCAAGCCAAGGCAATAGGGCAAGAAAAACATTAAAGGCATACAGATTAGGGGCACCTGAGTGGACAGTTAAGCATCTGACTTTTAATTTTGGCTCAGGCCATGATCTTGGGGTTCTGAGATAGAGCCTCGAATCAGGATGTATGCTCAGCGGGCACCGTGCTGGAGATTCTCTCTCTCTCCCTCTGCCCCTCCCCCCACCAAAATAAATAAATAAATCTTTAAAAAAATTTTTAAAATAAATGCATACAGATTAGAAAGAAAAAAGTAAAACTGCCTTTATTCTCAGGCCAAATAATTCTGTATATAAAAATTAATCTACAAAAAAATCAACAACAACAATAAAAACCCTACTTGAACTAGTAAGTTTAGCAGGTTCAGGGTTCAAGATAAATATGTAAAATCAATTTTATTTCTACAGAATAGCAAATAAGAATTCAAAAATAAAATTAAGAAAACAATTCTATTTTTTTAGCAGCAAGAAGAATGACAGACTTAGAAATAAATTTAACAATAGCATCAAAAAGAATAACAAACTTAGAAATAAATTTAACAAAAGAAATGCATGACCTGTGTACTAAAAACTCCAAAACACTGAGAGAAATTAAAGATCATCTAAGAAAATAAACAAACACACCAAGTTCTTATATCAGAGAGCTCATCTTTTATGAAGGCATCAACACTATTCCTATTCGACACTCTTTCCCTCAAATTCTCATACAAAAATTGACAAGCTGACTCTAAAACGTATATGGAATGCAAAGAACCTAGTAATAGTAAAAACAAACAAACAAACAAGACAAAGTTGCAGGACTTAACCTGATTTCAAAACTTACTATAAAGCCACAGTAATCAAGACAGTCCTATTGACATGATAGCCATACAGATGAATGGAACTAAGAGTTTACAAACCCCTCACATTTATAGTCCATTGGTTTTCAAAACAGATGTAAAGACAAAGGGGGAAAGGATAGTCTTTAGCAAATGCTGGGACAACTGGATAGCCATATTCTGAAAAGAAAAGAAAAAGAACTAGACTTTTACCTCTCATCATAGACAAAAATTAACTCAAAATGGATCATAAGCCTAAATGTAAGGAGTAAAACTACAAAATTTCTAGAAAAAAAACAGGGGAATATTTTTGTGAGCTTGGATTAAGTGAAGATTTCAGAGATATGACACCAAAAATATGATCCATATAAGAAAAATACTGATACACTGGACTTCATAGCTTTTGTTCTTCAAAAGATACCATTAAGAGAAAAAAAGACAAGCCACAGACTGGGAAAAAAATATTTACAAATCATATATCTGATAAAGGACTTATATTTAGAATATAAAAAAAAAACTTTTTATAAAACCTTACAACTCAATAAAAAGACAAACAATCCAATTGTTTGGATTTTGCCAAAAATTGGCAAAAGATCTAGATAAGCATTTTAGAAAATATATGAATACCCAATAAGCAAATGGAAAGATCTCAACATCATTAGTAATTATTGAAATGCAAATTAAAAATACAATGAGATAGCATTACACATCCACCAAAATGTCCATATAGTAGTCCCCTGGTTTTATCCTTGGGCGATGCGTTCCAAGTGGACCTCCTGTGGATGCCTGAAACCACGGATCGTACCGAACCCTAGACATACTGTGTTTTTTCCTTTACGCTCATAGCTATGATAAAGTTTAATTTATAAATTAGGCACAGTAAGAGATTAACAATAACTAATAAAATAGAACAATCGTAACAATATACTGTAATTAAAGTTATGTGAATGTGGTCTCTCTGTCTCTCAAAATGTCTTATTGTAATCACACTATCTTACTGTAATCACCCTTCTTGTGATGATGAGAGATGATAAAATGCCTACAAGATGAGATGAAGTGAGGTGAATGTCACAGGCACTATGACACAGCACTGGGCTGCTACTGACCTGAAAAAACGTCAGAAGGAGAATCATTGGCTTCTGGACCCTCGTTGATCATGAATAACTGAAACTGTAGAAAGTGGAAATGACTAATAAGGGGCCTACTCTGCTCCAAAAGATTGACAATATCAAGTTGTGGGGATGGTGTGGAAAAACTGAAACCATTGTACATTGCTGGTGGGAATTAAAATGGTACAGTAACTTTCAAAAACAGGTGGACAGTTTCTTAAAAAGTTAAACATGGGGTACCTGGGTGGTTCAGTCAGTTAAGCATCTGCCTTCGGCTCAGGTCATGGTCCTAGGTCCTGGGACCTGGCCCTGCGTCAGTCTGCTACTCCCCCCTCTCTCTCTGCCCCTCCCCTCCACTCATGCTCTCTCTCACTGTCTCACTCTCTCTCTCAAATAAATAAAATAATAAAATCTTTTTAAAAAGTTAAACATATGCATAGTATACAATCCAGTTTATATCCATATATTCACAGCCATATATTCATATGTTCATAATAACCAAAAACTAGAAATAACCCAAATGTTCATCCAAATGAAATAATGTTAAATGCAGAGAAAAATTTTAGGAGAACTGCCTTCATGAACTATCAGATCTCTGATCTATAAACAGGATGTGTCATTTCATTTTGGTTTTTTTACCTAATTTTTAATTTCACTCGGCACAGTTTTGGAGTTTTGGAAAGGGAAAAAAAAATTCATACAATAGAATACTAATTGGTCAATAAAGAGGAATGAACTACTAATACATAGAACAACATGGATAGATCTCAAAAATATTATTTTAAGTAAAAGAAGCCAGACACAAAAGACCACATATTATATTAATCTATTTACATGAAATTTCTAGAAAAGGCAAAGAGAGACAGGGGATGGGAAGTAGGCATAAGGAATGACTGTAGACAAGCATCAGGGAACTTTTCGGGTCATAGCAGTATCACAAATTGAATTGTGATGATGGTTCACAACTGTATAAATTTTCTAGAAATCATTTAACTACAGTTACAATGGTGAATTTTGCGATATGCAAATTATACCTCACTAAAGCTATTACTGCAAGGGAAGAAGAGAAGAATGACTCTGCCTTTCCTACAAGAACTGTGTTTCAGGGTAACCAAATTGCTAATAAAGAAAATTTCTTTTATAGAGGAATTCCAGCTAACAAATACAGTAAGGGACAATATTAGAAAAATCACACTTTGTAATCCCACTTAAAAAATGGATCTCAGGGGCGCCTGGGTGGCACAGCGGTTAAGCGTCTGCCTTCGGCTCAGGGCGTGATCCCGGCGTTACGGGATCCGAGCCCCACATCAGGCTCCTCCGCTGTGAGCCTGCTTCTTCTTCTCCCACCCCCTGCTCGTGTTCCCTCTCTCGCTGGCTGTCTCTATCTCTGTCAAATAAATAAATAAAATCTTTAAAAAAAAAAATGGATCTCAAAGGGCGCTAAAGCTACTCGAAGAAAGACTGATGAGGAACTTTGCAACAGAGGAATCAGGCTGGTGCCGCCTGGAGCCACATCATCAATCTTAACGTCACTAAACTCAACACCATCAGACTCATATACCACTTGATATTTTACAAACAAGTACACAGCATCAACTCTGAAGGATTCTTGCCAAAAAAATAAAATAAGCCTGAATCTAATCAAACTTCTAATTATCAGTTTACATAATACAGTAATAAACAAGCTAAATAACCCTTTAGGAAGCAATCAGTCAAATCCAAGTTGTAGGATATTCTAAAGGACTTGGTTTTTCTAGCAAATTTGCAGCATTAAAGGGTGCCTGGCTGGCTCAGTCAGTGGAGCATATGACTCTTGACATTGGGGTTGTAGGTTTGAGCCCCACGATGTTTATGGAGATTACTTAAAAATAAAATCTTTTAAAAAAAGTGAGGGACACTACTACAGAAAAGAAGAAATTCAAGAGCCAACCAGCGATACACAGAGTGTGAACCACACCTTGACTGGATTCTGATTTCAGCAAACCAACCGTAAAAAGACATTTTGATGACAACTGGGGAAATTTTCATAATGACTACATATTTGATGTTATTAAAGAAATTATTAATTTTCTTGCATGATACCAGCATAGTGGTTGTGTGTGTGTGTGTGTGTGTGTGTGTGTGTGTGTGTGTGTCTTTACCAGTTGGAGGACATACTAGAGTATCTTTGGTAAAATGGTGTAAAGAATTTTTAAAGATTCCCACAATTACTTTAAATGGCAGAGTGCACATGTAATAAGGTTGATAATATGCTGAAAATTGTTGAAGCTGGACAATAGGTATATCAGACTTCATTGTCCCATCCTCTCCACTCCACTTTTAATTTTTCGTATTAATAAGGTTAGCGGACAATGAAAGACTGTAAAACTAAGAGGAAAAAAAAGTAAAAGAAAAAGGGGGGGCACAGCTCACTAGAGAAGTCAAAAATAAAGACTGACGAGGAAGTCATCAGAAGATAGAGAATACATGAAGCCAAGTCTTTGGAGGGCAGAACATAAGGAGAAACTAGAAAATAAATACATAAAAAGAGACCAGAGAAGTAAAGCCAGTGGAATAGTAATATTTAAAGACAGAGCAGAGAAAGACAAGTTTGAGAAAGGTAACAAAAAGTAGAATCAGTAAGGTGGAAGAGACCTAAGAGAAAAACTGAATCAGGAAAATCAAGGCAAGAAAGTTTCCAAATAATAATAACCATTAAGTACTCTTCGTATAGCCCCCAAATTTCAAATCAAATAGAAAAAAAGGGCACCTGGGTAGTTCAGTTGGTTAAGCATTCAACTCTTGGTTTAAGCCCAGGTCCTGATCTCATGGTTTGTGAGATCGAGCCCCATGTGGGGCTATGCGCTCAGCGAGAGTCTGCTTGGATATTCTCTCCCTCTGTCCCATCCCCCACTCTCCCTCTTCCTCTCTCTCTCTCTCTCAAATAAATAAATAAATAAATCTTTAAAAAAATACAAATAGTAAAAAAAGAATTATGTTTCAAATATAATTATCTCATATTTAGATATGAGATAACAATATCTAGATATTAGATGATATTTAGACATTAGAATTCATATTTTCTAAGATACACAACATAATTTCCCAGATACTGAAGAAGATGTTCAAGAAATATTAACATTTATTTAATGTTAATTTTAAAAGAGGCATTTACCCACTGGCACCAAATTGCCACCTACCTAATCTACCACAGTGAAAGACAGAATACCAAGTGCTAGAACAACTAGAAAAAAAAATAAGATATTGACACTGGCCATAAAGAGTTCTCTGGAGAAGAATCATTAAACTGTAAGATTCATGAAGATAAG
Organism: Ailuropoda melanoleuca; assembly: GCF_002007445.2. NCBI lineage: Eukaryota > Metazoa > Chordata > Mammalia > Carnivora > Ursidae > Ailuropoda > Ailuropoda melanoleuca. The sequence continues at coordinate 23,960,026 of NC_048219.1, forward strand.
ACTGTAAGCTGGCCCTATTTCTCCCCATATCCCAGATTCCAGCATGGTGCCAGGTGCCATGTTTCTACAGTGCTTGAGTCCCAGTGGGGCGCAAGGGGGAAGAACAGGTGGCATTGATGATGTCCAATATTGTCGGTGTTTTGCACACGGTCATATATCAGACCGCACTGGCGATCTCAGCTCCCTCTCTAATTACAAGGGTAAATAACAGAGCTTTTCACTTCATACCCAGAGCTTGAATAACTTCTTCCCAAGTATATATATACTTATGCATCGCTGCTCTCAAAAATAGTTGTATCTTTTTAGAGTTGATTCCTCGTACTTTGAGGAATTTACTATTATTCACAGCCTCGAAAATGTCACTTCAAATAATTTGCCAACATATTAGATGCAATACAAAATGCAAATCATATATAATTTTAAGCTACCATCACTTCAATCTTTTATTATTTCCTATATTAATTTGTAATACACTGAAGTTAAAGACATATGCTTGTTTGCAGGGCAAAGCCCCACCCAAAGTGAGTCTCTATCTTTACATTAAAAACACTTCGTATCATCTAAATCAATATAAGGTTCAAATAAGTCTTTTTGATTTCACAGACCTAACACAGAAAAAGGAAAAACTCGCAGCCTCTCTGCAGCACATGTATATTGTATTATTTCCAGGTATATTCCAAAAAATGTTTTTAAAAAGTGTTTAAAAAGCCTCAATTCAAGATTTTTAAAATTCTTAGTAGACTCTTTTTAGCTTTTACCTAACCCAAGATTAATAAGCATAATTCTAAAATGTCCTAGAACCAGGAATTAGAAGTTAAAAACTTACATTCCAGCTGTGCAACCACATCTCCAGGGTCTACTGCTTCAGGGAACACCTACAGCGGGAGAAGGGAGATGCGAGCAAGGTGGACAAGAGGACGTGAAAGAACATACACACAAAACAGCAGTCTTCGTGTTTTCCCTCTCGTTCCCCAAATATTCCTTTCCCAACCAAAGAAACTTTTGATGTCATTGAAGATTGTCACTTGGTCTCTGCTTCCCATGATCACTATGGGGGACTTGACAATTACCCATTACGGCCAGCCATCTCTCGCTCTCCAGCTTCACCTGTGCATCACCTTCACCACCAATTCCTCCCGTTTGTTTCCATGGTCGTACTGGCCCTCTTGGTGCCCCTCCAACTCATCAGGCTTATTCCTCCTTATTCCCCTTTATATTTGCGATTCCTCTGCTTAGAATGCTTTTCCCCTAGACCTTTGAAAAACTGTCTCATAATTCAGGTTCAGCTTACATGTTACTGCCTTCTCTGACCACCCTTTAAAGCAGGTAATCTCCCTAACCACTCAGGCCCTCTCTGTCCCCTCACCCTCCCTTTATTCTTTTCATGACACTTACCACTATCTAAAATTGTATTATTTCTGTGTTTACTTGATTATTGTCTGTTTCTCCTCTTACAGTGAAAGCTCCACGAGAGGAGGCTGTTTGTCTTGTTTACCCAGTGCCTAGAACAGTGCATGGAACAGAGCAGGGCATGGGTAATTCCTTGCAGAAGAAAAGGAAAAAAGAGGAAGAAAGGAAGAAAAGGAAGGAAGGAAGGGAAAAAGGAAGGAATGGGAAGAGAGGGAAGGAAGGAGGAAAGTAGAAAAGGAAAGAAGGAAATAAAAAAAGTGAGGAATATGATTGGAAATAACCAAAAGCAGCAGTTTCAGGGGAAAATGGAAAAGAAACTCAGAAAGAAGCACCACGAGATAGCCATAGTAAAAATAAAGCCTATTTTTACCAATTAATGTCCCTTCTCTCTCCTTTTTATAAAAATTATTTAATACTCAAAATACTCTATTTTACATAAAGCCCACTAACATAATTTTAGAAATAAAATGATCCATCATGAAAAACAGGCAACTGATTCAATGCATAACAGAATGCATATTTATTTTCAGGCTTCCAGATTCAAATTACAAATCTCCTTTTGAATGAAACCAATGTATACAGTCAGCAACAATAATTTGTGTTCTGGGCTTTTATTACAAATTTGGAAGTACTCCGATTATTCGTTAATATTTAATTTGATATTTGAACTCACCTTTTCAAACACCATTCTGGCATTGAAGACCAGTGGAAAATTGGCTGGGACACATTGTGTCTTTTTGTATTGGCCAAACACACAGATGCTAAGATAGATGTCCTCCTTGTCTTTCAGCACCACTCCTGGACAAGTTACCTGAATGAAATTAGAGAGAGATGTAACTGCTTTATGAATTCCCTGAACTATCCTACTAAAATAATTTACAAGGCATTATATGAAAACACTAGTCCGCTAAGCTAATAAAAATACGCACAAATAAAAAAAGGAGAGAGAGAGATTCTAATGTTTACAGAATTAAATGAAATGCCTTTATAACTTCCAACCGTCTGAGAAATCTATGATTCTCCATTTGGTTATTTGTGCCACATTTGAAGCTCTGTGTACTGGCTCCAGGGACAGACACTAACTGTTTTAAACAGTCAGCCTTAGGCACCCACCTTATGCTGACTCCTGACATAAACTTATTCAGCATCATTTAATAACAAAGGATTAAGACTCAGCAGAAACAAAGCACTATCCTAGAGGATACACAAAAAATTAGTGATAAAAACACAATTCTGACCTGTATCACCCTAAATAGCAGCCCATACAACCCTCATCAAAAGCAATATGACAAGGTTTTGAAGCTAGTGAATTATAAGTTTCTAGCCCAATGAAATTTTTTAAAATATGAAATTGCACTTAATTAGCCTAATGATTGAAAGTATAGGCACAAAATATAGGGTTTCTAAAAACTACATGGCTGGCATAGTCTCCCCAGTCCCCGCCATATTTCATTGTCGGTGACCAACCACACACTTCAAGGGATATTAAAGGTTTTCAAAGACTTGAATCCAACCTACCCACAGAGTAATATTACTCAATGCCTCCCCAGTAATACAAAGTATATATTTATTGTCCTCTGAACACACACATTACATTCTTCCATTATCTGGATGACTACTCTTACCACTCCATTCCATCTCCTCATTTACACTCACCACTTCCCAAGGCTTACATCAATCAGCTGCATCTCCTACACAAAACTTCTCTTGACTCCCCAGCTATCATTATTCAGTTCAATCTAATTCAAACATTTACTATGAATTTACTATATTCAAGTAAATACATTTTAGATTCTCATAACATTTTGTAGTTCTCTTAAGGCCCAATTATTGTCTCCATGCATTTTAATTAAGTGGGTACATTTCACCTCTTTTAATCATAATTACCTGAGGACAAAAATTTTATTTTCCTCATCCATATATCCAGAAACACAGAATTTTGGTATTTAGAAGAAGCACAGAGATTATCAAGTACAGCTTCATATTTTTTATATATGATAACAACAGAGCCCCAAGAAGGTATAGATGATTTACTTATTTAAAAGGACTCAGTAAATGAATCAATACAATACATTCAAAAGTGCTTAGAAAAGTGCCTAACAGAGCATTCAACCAATACTAGCAATAGTTATTGTTAGGGGGCGCCTGGGTGGCACAGCGGTTAAGCATCTGCCTTCAGCTCAGGGCGTGATCCCGGCATTCTGGTATCGAGCCCCACATCAGGCTCTTCTGCTATGAGCCTGCTTCTTCCTCTCCCACTCCCCCTGCTTGTGTTCCCTCTCTCGCTGGCTGTCTCTATCTCTGTCAAATAAATATAAAAAAAAAAAAATAGTTATTGTTAGAATGAAAATCATTATCATTTGTCATCTCAACACATTACTGCATTGAATAAATGACTAAGACTTCATGTCTCTTTGTACATAGCAGTTAAGATTATTTTCTGTGCCAGATATTTTGACTCTATCTCTCTCTTACTCTGTTTTTCACATCTGTTTTAATATATTTCCCACTGATTATTAAAATCTATTAAAATCAAGGTACTCAGCAAATCTCATGCTGTCCATCACCTTCACTTCCTACTCTGCCTCATTAAAATCAAACTTGTTAGAATCCCTCTAACTCCATGTTATCCAATGTGGTAGCTGCAAGCCACTTATCCCTATAGCTGTGGCTAGTCCAAAATTGAGATGGACAATGCATGTAAAATACAAGATTTTGAAGATTTTAAAGACTTGTTCAAAAAGATTTTGAAGACTCATTACAAAATCAGCATAAAATATCTCATTAATAACTAACACTTTGAATATATTGATTTAAATAAAATTATTATTTTAAAATTAATTTATCTACTTCTTTAAATTTTTTTTAATGTAGCTGGTAAAAAATTTAAAATTACATCCTTGGTTCAAATTTGTCACTCATATTCTATTTCAATTGAGTAGTGCAGCTGCTCTAATTGTCCTACTATACTGACTCTCTTTCCAATGTGTAATATATGCAAGAAGGCATGAGTTTTTCACATCCACATTTCTACAAATTCTGCCATGCTTTAAAAGATGGACAAACACTGGACAAACACCCAGAAGCTTTCCAAAAAGAAAGCAGGAAAGGGGGAGTGGGTAAAGAAAATCAGATGGAACAAATAGAAAATAAAAAGCAAAGCGGCTGACTTAAAACAACCATATGGATAATTACATGAATGCAAATATTCTAAGCATTCTAATTAAATGGCAGAAATTGTTCAGATTGGATAAAAAAGCAAGACACAATATGCTGTCTGCAAAAAAAAAAAATCACTTTGAAGATAAAGGCACACATAGAAAAAGTACTTTCAGAATGGTGGACCAAATACCTCCAAAAATCAGCCCCTCTATACAAGCAAAAGAGACACTACCAACAACTGTCAAAATCAACTTTTTATAGCTCTAGAAATTAATCAGAGATTTGCAACAATCTGAAGAGCATTTATTGGAGAAAAACAGATGAATTTTGGTTAAAACAGTGACATTGTGATATGTTAATGTATTCTACTCCCAATCCCCTCTACTCAGGTATTCTGTTGCCTTGAAAACCAAAATCCTTAGAATTATAGTAGCCATGAAAATCAGCAGTTTCACAGACACTAGTGCTACCCAAAAGCCCCATCCCCAGGGAATTGTCATTATTTTATCTGTCTGACAGTACCCTGGAAACCCTCATTCACAGGGATTCTCTTTATTTGACCTGCATTGGAGTTCACTCATACAAACAGCCTTTCTCCCCAAGGCAATTGTCAAAAACAATCAGAAGCAATTGTTTAACACCACAGATGCCTGAGGCAGTGATCACAATTGAGGCAAACCATAACCTGATCAAAATACTTAAAAGGCAAAGCTGGAAAATCATGTATATGGGTGTGGGGGGGTGGCGGGTGCTGTCTTTGAGAAGCTCTAATGTATTGTCAGCAATTTAGAAGATGCACATGTTCAGGGCTGTGCACGTGCCCAGAAATGACCTGATGAAATCCTAATCTCTCACCTCTGGCTGACCTTGAGGCTTTGGGGTACTTGGAAGTGAAGGCTAGGACAGAGTTGAAAACTACCTGCAGGGCATAGAAAACATGGCCCAATAAGCACACAGAAATCCTCAGCAAAGACTGGAAGACTTATTGGTTAAAGACATTTAAGGATATATATATCCTGTCATTAGCAAGCCATGAAGTTAACCAAGCAGAGACTTTGGTGGCCACACATGACAAAGAATACAGACTTTAACTCAGGAAAGTAACTAAACAAACCAAAAGCAACAGCAAACAACAAAAACAGCAAACAATAACCTTGAGAAATAGGGGGAGTCTGATTTACAGAGTTCCATATTATATAATTTAAAAAGTTCAAATTTTCAACAAAAAATATTACATAGAAAGAAACAAGAGTATGACCCATACACAGGGGAAAAGGTAGTCAATAGAAACTCTCTGAGGAAGCAACAGCAAACAACAAAAACAGCAAACAATAACCTTGAGAAATAGGGGGAGTCTGATTTACAGAGTTCCATATTATATAATTTAAAAAGTTCAATTTTCAACAAAAAATATTACATAGAAAGAAACAAGAGTATGACCCATACACAGGGGAAAAGGTAGTCAATAGAAACTCTCTGAGGAAGCAACAGCAAACAACAAAAACAGCAAACAATAACCTTGAGAAATAGGGGGAGTCTGATTTACAGAGTTCCATATTATATAATTTAAAAAGTTCAATTTTCAACAAAAAATATTACATAGAAAGAAACAAGAGTATGACCCATACACAGGGGAAAAGGTAGTCAATAGAAACTCTCTGAGGAAGCAACAGCAAACAACAAAAACAGCAAACAATAACCTTGAGAAATAGGGGGAGTCTGATTTACAGAGTTCCATATTATATAATTTAAAGTTCAATTTTCAACAAAAAATATTACATAGAAAGAAACAAGAGTATGACCCATACACAGGGGAAAAGGTAGTCAATAGAAACTCTCTGAGGAAGCCCAAAAGTTGGCCTTACTAAACAGAGATTTTAAATCATCTATTATAAATATGTACAAAGAACTAAAGGAAACCCTGTCTAAATATCTAAAGTAAAGTATGGCAACACGGCAATAATGTCTCATCAAAGAGGGAATATCGATAAAATAGAAATTATTTTTATAAAGAACTAAATAGAAATTCTAGAGTTTAAAAGTACATGACGGGGCACCTGGGTGGCACAGCGGTTGGGCGTCTGCCTTCGGCTCAGGGCGTGATCCCGGCGTTATGGGATCGAGCCCCACATCAGGCTCCTCCGCTATGAGCCTGCTTCTTCCTCTCCCACTCCCCCTGCTTGTGTTCCCTCTCTCACTGGCTGTCTCTATCGCTGTCAAATAAATAAATAAAATCTTTAAAAAAATAAAATAAAATAAAAGTACATGACAGAAATGAAAAAATTCACTAAAGAAGCTAACGGAAGAAAGAATAAGTGAACCTGAAAATACATCAATTGAGAGTATTCAGCCTAAGGAACAGAAAGAAAAAATAAAGAAAAGTGAACAGAATCTCAGAGATCTGTGGGATTCTATTAAGCACAACAACACAGATATAATAGGAGCCCCAGAATAAGAGGAGAAATGGCCAGAAAGAATACTCAAAGAAATAATGGACAAAATTTCCATAATTTTAATGAAAACAATCTACACCTCCAACAAACTCAAAGAATTCCAAACCACATACATCACAATCAAACTTACAAAAGACAAACATGAAGACAGAATCTTTAATGCAACACAAGAGAAGTGATTGAGCAGGTAACAAAAATCCTCAATAGGATTAACAGCTGATTTTGCATCAGGAACATGAGGCTAGAAGGAAGTGGGATGACTTATGCAAAGTGCTGAAGGAATTTCAGAATATTTGCAGACTGCACTTCAATTCTTTCAAATAAGAATTAAGTTTTAACAAAAATTTCCCTTCAAAAAGGAAGGAAAATTAAGATATTCTTGGATGAACAGAAACAGATAATTCATCATTAGCACAACTTCCCTACAAGATATACTAAAGAGAATCCTTCAGTTGAAATGCAAGGACACTAGACAACAACTCACATTCATGTGGGGGTGGGGAAGAGAGCACAGGAAGGAAACTGCATAGGTAACTATAACAACAGTATAAATTTTCTTCTCTTATTTCTCCATCGTTATTTCAAATAAAATTACATGAAGCATCAATTATGAAACTGTGTTGATGAGGCTTACCTGTATAAAGATGTAATTTGCATGACAATAAAATCATTAGAAGAGAGGGAATGAAACTAAATAGAAGCAAAAGTTTTGTGTGCTACTCAAATTAAATTGGTATTAATCCATACTAGACTGTTATAAACTAAGATGTTAATTGTGAATCCCAGAACAACCATCACTAAGAAAATAACTAAAAACTATAGTAATAGAAACAAAGGAATTAAAATGGTACACTAGAAAACAGTTAACACAAAAGGCACTAATGCAGAAACAGAGACACAAACAAAAAGATATGACAAGGAGGAAACAAATAGCAAAATGAAAGAGGCCCATCCTACCTTATCTGTGCTTAAACTGACCAAATACTCCAAGCGGAGGTAGAACTTCGTAAAATGGATAAAAACTATGATCCAACTATACATTGTCTATAAGAGACACACTTTAGATTCAAAAACACAAATGAGTTGATAGTAAAAGAATGGGAAAAATTAACTATGCAAGCAATAACCAAAAGAGAGCTGCAGTATACTATTATCAGACAAAAAAGACATTAAAACAAAAATTGGTACTAGAAACAAAGAAGGACATTTTATAATGACACAACAATTAAAAACACATATTACATATATTTCAAGAAAATATATGTGCACTTAAGAGAGCTCCAAAACCCATGGAGCAAAAAAAAAAGACAGCTATCTCTCCAAAGAAGATAAACAAATGACCAATAAACTCATGAAAACTGTTCAATATCACTAGTCATTAGGGAAATATAAATCAAAACCATAATGAGATATCTCTTCACATCCACTAGGATGACTATAATTAAGATGGACAAGAACAAGTTTTTGGGAGCATGCCAAAAAATTGGAACCCTCATACTTTGCTGATGGAAATGCATTAATGGCACAGTCACTGTGGAAAAAAGTTTAGCAGTTCATTAAAAAAACTAAATAGTTACCATAAGATTCAGCAATTTCTAGGTATGTACTCAAGAGTGCTGAAAACACACAGCAACCCAAAAATACATACGAGAGTACAGCAGCATTACTCATAAAATCAGCATTACTCATAATAGCCAAAAACTAGATACAATGCAAATGTTCATCAACTGCAGAATGGATTAGCTAAATGTAATATTATCTGACCATAAAAAAGAAGAAAGTACTGACAGATGCTACATGAATGAACCTTACAAACATGCTAAGTGAAAAAAGCCAGAAACAAAAGGCCACATATTGTATGATTCCATTTATATAAATGTCCAGAATAGGCAAATCCATAGACCTAGAAATCCAATTAGTGGTAGCCAGGGTCTCAGGGAAGGAGAATGAGGAACGGCAGGTAACAGGTATGGGATTTCTTTATAGGGTAATGAAAATGGTCTGGAATTAATGGTGATTGTTTTCCAAATTTGTGAATATATTAAAATTCACTGAATTGCACACTTTAAATGGGTACATTTTATATATGTGAATTATATTTTAAATTTTTAAAAATTAAAGGTTAAGGATAAAAGCAAAATGATAGAAAAAGGTATATCACACATTCACTAATCATAAGAAAGCAAGGTGACTACCTTAATATGATACAGAGTAGACTTCAGAAGGAGAAAGATTACCAAACTTAAACATTTCATATTGATGGCAATTTTGATTTAATAAGAAGATATAAGAAAATTAAATGTGTAATCAATTAATGATAGTATCAAAGTAAATGAAGCAAATAATTACAGGATATAACTGAATTTCAATACTTTCCTCTTAGTAACTGACAAAATAAGCAATCAAAAGATCATTAAGAGTATAGAAAATGTGAACAACAACATTCAAATAATTTGACCTAGTTGATATTTATGTAATACTTCTTCCAACAATAGAAGGATACACATTTTTTTCCAAGTGCACATGAAAACATTTATCAAGAAAGATGATACTGTGAACCATACGACTTTCAACAAACATGAAAGGACTGAAATCAAGCAGACTATATTCTCTAACCCCATTAAATTAAACTAGAAATAAATAACAGGAAAATATCTGAAAAAAATCTAAGTATGTGGAAATTAAACATTGTATTTTTAAATCACTCATATGAATCAGAGAAGAAATTAAAAGACAAATTAAAAAATACTTTGAACTCATGAAAATAAGACAGTACACAAAAATGTGTTAGATAAAATTAAATCACTTCTAAAAGGTGTATTATAGCATTAAATCTTAGAAATTCCCTTCAATTCTTTTTCTGCAGAAAAGGCATTTGACACATGTAAGCTCCATTTATGATAAAAGCTCTAGTAAACTGAGAACTAAAGGAAATTTCCTCAACTGATAAAGAATATCTATGAAAAAGCCTGAATTTGATGTCAAACATAATGTTGAAAGACTGGATGCTTCCCCAGTATCAGCAAAAAGGTCCATGTGTCCATGCTCAGCACTTGTATTCAGCAATGTAGTACATACGTCCTGGCCAGTGCGAGGGGACAAGAAAAAGAAATTTGAAAAATAAAAGAAATAAAAGGTATACAGATTGAAAAGAAGTAAAACTGAGTATTTGTAGACAACCTAACTGTAGTCTACACTCTACAAATATGGTACCAGAAATAAGGAAAGAGTCTCATGTCACAGGATATAAATTCGATACGCAAAAATCAAGGTTATTTCTCTATACCAGCAGTAACACTTACAAAATGAGGTTTTTTTTATTTTTTTTTATTTTTTTTTTAAAGATTTTATTTATTTATTTGACAGAGATAGAGACAGCCAGTGAGAGAGGGAACACAAACAGGGGGAGTGGGAGAGGAAGAAGCAGGCTCATAGCAGAGGAGCCTGATGTGGGGCTCGATCTCATAACGCCAGGATCACGCCCTGAGCCGAAGGCAGACGCTCAACCGCTGTGCCACCCAGGCGCCCCGAGTTTTTTTTTAAATACCATTTACAATAGCATTAAAACCTGAAGTATGCAGAGCTTACATATAAATTTAACAAAGTATGTACGAGGCATGTCTACTGAAAACAATAAACACTTCTGAAAGAAACTGAAGGTCCAGATAGATGTAAAAATATAGCAGGTTCGTGGACTGAAAGCCTCAATACTGTTAAGATATCAATTCTCCCAAAATTGGTCTATAATTACAGTGCAATCCCAAGAGCTAAAAAATCCAATGGAATTGACAATCCAGAGATAAATTCATACATACAAATGAAAATTAATTTGTACAATCTGAAAACAATTTTAAAATAAGTAGTTAGGCTATTTCATCTAAGAAGGGGGGAAAGTCCATAAAAAACCAAAAACTATAAAATTAAAACAGATAAGGAAAATATTCAGCAGATGTTTAAAAAGAGAGACTAAAAAGTGGCTGGCTGTCTCAGTCAGTAGAGCATGCAACTTTTGATCTCAGGGTGGTGAGTTTGAGCCCTACACTGGGGATAAAGATTACTTCAAAAAAATTAATAAATTAATAAATATAAAGATAGACTATATGAGAATCCTGGAATATGTAGTCAATGAAGTTAAAAATCTCAATACAGGAGTTTTGGGTTTTTTTTTTTTTAAAGATTTTATTTATTTGAGAGGGAGAGAGAGAGCAGGAGAGAGAGTGAGCAGGGGGAGGAGCAGAAGGAAAGGGAGACGCAGGCTCCACACTGAGCAGGGAGTCCAATGTGGGGCTCGATCCCAGGATCCCGAAGGCAGACGCTTAACCGACTGAGCCACCTAGGTACTCCTGGGTTTTTGTTTTTGTTTTTGTTTTGAGAGAGAGAGACAGAGAGAGAGAGAGAGAGAGACCATGTGCACACCCATGAGCAGGAGGAAGGGCAGAGAGAGAGGGAGAGAGAGAATTTCAAGCAGGCTCTATGCTCAATGCAGAGCCCTACAAGGGGCTTGATCTCAAGACCCTGAAATTATAACCTGGGCTGAAATCAAGAGTTGGATGCTTAACTGACTGAGCCACCCAGGTGCCCCTCAATATGGGAGATCTTTAAAATTTAACTTAATAACTAAATAAGAATATAATCCTGAAGAATTCCCTAGAACAAGATATAAAAATAAAAATTACACCCCCAAAAAAGCACTTAAGAAACATGAAGAATAGATAAAGGTTCCAATATATGTCTAATAGTAGTGTCAGAGGAAAAGAGAAAACAGGAGAAAAAAATAAAGTTCAAAGATATACTAGCTAAGAATTTACCCAGAACTGAAGAAATTCTCAAATGGAAAGTACACACCCAGTATGAGACAGAGTAAGTAGAAATGAATCCACGGTTCTACAGATCACAGTGCACCAGAGTACACCAACAATAAGGTGAAACACATAAACACAGTGAAGATTTTAATATATCTCCATTACATCCTGGTAGATCAGGCAGACAAAAAAAATTAACATGGAATTGAAGGTATTTCGGAGAAAAGAAACTTGATCTGATAACGGCCATAGAGACCTACATCCAACAAATGAAGTTATATATTATTTTCAAGTAAATAGAGAGCATTCACAATAATTGGATAAGTATTAGGACACAAAAGAAATCTCAACAGAAATAGTCAATATCAAGCAGACGTCGCTCAATACCCCAACGCAATTAAATTAAAATACCACAATATAAGATAGTACGCATGTCTAGGCGCAGGTGAGTACGGCAGGGGCAAGGGAGTGTATCCACATATATAAGTCCTACGCATCTTGAAACTGAAACAAAATCCTAAATAGCTTGTAAGCTAAAGCAGAAATCACAATAAAAATGATAAAAATATTTAGAACCAAGTAATTTAAAACAATATTACCAATCCTTTTGGGATCCAGTTAAACATCACTTGGAAGCAAATCAAGTGCCCTAAAGACAGACACTAATATGAGAAAAATACTGAGAAATGCAGAGGAATGATAAAACAAAATTCAGAATAGTGAGCAGCGAAAGGGAAGAAGGGAGAAGGGATTCTATTAGAGAGATATATAGGAGGCTTCACCTTCATCCATAATGTTTCACTTTTTAAGCTGGTAGGTGGGCACATGGGTGTTCATTTTGCTCTTTATAATTTTTTGTATGTCTGAAATATTTTAAAATAAAAGTTTTAAGAATAAAAAAACGAGGGATGCCTGGGTGGCTCAGTCGGTTAAATGTCTGCCTTCAGCTCAGGTCATAATCCTGGAGTCCTGGGATGGAGCCCTGCACCCAGCTCCTTTTTCAGTGGTGAGCCTGCTTCTCCCTCTGCCTGCTGCTCCCCCTGCTTGTGCACACTCTCTCTCTCTCTGACAATCAAATAAGTAAAATCTTTTTTAAAAAGAATAAAAAACCAAAATCTAAATGAAACAAGAATTTGACTCAAAAAGCAAAATCTCATCTATGAACCCAAATGAAAGATCCTAAATTAAAAATTAGCCAATCCAAGGGCCCCTGGGTGGCACAGCGGTTGAGCGTCTGCCTTCGGCTCAGGGCGTGATCCTGGCGTTATGGGATCGAGCCCCACATCAGGCCTGCTCCGCTAGGAGCCTGCTTCTTCCTCTCCCACTCCCCCTGCTTGTGTTCCCTCTCTTGCTGACTGTCTCTATCTCTGTCGAATAAAGAAATTAAAAAATTATTTTAAAAAAAATTAGCCAATCCAAATATAGGAAAAATACATCCTAACCGAAAGAATTTACCAAAGGAAGAGGGCAACATCACAAAATGTGTCCTTTTATAGACTATGGGAACAATATTACATAATAATCTCAAAAAGCATTCAATATAATTCAATGCTCAGGATATTTCCAAAATGAGAAATAGAAGGGAACTTAATTCAATAAATGAAAATCCTAGAGCCAATATTACATTAGGTTGAACTATATGAAATAGCCATGGCTTTTTTTTTTAAGTCCAAAAATAATCATAGCAAATTCCTAAGATTCAATCTAATACTTACTGGTGTAACCTCAGAAGCACAACTTAAAACAAAAATACAGAGACAAATATATCTACTATTATTCCTACTGTTCAACTTCATACCAGAGATTCTACTCAAGGATACAGAATAAAGGAAAGAAAAGAAAAAAACAAAAAAACATTGGACAGGAAAAGTCAAACTGTCTCTATCTGTAAACAACATAATTTTCCACATAGAATATCCAAATAATAACTAGAACTAACGTGAGATTTCAGCACTGTGCTGACTTCAAAATGTGTGAAAAGGCATACAAGAATATTCACAGGAATACAATTTGAAATATCCTCAAACTGGGAAAAGTGAGAATGTCCATCAACAGTAGAATGGATACAAAGGAACTGAATAGGCAGTTTTCCAGGAAAGGCATGCAGACAGCTAACAGGTCCATGTAAAGGTGGTCAACATCACTGATCATCAGGGAAATGCAAATCAAGCCACAGTGAGATATCACCTCACCACTGTCATAATGGCTATTATCAAAAAGACAAGAAATCCTAAGTGTTGGCAAGGGTGTGGAGGAAGGGGAACCCTACTGCACTATTGATGGGAATGTAAACTGAGTACGGCAGCTGTGGAAAACAATATGGAAGCTCCTCAAAAAATTAAAACTTGAACTACCATATGATCCAGCAATCCCACTTCCGGGTATATATCCAAAGAAATTGAAAACAGGATCTCATAGAGATGTCTGTACTCCGATGTTCATTGCCGGATTACTCACAATAGCCAAGATATGGAAAACAACCTAAGTGTCCAACTGTCCATGAATGCATGAATGCATAAAGATGTGAGAAGATGTGAGATTATACATATATAATCTATTAGCCATGAGAAAGCAGGAAATCCCTGAGACAAGCTGGATGGGCCTCGAGGGCATTATGCTACATGAAGGAAGTCAGAGAAAGTCGAATACTGTATGATACCACTTATATGTTGAATTTTAAAAAAAGACAAACTCAGAGAAGCAGAGTAGAGCAGTGGTTACCAGGAGCTGGGGGATAGAGGGAAAATGGGGAGATATTAGTCAAAGGATACAGTCTTCTAGTTGTAAGATTGACAAGTTTAGGGATCTGATGTACAACATGGTGATTATAGCTAATACATAAGACTTTATGTACTTGATATTGCTAGAGAACAGATCTTAAATATCCTCACTGCAAAAAAGAAATGATAACTATGTGACCGAATGGAGGCAGTAGCCAATACTGTAGCAATAATCATTCTGCAATTCATAAATGTATCAAATCAACATGTTGTACACCTCAGACTTACACAATGTTATGTGTCATTTACAGCTCAGTGAAGCTGGGGAGAAAAAACAACAGAATGACAAAGAACTATTGTCTTACAAAATGATAGGGATGAAACCTCACAAAGATATTAGACATTAAAAAGTTCATACTCTGGAGAAAGAGACAGATTTCACAAATTCAAATTATATTGTGATAGAAGTCCTGATAGCAGTTACCTCTGGGAGAGGAGGGGACAAAAGGAGTGGCTGGGAGGGATGGAGTACCAGAAAGAAATGTGGGGTGTTGATATTCTAATTACTGATCCAGGTGGTGATTACACACTTAGGATTTGTGAATATACTTGCTGAATATACAGTTCTATAAAGAGTTCACTTAGACAATAGCATTCTTTGTTTACCAGTGAGAAAGAAAAAAAGAAAGAAAAGGTATTTGCTAAAGACAACAAAAAACAAAGTGAAAAAATAAGGTTCAACTAGATCTCTGAAAGTTACATTACATATAACTGATAGGTTAGTATCCAACATATATTCAACAAGAAGGGAAAATAAACCTCTGGAATTCCTAAGGGCAAAGGATATAAACTGGCTATTCACAGAAAATGAAACCTCTTGGATTAGAGATTGGTTTACACAGCCACAAACCAAGAAATGCCTGGAGCCATCAGGAACTGGAAGAACAAGAAAGAATCCNCCAGCTTTCTGAAGGAGTATTGCCCTGCTGAACTTTTATTTTGGACTTCTGCCCTCCAGAAATGCAAGGTAATAAATTTCTGTTGTCTTAAGACATCAAGTTTGTGGAAATTTGTTATAGTAGCCCTATGAAACTAACACCATTGCCCGAGACTCTGTAGTTCCATTTCTAAATCTAGTGCCTGGAGCACTGGTCTGTATTCTATAAGATCCAAAACCCTCCTTTTCAACAGACAGTTTGCAATTTACCCATACATGTGACTAAAAAATAAACCAATGCCCTAACTAAAACAAACAAAAAAAACAAACCACAGAAAAAATTTATATTAAAAGATCTATTTCTATATGTAAATGCTGTGGCCGGACTAAGCTAGAAGACAGAGTATTTGCACCTATACATGGAATCTAAGTAAAACGGACAGTTTCTAAAGCAGAATGACAGGTGCCCATACTGGCAACTCGAACTCAAACAGTGCTGCCTTTGGTGCCACGATTTTCCAAAAAAGTAAACTCTTAGCAGAATTTCAAACAAAACTAACTATACTCTTTCCTCAATTTACATTGTAATTGTATTCCTAGAAAATTCCCTGTATTTTACCACCTTGCAAAAAAAAAAAAAAACCAAAACTTCGTGTTTATACATAAAACAGATTCTTAACCTCTAATAATTATACACAGGTTTTCATCTACATAAGCAATAGGACACTGAAATCATGCAGAATACTAGACAATTAACACCAACAGGACCCCCAAACACTAAAGTAAACAAAGGCAGCCCAACAAATTTCACTGGCATTTAAAAGTCTATCAATAAAAGAATATAAATTAATCATTATAAAAATAAACAGTATTATATAGCAATTAAGGAAATGAACTTGATCTGCAAGAATCAACACTGACAAATTTTGAAAACTGAACTGGAAAAAACAGGTATGCAGAAGGATACATAGAATAATACCATTTCTGTAAAGTTTTAAAACAAAATAATAATACAAGTAGCACATAGACACACACAAATATACAGTAAAAGTACAAAACCAGAATAAAAATAATACACTCAAACTTCAAGATATTGATTACCTTACCTCTAGGAAGGGAAGGAGAAAAACTGGGGTCAGGAAGGTGTAAAAAGGGGCCTTAACTGTATCTGTACCATTTTATTTCTTAAAAACAAAATCTGCAGCAAACACGTAAAATGTAGCATTTGTGGGGAGGATGGAATCAGAGTATTCAGTTTTATTTTTTCTTTAAGGTTCAAGTATTTTATTAAAGTTTTTAAAGGTCTATATTCCAAGGAAATTTACCACCAACTGCAGCACAATTGCGAGACATCACAGAGACCTGGATAAGGATCACAAATGTTCACATGAGTAGCGATCAAAAAGGCCCCAGATCTGTTTGCCCCAATATTATCAATAATTTGAGGAGGTAACATGGTGAAGGGAGTACAGAGAAGAAAAACCAGGAATTACATATATAAACTAACCTCAAACTGACACTATTCAGGTAAAGCAAATTGGCTGGTCTCATTGTCCAGGCACTGGCTTTATTTTTCTCTCTCGAATTTCTTCCATTCTCCCAAATAATCTTGAAAACTGAACTACTAAGTAACAAAAAGAAGGTAAAGAGAAGAAGCAGCAAAAATACTTTTCATATCATAGATAAGATGTATCAACTATTAAAAGTGTAAGTAGTAGGAAATGTAATTCTTTTGCTGCTCTTGAAAAACAAGTTACTTGGCCTATCATTTTCCAAAGATTCATTGAGAAAAGTCACACTTTCTTCCTAGCAATATATATTCTCTCAAGTCACATGGCTCTGTGGAGCAACACAAGATGTTGTGTTATACATTAAAACCTTGCATCTTGGGGCGCCTGGGTGGCTCAGTCGTTAAGAGTCTGCCTTCGGCTCAGGGCGTGATCCCAGGGTCATGGGATCGAGCCCCACATCAAGCTCCTATGCTAGGAGCCTGCTTCTTCCTCTCCCCCTCCCCCTGCTTGTGTTCCCTCTCTCACTGGCTGTCTCTCTCTCTGTCAAATAAATAAATAAAATCTTAAAAAAATAAAAATAAAAAAAGTAAAACCTTGCATCTTTACTATGTTCTTGCTCCGGTATTACCACAGTATTACCCATGAGATTACTACCAATACAAGACTCCAGCAAAAAACAATCGTGGAGTGGGTGGGGGGAAAGGAGAATGGAGTGTCACACTTTCAACAGGTACACAGAGGTAAAACATCTAATTTCCAGTTAAAAGGAATTAGAAACAAATTAAATGTCACCACAAAGGGAAAAAATTCAGACAATAACACGACATGGGATATTCTATATCTGAGCATGGTCTCTTCAAAGGTAATATACACAGAAAGATTTTTACAAGAATGAATGTCCATAGTAGTTTTATCCATGACAACTACCACTTGGTAACAACCCAAATGTCTAGGGAATGGCTAAAAATGTTGTCGTATACACATACGATATAAAGGAACAAACTACTGATAGACACAATAACATGGATGGTTGTGTATACACATACACATATACTTATGTGCAGATAAATCAAATTAATGTACATAGGCCGTGGGATATAGTCGTTCATTGTACTATTCTTCCAACTACTCTTTGTTTGAAAAATGTCAATAAAAAGTTGGAAAATAAAGATGCCGACTTTTTATAAATACAGAGTGATCACCAAGATATACTGAGTGAAGAAAAACAGCAAAGTACAGAATAGCTTATATAATATGCTACCTACTACATAAGAAAAGAAGCAAAGAAAAAATATATGTGAAGGGAATGGTGTGTGTATGTATCTATTTGGTTATTACAAAAGGAAATACTAGGGGCGCCTGAGTGGCGCAGTCATTAAGCGTCTGCCTTCGGCTCAGGGCACGATCCTAGCGTTCTGGGATCGAGTCCCACATTGGGCTCCTCTGCTGGAAGCCTGCTTCTTCCTCTCCCACTCCCCATGCTTGTGTTCCCTCTCTCGCTGGCTGTCAGTCTCTCTGTCAAATAAATAAATAAAATCTTTAAAAAAAAAAAAAAGGAAACACTAGAAGAATAATTGAGAAACCAATAAAAATGATTACCTACAGCAGATGAGTACGGAAGGGAAATAAGTTTGAGGAGGCAGGGCTGGATGTGAGACTGCTCTGAGTATATCATTTTGTAGGTTTTGACTCTTATGCCACGTAAACATAAAAAATTAAACTGGAAAGAAAAAACTAAAATTTAAAAGAAGATGCTAAAAGTATCTATGGTCACATAATTCGTCTATTCAAGCAAAGCCAAATTACTCAAGCTTGCTTAACATGTGTGGTTGCTAATGGTCTTTTTTGCTCCTTCTCAGCGTCAGAGCCATTTAACAGGCCTTTTACTGGTCAGAAAACTTAGCATCTTGTTGCAGATCTGCCCCTAGTAGTTGTGCAACCCTAAACAAAAAATTAGCCGTGCCGAGCCTCGCCTGTGAAACGAATTAAATTCAATGACATCCAAGATTCTTAGAACTGTAAAATTCTGTGACTCAAGTGTTTGTTGAAAAAAAGTTAAATAGAAATGTTTCCACCTGCATAAATGCTTTAGCTTCAATGAGCACAGAGCTCCATTATACTCAATTCACTTTCTACAGTACAACCCACACTGAGCAAGAAAGGGACTGAAATCAAAAGTATTTCCGCAACTCCTCTGGGCAGTAATCAGTTACAACAAAGTATTTCCTCATGACGATCCTGTTGGCAGAGGACGGGAAGGAGCCGTCAGGCAGCTGCACCCGCTGGGCTGCTGACCCCCACTGGCCGGCAGAGGAGGAAGCGGCAGCCAGTGACAAAGTCTGGTGAGGCCGCACCAGGAGTTCTACTAACCGCTCCAGGCCAGGCCATTTAGGAGGCTTCGTGTCTGCCTTTGCTAAAGGAATCTTTTACTTTACAAAGAAGTTGCTAATCTTTGACAGCTGTGTATGAAAATATCCGAAGATAGGGCTGTAGTTTCCCACGCGGCAGAGTAAAATCTCTGCGGGTTTAGAGATAAACGAAGAGCGCCAGAAACGCTCTTCCCCTTCACCCTGCCTCACGCTCTGCCCTACCCAGCCTTGCCTTCTTTAAGACCTAACAAAAGATCTAGAACTGTCTTGTGACTTTCGTGGAGGTAGCTCGGACTGTGTTACAGTGGCCTCATTCTAATGCGAGTTAGGACAGCCAGGAAAGCAGGGGATGGCCAAGGGTGGGTTAAGTGGAGAAAGAAGACATGCCTGCAGGAAGAAGTGGGGAGGGCTTCTTGGTGCAGCACTCAGAGGCCTGGTGTTGGATACTTAAGTACCCTCACACATACATACCTGTCCCCAGTTTTGCTGGGAGATCAAAGAGTTGAGAGATAGAAGGCCTAGGAGAGGTGGAAGGACAGAAAAGGGTCTGAATGGAATTTTGGTACGACTGCTGGCGCGTCTGAAATGAGAGTGTGGAAAGGTTCTCTGGGTATTTCCTCTAGAAGAGACAAGCTGGAGCTTCCGTCTGACAAGAATGAGAGGGTTCTGTAAAAAGTGAAGAGGGAGTTCAAAAACCCTTGGAAGGGTCTTCTGAAATGATTAAGAGGAATGGAGATTTCTCATACCCTGGGGAGGCCCAACCTCCTTCTTCACTTAAGGAAGGTCATGGGGTTTCAATGCCTCAGTTGGATTTCCACAGCAGGTCTGGGACAGGATCCTCTTGAGGAGGTCTGGAGAGTGACTGGGGGTGGGGTTGCTGGTCCTCTCCAGCAAGTTCAAAGAATGAGTAGTTTCTCTGTAAAAGTTGGAGCCTTTCTTGCAGTGACAAGAAGGATAAGGGATCCCTCTCACCTCCAGGAGGGTCTGGGGATTGGAGGAACCTGAAATGGTTTCTGAGGGGTTGGCCCTGGGGGAGATGGTCAGGTGCTTTGTGCAATGCTGACACAATTTGGTTGCTGGGTGTGAGGATTCCACATTTAAGACTGAGAGTAAAGGCTCCTTCACCAATCAGAAGCTTGGAAATTTGTCTGAAAGAATCTGCCTGCAGCGATTTGGGAAGAAAAGTCCCCCTTGACAACCGGAGAGAAACGGGGCTAAGAGAACTCTTTAAGACAAGAGCAGAGAAGAGGAATTTAAAGAGACGCTCCCCAACCCAATTCACTGGAAAGTTAGAGGCAGGAGAGGAGGGGTTTTCCGAAGTGGTTTGGAAATGATCTGAAGGAACCCAAACTGGAAACTGGGATAAAGCGAGGACAGCCGAGGTGGGGGGGTGGAGGGGATAGAGCTCTGCGTGGCTGGAGTGGGAGGACCTTCCGCATTTTGAAGAGGGAGGAGACAGAGGTGACACGGGTCAAGGCTCCCGAGGGATGATTCGGAGGGTGAAGAAGGTTTTGAAGTGACTCGGGGTTAAGGAGGTGAACGAGGGAGGCGTCCCCGAGTAAATGCCGGAGGCTCGGCGACTCCCAGGCGGCGGGGTGGGGGGTGCGACCGGTACTCACAGAGCGGATCTCCAGCGCCAGGGCGCATTGCAGCGCCTTCACCTTCGGCATCCGCGCGGGGTGGGGCGGCGGGGAGGGACCCCGGCCGCGGGCCCGAGTGAGACGAGGAGACACGGGGCGGGGACGGGGAGGAGACGAGGTGGCGGCGGCGGTGGCAGCAGTGGCCCCCAGGCCGGGGCCCGCGGTCCAGCCTGGGTCCCGCCAGAGCAGCAGCTGTGCGCGGGGCGCGGACTCGTTGTCATGGCAGCCAGGAGGGGCGGGGCCGGAAGAGAGGCGGGGCGGAGAAGCGCCGGAGCCGCCACTCCAGGGCTAGAGGCCGGGGGCGGGGCTCGGCGAACGCCAGAAGCGGAGCCACGCGAGGAGGCGTGGCTTCCGAAGGAGCGGGGTGGGGTGGGGTGGGGCGGTTCTTCTATGACATCAAACCAGGGGCTCAAAGCCAGACAAAGGAGAGAATAGCTAGCTGTTTGTGTAGTGGGACAGTGGGTCAGGGAGTTGGATTCAGGAGCCCTGAGTTCCAAGGTGGCCATGGCACCTTGGGCTAGTGGAGGCCCAGTGTTGCCTCAGTTTCCCCAAGTGTAAAAGAATAGTAATTATTATTGGCTCTCTATTTGAATTTCACAGTATGGTTTACAAAGCCAGCATGAGGAAATTGAAGATTAGAGAAGAGGCTTGCCCAGAAGAAGGTAGAACCAGGACTGGAACTCAGGACCTTTCATGTAAAATCCGTTGCCTCTCTGAGAACTGAGGCGTGAATCAGATCATGTTCCTCTTCCTAGTTTCTTACTCTGTGATTCTATTAGTGTGTCCCCCTCTCTCTTCAAGGTTCCCCAATTCACTGCGTATGCATCTCAATGTATATTGCTTAAATCGAACTGTCAATGTAGGGCCAACAATAAATCCATTTGGGAAGGGCTTAGGCCATAAACCATCAAAGATGACAAGAATCTAAGAGATTGTCCAATCCAGTCTTTTTAAAAATAATTTTTATTGTGAAATACATTATACATAGAGAAGTGTATAAAATATGTTCCTTTCAAACAATAAAGCAAATAACTGTGCAACTAACACACAGGTTAAGAAACAGAATATTACTAGCACCTTAGGATTGACCCAACCATTGCATATTCTTCCTTGCCCTGGGAGAAACCACTCCCCCCACTTTTGTTACAATAATTCCCTTACTTTTCTAAATACTTTTGCTTTTTATGTATGCATTTCTTTTTAAATTTTTTGGGGGGATGGGCGAAGGGAGAGGGAGAGAGAGAATCTTAAGCAGGCTCCACACCCAGAATGGAGCCAGACACGGAGCTCGACCTCACAACCCTGAAATCATGACCTGAGTCGAAATCAAGAGTCAGATGCTTAACCTAATGAATACCCCTCAGGTGTGCATTTCTAAACTAGATGATTTTAGTTTCCTTTTATTAATGTTATGTAAATGAAATTATACTACTCGTATTTTTCTGTGACTTGCTTCTCTTACTATTAAGTCGTGGAATTCACCCAGTATTGATGCTATGTAGCTGAAGTTTTTTATTGTTGGATCACACTCCAATACATTGAATATTTATTTATTCTTTTTACTATTGATGGTCACTGGCACTGTTTCCATTTTTAGCTATTACTAGCAATGTTGTTATGAACATTTTAGTACATGTCAACTAGTGCATGCTTGTTCCAGTGGGAGTGGATTAACTAGGTATTAGGTTTTGTACATGAGAGATTTTAATTGGTAATGCCACACCATTTTCCAAAGTAGTTGTACCAATTTATGTTCCTGCTGGGAGTGGTAAGAGTTCTTATTTTCCCACATCTTCACCAACATTTGGTATTGTTTAGATTTTTAATATTTGTATATTTGAGTGTACTTAGTCCAGGGATCTCACTGTGGATTTTTTTTTTTGCATCTCTTATTATTATTATTGAGATTCAGCTCCTTTTCAGGTTTTATTAGTCTTGCCATTTTCTCCTTATAAGCTGCCTACTAGTTCTCTTGCTATTTTTTTGGTTAGATTGTTTTTCTCTTGCTCGCTTTCTCTCTTGCTCCCTTGCTCACGCACTCTCTCTCTCACTCACTGATTTATAGGAGTTCTTTATATATCCTGGCTACTAATGCTTCATCAATTATATGTGTTAACAAATATCTTCCCCAGTTTGTGCTTAAGGTTTTTAATTTTCCATATGGCATATGATGAACAGAAGAAAGTCATGGAGTATGAATAGCCTTGGTTTAACCAAAAAATTTCAAGTTGCTGTCCAGAATGCCATGCCAATCTATACTCCCACCATCCAGTGAATTTTTCATTTCAGTTAATGTATTATTCAGTTCTAAAATTTCCACGTGGTCTTTTTCTTTTCTTCTGTTTTCACATGACTTCTGAGATTCCCTATTTGGTTACTCATCAGGACCCTATTTTCCTTTACCCTTTGAATGTATCCTTCTTTATTTCCTTGAAACTATTTATGATAGCTGCCTTAAAGTCTATATATGCTATACCAACACCTGTGCCATGTCAAATTCTGCTTCTTACTAACTGAATGTTTTCATAACTATGCAATGCATTTTATTGTTTCTTTGTATGTCTAGTGATTTTTCTTATTGAACACTGCATATTTTGAATAACACATTGTAAGAACCTGGATTCTATTATTTTTCTCTGAGGAGTATTGATTCTTATTTTAATAGGCAGTTTAATTATGGGGTGATTACCTTAAACTTATACAGACTTAGTGATATACTTCACTAGTACAAATATGTGGAAAGCCCAAGATGTTCTTAAAGCCCGTCTAACTTGGTAGGACTCAACTTCCAAACTCTGGCTCTTCCAAACTCTGTTTACAACAGGCTCGGTTGTAGACTTTGTTCAGGCCAGCCTAGGGCAGCCCTAACCTAGGATGTTGTTTCTTCCTGCTAGAGTGCAGACTTTCTGGTGTATCAGCTGGATTCCAGAAGTATTATACAAAGTGCTAAAAAGATCTCTCCACCGTGGAATGTTCAGTACTCCAACATCCCCAGTACAGCCTGAACCTAAGCATTTCTGTTCTGCTTCCAACCCTATGGCAGCTGCTAACTGGCAAGTCTCCGGTGATCTCACCCTGTGCCTGTGAAGCTCATCCCTCAGCCTTGAACTTTCTGGGAAACCCCTCATAGGTTTCTGGGCTTTCTGTGCACAGCACCTGTCTTTGTCAGTGTGGGCTGCTATAACAGAACACCATGGCCACCATAGTGACTTATAAACAATAGAAATTTATTTCTCACAGTTCTGGGAGCTGGAAGTCAAGATCAGGGGGCCAGCACAGTTGCGCTCTGGTGAGAGCCCTCTTCTGAGCAGCAGATGGCCCTTTGCTCATTTTATTCTCACACAGGGAAGAGGGTGAGAAAGCTCACTGGGGTCTCTTTTATAAGAGCACTAATTGCATTCATGAGGGCTCATCCTCATGACCTAACTCCCTCTCCAAGGCTCCACCCACAAATACCACCACAATGGGGATTAGGATTTCAACATATGAACTTGGAGGTGGACACAAACATTCAGTCTATAGCAATTAGTTTAAGGATGTTCCCCCTCTGTCATAGCCTTCAAGTTTCAGCCTCATACAAAAATTCAGCTGCCAATTACTAAGCCCCAGGCATGCATGAGATTTGGGGTGAAAATTCTAATAGGTCCAAATTGCAGGGTTGTGAATGGCACCACTATAAATAATGATGTCCCAGGAAGATTTATAATCACAGGTTGCAGATAAAACAGAAATAGTATGCTTCTGCACTTCCCCTCCTTTCATCCTTTATGAAACTTTATAGGAAATAAGTCCAATAAAAAATGTAAGCTCTTAATCTTTCCCAGAAATCCTTCCTCATTTGATGAATCTTTGAGAGAATAAATTAGAGCCTTTTGTCTCCCCTTTTATACGTCTACTTCTCATATATGAAGTGAGGATGATAACTCAGGCTCCCTGGCCAAATGGCCAGAAGGCTAGAGGCATTTTAAAGACTTCTATTGTCCTTCATTCACGTTCAATCTCCACAAGGGAGTGGATTTCTAACAAAGTCAGTGTCTTCGTTAGTCATGAGACTATTAACAATGATAACAGCCACAGTAACTGTTCAGTGACAGTTCATTTAATATCAGGCATTGTACAAGGTACTTTAGATGGATAATTATACACCTTAAACATCTCTACAAGGAAAGTATATGTGTCCCCACTTAATAAGTGAGGAAACCAGCGCAGAGTAAATTAACGTGCCCATACTCACACTATTAGTACCTGGCACAGCAGGCACTTGAACCTACGTCTGCCCTTCTCCTGCTATAAAATGCTGCTTCTCATTAGTTATTATTTTAATGTTATCAGTAACAAAATAGCAATCAGTTTAAGAAAAAATCCAACCAAATAAATGTAACAACAATGATTGTTATATTAATTGAATAGATGTTATATATAATATGTCATTATGATCTTGCATTTGAAAAGATATGTGTTCTTGAAGGCAGGTTTCTGTCATTTAACTTGATTCTCAGTATGATCCTATATATTATAAAGTACAACTCTCTCTAAACTTCTAATACCTGACTGTGGGCTTACTTATCACTGAGAATGAAATGGAAAGTTTAAGAGAAACAAGACTTTAAAACTTTCTGATAGGAATAAAAGACACTTAAAGTTAATCCTAAAAAAAATTAAAAAATAATAATAAAAAAGTAAAAATAAAAATTTCTGATATAGTTTGGAATAAAAAGATCAAGCAGGAACCATCCTGTAGTAAGAATTTTCTTATGTTGTGTCAACTACACTTTAATTTAAAAAAAAAATTTTTTTTTATATGAATTGTACTCCTTGGAAAAGTGTTTGGGCTTGAAATGTACTGTGCAACCAGAATAATACATACCCAGAAGAATGTTTTGTTTTATTAATCTTGTCTCCCTATGTAAGAAATGCTAGCCCAGTCAATAATAATTAGATTTCCATTCCTCTGATTAAGCTTGAGAAAATAATAAGCAAATGAGGGTTCATTTCCAATTTCTTGTATAACAGCCTTAAGGAAAATGGACATGTAACAGGCCAGCTTGCTTTTGAAAAGTAAGAGGAAGGAATAGGAGAGCATACTGTAAAAATTCTGAGCCCTAGTTACAAACTGAGCCTCCTGGAATTGGGCATTGTTTCCAACCTGGAGGACCTTCTCCATTTCAGGAAAAATAAGGGCCTTGACTATAAGCCTAGGCATCGATCCTAGGGAAGAATTTCTGAATGAAGGGTCCTTCTGTGGTACTGGATCCACATAGTTGTTGTGGGAGAAAGGGGATTCTGATGTAGGTACCGTTTATTTCTATCTGTAACAAATAAGGTGTAAACAGTGAGTACTTGTGGTAAACTGAGTAATGATATTTACATCCCAATTCCCAGAACTGTGAATGCTACTTTCTATGGCAAAAAGGGCTTTATAGATGGGAACAAGTTAACAATCTTGAAATGGGGAGATTATCCTGGTTTGTACAGGTGTCCTCACAAGAGAACCGGGAGGGTTCAGAAAGAGGGTAATGTGATCATGGAAGCAGAGGGAGAGAGATGATGTGATGTGGGGCCATGAGTCAAAAAATGTGGACAGCATCGAGAAACTGGAAAAGACAAGGAATGGATTCTCACCTAGAGACTCCAGAGGAAAGAGTCCTGCCAACGCCTTGATTTCAGCTCTGCGCAGCTCGTTTCAGGCTTCTGACCTCCAGAACAGTCAGATGATGAAGTTGTGTTGTTTTAAGCCACTAAGTTTGTGGCAATTTGTTACAGCAGCAGGAGGAAACTCATGCAACACTTAATTTAGTCAGAATCTGCAGGTGGGTGAGAAGTTAAACAGGTTGACCGTAAGTTTCTTAAGCTAGTCCAGAATTAATTTTGCAACAGAAATTACAAATTTAAAAATCATGACACAAAATAGTGACCTCAGAGGACTTTTTAAGTCATGCTCAGGAAATGAACCAGGCCTCTGCAGTGTCTGTTGGGGGATAGTTTCTCAGCACACTGATTGGTAAGCAGCCCCTTTCAGTCCTTTCTAGGCCACCTGCCAATTTTGACAAAATTCAATTCTAATACCAGACCTTGAGAATGTACCAGGCCTAGTAATTGACAGTGTGGACAAAAAACATAAGGCCATATTGGTACCGAGTGACTGCCCTCCCACCCTTGGTATTCCTGGGTATTCCATTCCTGGCATTCTTCCTCAAACAGCTGTGCTACCAATACCTTTGCCTCTCTCCATTTCCCCTTGTTCTTGTAGGAGCAAGAGTGGAGATGGGTTGGGTCTCTCCCCATTTTCTGGACACAATAGGCCACCTGAGCCCTACACTTAAGACCCTCTTCAACAGTACTCCTCTCTCAGCTTCAGTCCATCAGAACCAGGTTGGCTTCTTGTCTCTCCCCTAAAGTTCTGGGGACTTTTTAAATAAGTTTTTCTTCAGTTGGTTTAACCAACTCTTAGAGAAATAATGGTTGACAATACCTAAAATTGGAAGTATACGTGGTCCCACCCCAGACCAATTAAATCAGCACCTTTGGGAGTGAGGCCCACACACCTATAGTTTTAAGGTGTTTCCAGGTGATTATAGTCAGGATGGAGAACCACTGGTTCAAGCCAACCATGAATAGCCTATTCCTGGCCAAATTTTCATCACTAGTATTACGGGCTGAATTGTGTCCCCTAAGATTCGTTTATTGAAGTCTTAACCCCCAGTACCTCAAAATGTGACTGTATTTGGAAGCAGGATCTTTAAAGAGGTCGTTAAGGTTAAATGAAGTTATTAGGGTGAGTCCTAATCAATCCAATAATGCCCTCATAGAAAGGAGATTTGGACACACATGCGCACGCACACGCACACACACACAGAAAAGACCATGTGAACACAGGGAGAGAAGACAGCCATCCATAAGCTAGGGAGAGAGGGGAGGCCTTCAGGAGAAAGCAACCCTGCTGCTCCTGGACTTCTAGCCTCCAGAACTTGAAGAAAATAAGTTTCTGTGGTTTAAGCTTCTCCATCTGCGGTACTTTGCTATGGCAGCCAGAGCAACCTAACAAAGTCAGTGAAAAAAATTGATCACAAATCCATTGCACATTTTCATTCTAGAAACACTCATTTTCTGAACTCTGAACATTAGCATGGGCTGTACTTTATTCAAGGATAAAAAATCATAATAGCTTTCATCATAAGAAAATATACCCAGATAAATTGCTTTTACTTGCAAATAACAGAAAACTCAATTACCTGTGGCTTAAAAAATAAAGATATTTAATTATCTCCTATACCCAGAAGTCTGGAGGTGGTCAGGCCGGCGGTGGGGGGCGGGGGGCTGCTGAAGCTCACCTAGTTTGAAAGCCCAGGTCCTTCCCATTGTTTCTTTTCACTGTATTGAGAGGTTTTTTTCCTTGTGAAGCTGATTGTCTTCAGGCTGGCTGTCCACATTCACACCAGGAAAAAGGAGAAAGAGTAGCACCAACAAACTAGAAAGTCATGCCTGTCCCTTTTTATAGAAAAATAAAAGCTTTCTAGAAGCCTCCCAACAGACTTCAGTTTCTAGGTCACGTGACCGCCTACAGCTGTAGGGGAGGCCAGAAGTGGAATATTTCACAAATGGGAAAAAGATGTTCATGACTGAGAACCAGCGGTTCTCAATCCTAACCAGAATCATCTGGGGAAATTTAAAAAATACAGATACCTGGGCTTCATTCCAAAGGGTTCTGATTACATGTGTATGCATATGTGTATATATATATATATACACCCACATATATATAATATATTCTGATTATCATACATATAATTATTATATATACTATGAATATATTATACATATTATACATATTATCTTCACAAATCATAATATGAAGTATAAATATATATTTATTATATATATTATATATTTTTAAATTTAAATATGTATGTTAACTGTACGGGTGGGGATTCTACTGTGCAGTCAGGTTGAGAACCACTGGCATATGGGGCGCCTGGGTGGCTCAGTCGTTAAGTGTCTGCCTTCAGCTCAGGGCGTGATCCTGGTGTTCTGGGATCGAGCCCCACATCAGGCTTCTCTGCTGGGAGCCTGCTTCTTCCTCTCCCACTCCCCCTGCTTATGTTCCCTTTCTCACTGCCTGTCTCTCTCTCTCTGTCAAATAAATACATAAAAACTTAAAAAAAAAAAAAAAAGAGAGAGAGAGAACCACTGGCATAGACCGCTCATGGCTCATACCGTGATACCACCTGAAACAAACTTGGGACTCAGCAAGCAAGACAGGAAAAATAATAGGATAGGGATTAACATCTTTGGCAGACACAGCTAGAAATTATTTGCTCATAAAGCAGCGAAGATGCAGCTGGATCTGGGCGTGTGTGGACACAAGCTTAAAATGATCAGCCTCCTTGGCTCTCTCCCTTCCTCCTCCACCTGCCTTCCCTCTCATCTCTCTCCCCCTCCACCTTGCTGTCTCTCTCCATCTCTCCCCCTCATACTCTATTTATTTCTTCCCTTCATCTCCTCTCCAACACTAGCGCATCTTTACAACCCAGGTTAGAGAATTATAAGCAGGATTATTCCCTACAGAACCAAAACAGATTCTCTGGTCCTTGGCTGGATGCTTCCAGCGGCAGAAAGCTCACTGCCTTACACCGAGTTACTGCATAAGGCGGTGGGGGTTACGCTCTGCACTGGGGCACCTGCCCAAAGTAGTGAGCGGGGGCTGGGTTGTGTTAGGCAGCTGCTGGCTAGGAAGAAGCACATTTTTTTCTAATTCATATGAGGATGCTCCGTGGGCTAGCAAGGCCCCAGTGTTAACAAGGCCACCCTTCCCACAGTCACATGACTCTGACTATTACGAAGTTTTCTTTTACAATGGGACAAAATCTACCTCCTCAAAGATTCTGCTTAATGGTTTGGAGCAGCTTAGAACACATTTGCTCCCTCCTTGGCAGTCCCTACGGCATCTTTTCTCTTCTAGCTTTCTCAGCCCTGGCTCCCCTGGCTGTCCTGCTTCAACATGGCTTGGACTTCACAGCATTCCCCCTTGCTCATCTGGGGATACACTGTGGAGTGGAGAGTGGCTCTCTTATGCTGTGGCATGGTAGTCTGGGCATTGTAAATGGGAGAGTCTGACAGGAGATGGGGTGACTTTATTGTCCTTGATGGGGAGAGAGAGGATGTGGGAAACAATAGCCTCCATTCCCAGAAATCACCTTGCTGTGGCCCTGAAGGGGATAGACACGGACAGGCATAAGAACAAGTGGCCGAGTTTAGTGTCTTGGAAGCCAACGAAGAGAAGAATTTCGGTGATGATCATCAGTGCCCCATGCTGTTAGGAGTTGGGTAAGATAAGTATGGAAAGTACTTAATGGATTTGGAAACTGGTCATCAGTGACCTTTTTTTTTTTTTTAAAGATTTTATTTATTTGTTTGACAGTGATAGAGACAGCCAGTGAGAGAGGGAACACAAGCAGGGGGAGTGGGAGAGGAAGAAGCAGGCTCATAGCGGAGGAGCCTGATGTGGGGCTCGATCCCATAAGCCGGGATCACGCCCTGAGCCCAAGGCAGATGCTCAACTGCTGTGCCACCCAGGCACCCCTCATCAGTGACCTTTGTTAGATAAGTTTCCGTTAACAGATGAATGACAATGTAGGAGATGGCAGGTGAAGAAGAAAGGGGAGTGTGCAGATGGTAGTTACAGGGGGATGTGGTCTGGAAGGTGGTGGTCAGGGGATGGGGCAGGGGCTGTGCTCTTAAGGATGGAGGAAGTTTGAGTATGGTCCTAGGCTGAGCAAAAAGAGGAAGTAGAGAGTTAGAGGCTGAAACCCAGAAGCAGGAAGAGAATTATGGGAGCTCTGTTCTGGGGGACTCTGGAGGCACGGGTGGAGGGATTGGCCTCAAACAGGTAGACTAACACATCTTCCTTAGAGCCTGAGGGAAGGAGAAATAACATGTACGTAGAAAAGTGGAAGACTCCCTTGAAGTGAAGACCCAGAAAGGTGTGGGGAGATGGCTTCTATAACATGAAGCAATCTCAGTGCTGCTATGTCCCTCCATCACTCTCTTTTCTCCCTTCACGGAATATTTATCGAATCTCTGCCACCCAGCATTGTGGATACTGAGAAGAAGAAAAAGCCTTTGGACTTTGGACAGAGCTGGCCCTGCTCTTCACCCGCTCCCTCTCCACCACCGACAGCACCCAGACCAGCACCACATGCCAGCCAGGGATCGGGAACTGGAGGGAACTCTTTTCCGCACAGCCCATGATTGCCTTTAAATCTTTCTTTATGTTCTCGATGTCCTGATCACTTTGTCAAATCTGCACAGGAGGAAACAGCTCACTGGGCTGGTAAGAGAAAAAGGAAACAGGCATAAATCAAGTGGAGAAGAAATAAATTATCTTAATGCAGATGGCCTAATTCCTCTTCTGGAATTTTGTTTCAAGCTGTTTGTTTGGAAACCGTTTCCAGACCTCTGTACAGGTTTGAACAGAGAAACCCAGAGGACAGAAGCAGGACAGCGTAGTGCAATTGTGAATCGCACAAAGAAGTGGGGTGAGTTCTGAGGTTTGGGTGTGGAGAAGAGGGAACCCTGAAAATGCCTCAGATGTAAGAGGGAGAAGTGAGACGTGGAAGCACCATGAGAGCAAGCAAGGCACGTAAATCCCTACAAATATCTGAATTAAAAAAAAAAAGGGAAATAAAAGGGAAAAAAACTGAGTTGGAGATAGGAAGTGAGGTAAAGTCCCTAATTTCTGTTGATTGTTAGTTCATGTAGCAGGCTGGCCCAGTGGCCTGTGAAACCCTAGAAGCCAAGGGCCAGGTCTTGGCTATTTTATGCCCACCAGCTCTCATTGTGCCACGGTGGTGCTGGGTTTTGTGGAACCTGAAGCTTATATAATTTGGGGAGGGCCCTTTAAGAAAAAGAATATAAACTTTATTAATGGAAAATTAAGTACTAAAGTGAATATTTAAAATAAGGGAATAAATCACAAATCAAAATTTAAAAAATCTCAAAATCCAGAAAAATCACATTATATTTATAGTCACTGCCTGAGATAACCACTATAAATCTTCTTGTATTTCCCACATTTTCTTTTTGACTACCTTTTCCTAGGACAACAACTTTTGTGAAAAATAATTCAGGCTTTCTTCTAGTATGATTGGTCAAAATCGGGTCTTTGTTTTCCAGAATCCATAAAAGTTGATTTTAGCTTCCCAACTCCTCACTGGTCATGTTTGGTAAATTTTTCAGATGCTTTCTTTTTTCTTTTCTTTTCTTTTTTTTTTCTTTTCTTTTTGGAAACCTTTATGAAGTTTCTTGTATTAGCTGCTATGAGAATCAAGGGCATTTTCCATCGCCCTGTGCAGTACTCATCCCACACACTCTCTGAATCAACCATCTGTTGCCGATGTCTTTGTCGTCCAGGCCCTGGATCTTTGGGTCACAGCGTTGGCTGAGTCTGTGCTGCGGCAGTCGCAGTGTTCCTGGAAGCCATTTCTATGCCAGAGATGACTAGCAATAACTGAATTTTACATGGGAAGTGACTGTGAATCACATAAACATGACCTTGGAAGCCCAAGTTCAAGTCAACTTCCCTTTAGGTGGATGCCCCAGATGCCCACGGCTGCCATATGTAAAGGCAAGTGAGGTGGAGGGGAAACTGGAGTGGAAACAGACCCGGGTTTTAGAATTCTGACTGCCTTTCACTTCTCCGTCGTGCAATTTACAGAAACATGTGAGCAGGTGGACCTGGTACCAGAGGAAAGGCTGGTGCAAGTCAGGGGCCCTGAACCCTCCTGAACCCACAATGAAGCTGTCAGTCTGTCCGATATTGGGCACTCGGTGAATGAAGGCACATGAAAGGGAAGGAAAGGAAGAGAGGTGAGCAGGAACCATAGCACTCTGGCCTGAAAAGAAGAAGATTCCTGATACTGCCGGTTGTCGGTGAAGTATCATCGGTATCCCAGCCTGACCTCGGCCGGAAAATTCGCTTTGCGCGTCCACTGGGACGTCTGGCCTCCTGCGTAGGCTGCTGTGTTCCTCCCCGCTCTTCACCCCGAGCGGCTCTAGCCACACAAAGGGCTACATTCTCCTCACTGCGGCAGGAAGTTTGCCAATCACCGTGCTTCCCTGTGTGCCTCTTTGATTTGCAACATTGAAAGGGCGTGAAGAGACGCGTTCAGAGGCAGGCTTTTAAATCTGAAGTTACCCTAGTGTGAGTCCCAGCTGAAGCATCCTCGCTGCAGGACCCGCTGAGCGCAGCTGGGCGGACGGCGGCATTTGCCCTATAAAACATTTGATACTTTGCCAATAAACTATAAAGAGGAACAGAAAGCCTCTGTCTAGCTGGAAGTTACAGGGCGGCTTTGGAATGTGCTGACCAAAGCACAACGGCCGCGGGTTCCGTCAGATGATAGCACCCCGTCCCGTTGATGAATCAGAGCGGAGTTCTCAGTAGTTCAGGCCTCCGACTCAAGCTCCGCCTCAGCAGAGCCCCCGGGATTTCAGTCCCTTCAGTCCGGGGCTGGGTGGTTAAGGGAGTCCTCAGGGTCCACTGAAGCCGTCCAGCGATGGATGCCGCACTGACTGCTCTCTACTCTCTTCTTTGGGGCCTTGTCGCTGGCGCTGCTATTGCGCAAACGAACGAGCGTCCGCCGCCATTGCTGCCATTCTTCAGAGCCGTTTCTTCACTTGTACCACCATCTCCGCTCTCCCTCTGACAAGGATCCCCGGAGGGGAGTCTCTCCAGCCGGGGAAAATAGCCTCTCAGTCAGACTTCAGAGGGTCTGGCAGCCTACCGAAAACAGTTATTATAAAGCTTACCAAAAGTAAATGCCCTTTCTGACTTTCATATGCCTTCTTGACAAGCGTAGTTCATGTTTTTCAGGGTGAAGGCAGAAGGCAGTTGAAGGGTAGCATCCAGTCTCATGTGAAACATGTGATTCCTCCTTGCCAACCCACAAACCTACAGAAATTCCAAGACAGGAGTCATAGGCCTCCTACTTTAGGATGAGTTCCTGGGAAACCTGGAGATCCTCCTGGAGGCCATCCTATGAGATCCTATTTACCTCAGGCTCCAGCACCACTCACTCTCTCTCCACAGGAGACCTAGGAGATCTTATACAAAAAAGGATTCCTGAAGTTCTGCTCTCCCAGAGTTGCTTATTTGGGGTTTTTCCAGAACCCTCAGACAATTATTTGAGCAAAACAGTTTACTGAGGTGATAAGCCCAGAAACACTTATCAGAGAAAGAAGGAGGCCAAATAGAAGGTATGTTAGGAAACAAATTATTATTGTGGGAGACTGGAATTTAATTCCGCTCAGAGCCAGGGTGGAATATACACCTTAGAGTTATTCCATCCCATCTAAGGTCTTTGTCCTTTCCCATCAGCCATTGGTTGAGTGTTAATTCTCATCTGTCTTCCCATGTGGGTGGAGTGGGCTCCAGCATCTGGAGAAAGTGGAGAATCACAGGTGCTGAGAGTTGGGAGTGAGCACAGACATGGTGCGTTTGCG
Source organism: Ailuropoda melanoleuca (assembly GCF_002007445.2). Classification (NCBI taxonomy): domain Eukaryota; kingdom Metazoa; phylum Chordata; class Mammalia; order Carnivora; family Ursidae; genus Ailuropoda; species Ailuropoda melanoleuca. The sequence continues at coordinate 23,994,530 of NC_048219.1, forward strand.
GTAGTGGGGTGGGACACTGGCATTGGAGGCCACAGTTCCCAAAGTGGACAAATAGGAACTTCTCATGATCCATAAAGAAACTCATAGCCAAGGAAAAGCAGTGATCTTCAGAGTGTGATGATAGTCTGTACGGGAGCCCTGAGTAATCTATGAAGTAAGAACAGCTGAGAATAGAGGAACTGGACCAGTCCTATATCCCTAGGACACTGGGCACTGATAAGAGGAAGGCAGGGAGCTGGGGCTCAGGACAGAATTCTTAGTTCAAAAGACAATTGGGGTCAGAAGGAAGAGAAACTGAGGCATAAATCTACATTACTCTATGAAGATAATATCATCCTATAGGTGTTTCAGAAATATGTGGGTCTTTTAAAAATGGCTCTCACAATAATTGGAGGGTGCTCCTGGCACTTAGTGGAAAATATTCAGAAATGCCAGGTAGTCATACACAATGAAGAATTGTCCAGCCTCCCCAAATCCTATCCCTTCACCTTTTCTCATGGGTGAAAGGTGTATTTAGAAATACCTGAGTCTATAGCCTAACTTCATCTCACACATAAACTCCAAGTCTTTGCATGATTTAAATACAGGGCAGTTCTTCCAGAATAATGCAACTTTTTTTTTTCTAAATAAAAAAAAGAAGACTCCATTTTATTTTGTTCAGAACTCTACAAAGGGTTGTACAAAAAGAAACAAAAACAAAAACAAATTAAAAAAGAGTCGTACAAGAGTTTAGGAAAACACATCCCTCTCAGCTAGCTGTGGTGTTTGAATCTCCAGTTCAACATACCTGACTGAGCCAGCTTGCATTTGCAGTTGTCCCAGTCAGGTAATTTTATAGAGAGATGAAAGCATGTGCTGCTTCATTACATCTTTTTATGTACCAGCACATTTACGTATGGAAATACAGATTGTTCTAGTATACGTTACTTCTCTTTTATTTCTCCTTCATCTTACAGATAGAATGATACACGAATTTTTATAAAGTTGCGCATGTAGGCAGGTTATACTTTCTGTGAATTTCATATAGGAAAGAAAGTGTTACAAAATATTTGCAATAAAAAAAGAGCATTGGGTCTGGTAGGGCTGAGACTCCCTGCTTGCAACTTATTAGATAAATACCAGGCAGGGCAAGTAAAGTGAGGTGAGGACCCCATCCTGACAGCATCCTTCACCCTGCCTTGCATTGACCAGTTCTGGAGTTTACCTTCAGATTTTGGTATCTGCTTTTAAAAGGCCATGAATAAATCTGATAACTTCCAGACAAGAGCGGCTAAAGTGTCAATAGATCTGAAAAACTACCCCTCCCCCCAAAAAAGAAAAGAAAGAGGGATTAGAGGTATTTACCTTGAAAATGAGCTTCAGGAGTGAGCAAAGGGGGACCAAGGGGAAAATCCTATCATTTTATTTCTAAAGGGCTGACGTGAAGCAAAGTGGTTCTAGTGCGAGAGAGGGGAAGCCTAGCACCAGGGGTCATATACCTGGAACGAACCTTCCAAAATGTTAGGGTCCAAATATGGTTACTTTTTTCCCAATTAATAATCAAAAAATTCTCCCTTCCTTCAGCTCTTAGATGAGTTATTTTCTGGAAGTCCAGTCCTTCTTTCCTGAGTCTTCCTTCATTCCTCTGAGAGTCTGCAGATCAAACTCAAACCCGATCTGTTAGGCTTTCACAGTCAAATGGAGACAGAACGGAGGGCCAGTGCTCCTCTCCTGCTGTTGCGTCTTGCTCCCACATGGTGGCACTGTTGAAGACAGCCCGACAGAGTACAAAATACTGCTGCGGGCCGGCTGCCGAGTTAACGGCAATGATTGCGGTGGATCTTTGAGGAAGGATAACCGGAGCCTCAAGGAACCCCATACTTTGGCCCTGAAGTTTTCAATTCTTAGCATTCGCTCTTTCAGCTTAAACGCTCAGCCACTTTTCAAGGAACAAACCAGTCCCATTTGCACTGTGACTGGTGTCTGACTCTTCAGACCCAAACCCCTCTCCTCCTCACCCCTAGCATTCCCCTTGGGTGTATGGCAGCCTTTCATCATGAACTCTCAAAATATGGAGTCTCATTCTCCCCATTTCTCAAACCATATTGCTTTCCTTTCCACAGTTTCCACCTCATTTCTATTCCCGTGTATTCTGTGTGGTCAGTTTCTCTTATCGCACAATTATGGTTATGTAATAATCATATCCCTGGCAAAACATCTTCTCTGGCAGGCACCTACCACAGTTGGTTCAAAGAGGGGGGCAGATTTTAACATAAGAAAGACCTTTTAAAATCCAGAGCTGTATAATGTCTGCCTCAACAGACATTGAGCTTCTCATCTCCAGAAATACTTAAAAGAGGCTATTTGTACATCCCTCAGACCAATATCCCAACAGGTGTGCAGAACAGAAACACCTTCTGCTATCATGACGTGGTTTAGGGAGGACAAAGCTTGCCTATATTAACTGTCAAATCCCCTAGTCCCCCCAATGTGCCGACTATCACAGTTTTCCCTCTTTTGTCGAAACTAATGAGTCACAATTCGAGTAATGTTTTTCTGTGACTCTAAAACCATTTTGCTTAATGAGGTACTAAGTCTTTATAATTAGGCCCAGAAGGAAACGAGGACATGGCCCTTAAGAGCAATAATTATTTCAGTTATTTATGGTAATAAAAAATTGAAAATAAGAATTCTTCCTCAGAATGTGACTATTTATTCTTTTACATATTGCCTAACAGGCAATTACCCTATTAAGGCAGCGTTTTGTTGCTAAAGACATTAATTGAAATGTAAATTAAATGTAAATCAGCTAATTAAATTGATATGTAATGAACTTGTCAGGCGGGCCCCTCTGATCAGATGCATTCCGCTCATAAACGAGCACTACAGCCGGCCCAACACACAGCTGGGGCAAAGGGTGCCCTCGCTGCTCCCCACTAGACGCTCTGGAGAAGGGAGGGTCTGCCTCAGCCAAATCTTCAGGAAGAAAGGACAACAGTTCAATCAGGCCCTCAGAAACATTTTCCTCAGAAGATTTTCCTTATGATACTCTCTGGGCCTCTGTTCATGGTTTCAGATGCAAAAGCCAGAAAATTCAACTCACACTGAGTTGGGTGAATGGAGTAGCCAGAGCAGGCTGAGTTTGAGTGGCTCCTTCAGGCCTGCAGCTCCATTTCTCTCTGATTCTCTCAGCTGTGCCCTCCTCCCTGGGTTGGCTTCCCCCTTAGGTTGATATTTTCATGGATTATGTACTTCTCATGTGCGGGGATTGAGGAGCTGACTGTCATTTCTACAGTCACTGATGGGAAATATTGAGGCTTGTGCCAATTGAACCAGGACAGCTTTGCTGCTGGTGTGCACTGGTACAGCTGTACCAGTTGTTACAATAGTGGAACATTTCCATGTGTTTGGGAGGAAGAATTTCCCTCTACCCTTCAAGAGTCTTCTGGCTGGTCTAAGAAATAAATTGACATGAGACAGATTAACAGTAGAAAAACAAACAAAAGTTCAATGACATGTATACCTCCTGTATACATGAGAGGCCCAGGAAAACTGAGTAACTGCAAAATGTGTAAAAGCAAAGGAAGATGTTAGGGGGCAGGGAGTCCGTTATGAGAGGTTACCAACAAACAATAACAACGAACAAGAGCAAGGTTGTTATGCAAATTTAAGTCCCTGCCTTCTCCATTGATAATAGTTTTCAGAGATTTAGTCATTGTCCTTCTCCTGGTACAGTGAGGGGGACAACCTTACAAATAAAGATTTCCCTTACATATGTAAATGTCTCTTACAAAAAGGTTAACTTTTTGGTTTTCAGAGCTTCTCCTGTGTTCACATTTTCCTAAAAATAGCCAGCTCAAAAAATAATCAATATGCCAAAGAGATGCAACTGGAGTGGCAAAACTTGCTTCTCCACATATGCAGTTGGTAAATAGCTACTGCCCCAATAACCGTTTCCCCCATAACCATCTCTCCCTACCTCGTCTCTCTGGCTCTTCCCCCAGAACTCTGTAGACTTCTCCGTGATTCAGTAAGGAAAGGATTAGTGCTTGGCATGAGATGGGGCCTTTAGAACCCTGTTCCGGTGCTGTGGCTGGCACCTAGTCTGATTGTTTGGAGTCCTTGCTGTGCTGGTTGTTAAATATTTTGAAAAATTTCCCCATGTTGTGTCACTTCCAAACCAATCCCTGTGATTAGGGCAATTCCATTTACTGATTAGCAATACCTCTGAATTTAACTACATCCCCTGTGCAATGGGAAGAAATTTTCTTGATTTGTCTAGACTCTAGAGCAATGGTTCTCAAACCTGAGTGTTCAGAATCTCCTGGAGGGTTTGTTAAAATGCAGATTGCTGAACCCCACTCCCAGAGTTTCTGATTCCAGAATTGGTCCTGAGACTTTGCCATCCTGTCGATTTCCCAGATAAAGCTAATGCAGCAGGATTGAGCACCGCACTGAGAACCACTGCTCTAGATCCCTGGCACCCTTGGGAGAACTGAGAGCATAGCCATTCAAGTAATTTTCTGTGTTGGGTAGTTCAAATGAGGAACCTGGTTGAGAAATCTGCTCTAGGTTAGGGGTCAACAAACTAGAGGCCACAGAGCAAGTCTGCCCTACCACATGATTTTCTAGATAAAGTTGTTTTGGAACACAGCCATATTCATTTGTTTATGGATTGTCTAGAGCTGCTTTCATGCTACATCGATGGGGTTGAATAATTGGGCCAGAGATCTTATGGCCTACCAAGCCTAAAATATTTACTAACTGGCTCTCTCGAAAAGAAATTTCCCCATCCTAGACCAATCAACATCCACTTCTAGAATTGAAAGTGGGGGTAAATCATCTATTGGCCTGGCTGCTACACATTCGAAAAGTGAAATGAATGGAAAGAAAACAAACCATGTCCACCACAGCCCTCATCTATTAAATGGGTACGATATTCCTTGCTGTAAAGAAGGTTTATTATTTTGCAATCAAATGATCATGTTTATGCAAATATTAGCAGAAGCAAACAGGTATATTTAGCAACAAGGTTATGGGTGTGAAGCATAGCATTTCTTAGTATAGTTCCTTTGGCTATCTGAGAGACCCATTCACCGAGAGATCAAACTCAGCTATATCTGCAAATCTATAGAGTTGCTCAAGGTGTAAGCAGAAAGAGTTAGGGGTCCCCAGGAAAAGAAAGATGAGACACAGATTTCATGATATAAGAGAAGTCATTTTGGACCCCTCGCTATTTTCCGTGATCTCTGCCCTACTGGCTCTGCTTGCCTAAGCACACTTCTGGCACAACTTCCTTGGAGGTATCAAATGTAAAAACCTCAGTAGTTAAGGATTTTAAGGGAACAAAGGGAATGCAAAAACTAACAGTCTTTACCAGACCAGGAAATAGTCTAATCCTATCAGACACAATAAATCAGTGGTAAAACTCCCAGTGCTGTTTCAAAAATAAGCAAGGCCCTGCATTCCTTACCCCAGATAATGAGTCCAAGACCCCATCCAAGTTATACTGGCTCTCAGAGCATGCGCATGGCCCTTCCCCTCATCCTGTCACCTCTGCCTCATTCTAATGCTAACATCTCTGCTCAGAAGGACCACAAACCTCATTAACATAACATACACCGTACTTATAGGCATGTTTCCTTAGGATGCGTGCATAACCTTATGCGCACCTCTATAGGCAACGACCAAGCTCCCTTTTCTGGATATTCATCCTAAACCCCAAATAAAAAGAACCCGCTCACCTCTGTTTGAGGAGTCATGGTTTTGGAAGTTATTCCCCCATGATCGACTTCTTTGTTGCGAATAAAGTTTTCTTTGATGTGACAACTCCACCTGGTATAGTCTCCACCTGCAACTCACCAATGAGCAAACTTCTGTTAATTCGGTTACAAAGGTCCAGAGAACCTAAGAACTTTCCCCCAGGCTTCTTGTATATAATATGCTGTGGGGCGTGAGACACAATGATTCTTATCAAGACAAGATATATCTGAGCACACTCATTCATTCATTCATTCAAAAAATATTTACTGAACACCTACTTCAAGAAAAAACATTTCAAGGGACTAGGGACTCAGCAGTGAACAAAATGGATCATCCTACAGTAAAATTCACGAGCAGTTGAGCTTTGCCCATGCCCCCAGAACTGCTCACCAATCTTTTAGGCACCACCCTTCTGAAGTCTTTTTCTTTTATATAAAATGTAGCACATCCTTATAAAGAAACAGAACATTTCCAGCATCCCAGAAGCAGCCTCAATCCCTCCCACCCCAGAGATCCTTGCATCTAACGTTCTCCTCTTCTTAGAGGTAACCACTATCCTGACTTTTGTGAAATTACTGTCTTGCTTTTCTTTATACTTTTACCACCTATGTATACCTGCCTAAATTATTTAGTTTGCCATTTTGTGACTTTATGTAAATTTACGCACACATTAGGTAATTTTTTGTGACTTGCTGCTTTCAATCGGCAATATATTAAGATTTATCCATATTTTGTGAGTAGCGACATTATCATTGTTGAATAGCATTTCACCATGCAGAAATGCCACATTTGAGATACCCACGCTACACTTGGTGAACATTCGGGGTGTTTCCAGCTTGAGGTTATGGCAAAAATGCTGCTATGAGCATGCTTGCTCGTGCCTCCTGGTGCACCCGGGCATGAGTTTCTCTAGGGTATATACCCAGGAGGGCAATTGCTGGGTTACAGCATAAAAGTACCCATAACTGTATTAGTTAATGCCAAATTGTCTTTCACAGTTGTACCAATTGACATATTTACTTAACAGTAGAAGAGCATTCCTAGTACTCCATATTCTTGACAATGCTAGGTATTATCAGACTTTTAAAGTTTTGCTAATCTGATATGTGTGTAAAGAGTCATCTTATATAGTTTTCATTAGCATTCGCCTGATTACAATGAACTTCAGCTTTTCATATGAATTTTGGCCATTGGATTTCCTTCTCTGTGAATTGCCTGTTTATGTCTTTGGACCATTTGTTTACCTGGTTGGGGTGCTGGACGTCTTTCACTTGCCTCTCCAGATCCTCTCAGAACTTCCTCACTGTGCTCTAGGTCTCTAGAGGCCAGCCCACATAGAGCAGCAAGGAGCTCCGTGATCCTCTGACTTTGGCCAGTGGGGGGCAACGGAGGAAGGGAGCAGAGAGAACCTGGGATACTTAGTTCCCCAATTCTTTTCTCTGCAGGGTCACTAGGGACTGACTGTATCCTTTGACCCAAGACCACAGTTCCTGGCAGGCAGCCTCTCTCTGACAACTTTCCATTTCTGAGTTCTAGGACCTGTTAGGTCTCCTTGTCCTTTCAGGCTTAGAGGGGTAATCTTGTGGTGTCCCTACACCTTACTCTCAACTCTGTAAATTGTCCATTTATAAGTCTCTCCCCCCAAATTTACCGATATGAGTTTGCCAGCTGTTTCCCAACATAGTCAATTATCATTTTATAATGAATTTTCAGGAGTTCTTTATTGTGTTTTGGATTTACTCTTTTTAATTATATGTGTACAAATATCTTCTCTCACTCAAATTGTTTTCTTCATAGTGGCTTCAAAAAAACTATTATAAAATAAAACACAGATATAGAAAGTTACATAAAACAATGAATAGCTTAATAGATTGTTTTAAGGCAAATGTCCTTATAAACACCATCAAGGTCAAGTCATAGAATTTTACCAGCTAACTCGAAAGCCCTCCATTTACTCAATCCCAATCAGCCTCTTCCTTCCCATCTCAAAGGAACCATTATCTTTAATTTTTTAAAAAAGATTAATTAATTAATTAACTTGAGAGAGAGAAAGAGCATGCGTGGTGGGGGGTGTGGGGAGAGGCAGAGGAAGAGATTCTTAACAGACACCCCACTGAGCACAGAGCCCGTTTTGGGGCTCAATCTCACCACCTAGGAGATCATGAACTGAGCTGAAAGCAAGAGTTAGGGGCTTCACTGACTGAGCCACTCAAGTGCCCCATCTTTAACTTTTATAGCTGTCACTCCCTTATATTTTTTACAGTTTTATCACTTAGGATGAAACCCTAAATAATACAGATTAGTTTTGCCAGTTTCCTAAATCTCTTTAATCTAATTTTTCTCCCTTTTCCCCCATCTTTTTACTTGCAAATTATTCATGGAAGAACCTAGGTAATTTGGCCTTTAAGTGACAAGTCTGGATTTTATCTGCTTCCTCATGATACAGGTTAATATGCCCCGTGTTCTCTGCATTTCATGGAAATTGGTAGTTGAATCTAAAGGCTTGATCAAATCCAGGTTAAATTTTTTTTCCAAAATTTATGTGGTGGTATATTCTTTCAACAGAAGGCACATAATATCTAGTTTTCTTTCTTTTTGATGTGAGCACATTTTCCACTTCACATAAAAAAGGTGAGATAAATTTTCCATTTTTTCTATTTACCAGTTTTAAAGATAATGAGTTTTCTAAGCTAATGGTTTTCCTATCATTCTACAAAAGTGGGCTAGTTTTGTTTTGTTTTTTTGATGAACTAATAATGTACTTAAACATACCTGGTATTTTCCAGCCATAGTGGTTGTTATGCTATTGAAGTTCAGATTGTCCCTTGTTTAACCAACGGGAGCCTCATAAGTTGACTCCTGAGTCCTTTGATTGGATCCCACCAGTATTTGACAGCATTTTTGCTCTCTGGTATGACAAGATGTTCCAGGCTCATCTAGTGCATTTCCTGCCTACACCCCAGGATCAGCCATTTCTCTGAAAAGGACTGATTTCTCTTAGTGAGAAATGGTATTTTAAGACCACAATATAAGCACCAGGGATGCTCATTGCTACTGGGTCTGGAATTGTTTCTAGGCTTATTTGGTGGGGAAAAAAAATCCACACTAGATGCTCTTTATTAGGTTTGCTAATAGTTTGCTGAGAGGTTTTTATTTTTTGGTTTTAACTATGAATAGGGATGGATTTTTGTCAGTGCTTTCTCTGCATCCATTAAGAGGATCATAAGATTTTCTTTTTTATTCTACTGACAGAGTGAATTATACTGGTTTCAAATGTTAAAAGCCAATCTTGCATTCCAGGCATGTACCTGACTGATCGAAATGTCTCATCCTTTTTATATAGTGCTGTGTTTGATTTGCTAACCTCTTATTAAGGATATTTATATCTGTATTCAAAAGACATACTGGTCTGTAGTCTTCCTTCCTTAAATATTTTCGTGTTTTTTTTTCTAAAATCAAGGTAATATTAGCCACATGTATGAACTCCTACTTTCTAGAGGAGCTGGTGGAGAACTGTTGTTATTTCTTACTGAGATATTTGATAGAATTTACCAATGAAGCCATCCTGGCCTGGATGTGTTTTTCTGGCAAGGCCTTTAACTATACAATACATTTCTTTAATACAATACAGAACTATTTGGGTGATCCATTTTTCTCTTGAGTAAGCTTTGGTCGTGTGTGCTTCTCATAAAATTTTTGGATTTCATCTAATTTGTCAAATTTATTGACATAAAATTGTTCATAATATTTACTTATTATCCCTTATTATTTCAAGGATCTGTACTCTTATCCTCTTTTTCAGTCCTGATGTAGGTGGTTTACGTCTTCTCACCTTTTCTTTTTCTGATGATTCTAGCCAGAGCTTTATCAATTTTATTGATTGTTTTCCAAGGACCAGCTTTAGGAAACAAAAAGATTATTCACCTCGTTAATATGCTCCACCACAAACTGGGGGATGCTGCTATCAAACTGTCCCTAATATTAATGAGCATGGCAGAATTCTGGAATAACAGAACAGGTTTAACACTTGGGTATTCAAAGTGAAGGTAGATGTCATTGCATAATGGGCACCAAAGCCACAGTGGTGACTATGTGGTCCTGACCCATTGGGATCTGTGGCAAAGTAGTGAGACGAATGGGCAGATAATAAGGGTTTTTCTTGACTTAAGCAAAAATATTGAGAGCACATTCGCTGAAGGCTGATGTCAGCTGCCAGAAGGAAAAATCATGATTCCTCATCCAGTTCCCAGACTTCAGCCAGTTCTCAGATCCAGAACTCACTGATGAAAGCTGACGCCAGGTTCCCTTTAGGAAGGACCCTTGTACCACCACAGGGAGTGTTTACCCCACTCTTCCTCTGAAGGTACCCATGACCATTTTCCACAGTAATGAATACCAGAGAGCTCTTTCGAGGGCTGCTAAATATAGGATCTGAACTGAAAAGTTTCTAGGAAATCCCAATACCTGCATGGCTTCTTATTAGAGTGGAGACCTAGGGAAGCTAGGAATAAGTTGGGTCCTGATCCATTTCATAGTAGATCCATGTAATCATTTCCTGAGTACATGATTGAGATGGATATACTCAGCAGCCTGCAGAAATTTCATGTTCATTTCATGATCTATGGAGCAAGAGTCATTACGGTGGGAAAGGGAAAGTTCATACCCCTAAAATTGTACCCCGCCCCAGCAAGATAATACATCTAAAGCAGTACTGCTTCTAGCGGAATGGTGGCTGTCAGAAGATGTGGGAGTAGTGGTCCTCATTGTACACCCATTTAAGTCACCATTCTGAGCCCTGAACAAAGACACGGGATGGTGGTAGAAGATGGTAGGTTACTGTAAATGTAAGCAAATGATAGCCTAATTGTGGTTATGCAGGATGTTTTACTAGAACACATCACAGGATGTGTTTACTAGAATACATCAAAATAGCCTCTGGCATTTGGTATGGGCTACTGCCCTCATAAATGTATTCTTTTAATCCCCACCATAGAAAAGAATCAGAAACAAGTACATTCCCTTAGGACAGCAGTATATATCCAGTCTTGCCTTAGAGCTATGTTAATGTTCTTATTCTCTGTTACAGTACAGTCAGGAGGGGCCTTGGGTGTTTGGACTGCCCATGGAATGTCACATTGGTCCACTAATATTTGTGACATCACAGTAAACAGACCTGAAGAGCAGAACATGTCAAGTAGACCGAACACCTGGTAATATACATATGCTGAGGTAGACCAGGTAGCCACAATTGGTTAGTTGGTGTTGGGTGTTCAGGGAAGGCTCTCTGAGGAGATGTGTAAGCAGCAACCGGGGGAGGGAATAGCTAGTGTGATAGCTGTAAATCCTAATGACTATGGCCTGTTTAAGAAACAGGCCAGTGTGGCTGGAGCACAGAGGACAAGGGTTGTAGGGGGTTAGTGAGAGTAGAGGTTTGAGAGGTGGTTCGGGGGCCACATCATGTAGGGTCATGGGCACCAGGCTAAGATGTACAAGTTTCAACTGATCCATTTGAAATTTTTTTTTGATCTAAGCATAATGGGGGGATAAATGAAGGGCTTTCAGCAAGGAAATGATAATGTCTCAAGTCTGTTTGGGCAGATATAATAAAATGCCATAAACTGGGTAACTCATAAACAACAGATTGATAAATCTAAGAGCTCTAGAGGCTGGGAAGTCCAAGACCAGAATGTTAGCAGACTCGGTGTCTGGTGAGAGCCTACTTCTCAGTTCATAGATGGGCCTCCTGGTTGTGTGATTACATGGTAGAAAGAGACAAGGCAGCTCTGTGGGTCTCCTTTGAGAGGGCACTAATCCCATTCATGAGGGCTCCACTGTCAGGATTAAGCACCTGCCAAAACCCCACCTCTGGACACCATCCCATTGGGCATTAGGTTTCAACATATGAATTTTGGGGGAACACAAATGTTCAATCTGTGGCATATGGTTGTGATTTTTGGGTTTTTAAAAAATACTTTTTAAGGAGTAATCTCTACACCCAACATGAAGCTTGAACTCACAACCTGGAGATCAACAGTCAGATGCTTTACTGAATGAATAAGCCAGGTGCCCCGACTTATGTTTTTTAAAAAGAGCACTTGGGCTGCGTGTGGAGAATGGACTGCAGGGGACTGGAAGTGAAAGCAGAATCCTTTGGAAGGTTTTGCATTCACCCAGGCTGGAGGTGTCGGTGGCTTGCTCTAATGGCCCTATGGAGACAGAGGGAGGTCGATGGACTTATAGGGTGTATTCTGTAGGCCTATTAATGTATTAGGTATCCTCATTAAGTATCAAAAGGGAAGCATCAGGTATAACAATAGCATTTTTGGTCCGAAGAACCAGATGGTAGTGCCTTTTGCATGGATAAGAAAGACTGAAAGAGAAGGAAATTTGAGGCAAGGATAAAAATTTGTGGAAAGCAAAAATTCTTTTTTTAAATAAAAAATCCTAGATCTAAGATGACTGGTTATTGCCCCACTCTATGAATCTGGGATGGTGTTCGGCTAGAGATGAGAATCTGGAATTGTGGGTCCAATTCATGGGTGGTTAAAGCTGCATTTTGAGGCTGAGGAACACCTAGACAGTTGGAAGTGGTGTGCTGGTGTCAAAGTGCTTGGACTTTGAACCCAGACTGAAGTGAGTTTGAATCCTCTTTCTACCCCTTATTAGCCCTGGTCATGGCACTCTGTGTCTCCCAAGTCCTCCTCTACGACATGGGGAGTGTAGTGTCTTCCTCTTCCTCTCAGGGCTGCTGGGAGGATTCAGAGCCTATGTGAACCTCCTGGCATTAGTAGCATAGACGTTGGAGACACTGACACCATAATTCACCAGGGAAAGCTACCTGACTTACAGCCTTAGTGCCTAGGAATAAACATGCCAATTTGATAAGACCCAAAATCTTTGAAATATCAACTCATTTTCCATACTATCAAAAACAGCCCAGATAAATGCTTATACCAGCCTGGGCTAGGCTGGGGCAGGGTGTTGAAACCTTGTTTATAGGTAGTGCCATGTAGGAATGATTCTGTGCAACTCATTCATACTTGCTTTCCAGTAGTTGGTAAAGCTGCAAAACTTCTCTTCAGCAGAAGAACACATAGGTGGTCTTCTAGAATAAACGTGGATTTTGAAGTCAGCCAGACCAGGGTTCGAATCTCCAGTCTGTCTGGACCTTACCCTTAAGCTGAGCTTCAGTCAAGTGGGACGGATGCAGCGATACAGACTTCACATCCGTAACTTCACTGGCACGAGCAATGCACACTGGCTCCTTTGGGATCTGCATATTTAATAAATATATCAACTGGCATCTTTGTCATTTTTACTTTAATGCAGCTCATCAGGAGCTTAGCATTGAGGAGCCCTTGAATTTGAAGCTTACGGAGCTATTAGGCTCCCTCCTGGGAGAATCCAGACCTGGAGACTGTCAGTGCATAGAGATGAGCAATTGTGTATTTGTCTCCCCCTTGCCAGAACAATGGAACACTCCGCTGTTCATCAGAGACTTACACTGTACTTCAATGAGCCACGCGTACATTGCATTCTATGTAGTTAATCTAGAAAACTACGCATCTAATACACTCAGGGAACTGGCCCATCTCCTATTAATTTCTTTTCATTAACCATCCTCAGGAAAGCACTCAAAGTCTGCCTGATGTGATTCCTACCCACCTTATGGGAATGGTCAGTAATGCTGAGCCAACAATGGCCTTCCTGGTAATCAAAGTGCTGACACATCCATGCTGTCATCTCATGACAGTGCTTTGAGTCAGAAACGGCCGATAGCATTATCCCCATCAGATCCTGGAGCTCAGAGAGATGAAGTGACATGCCCAAAGTCACAGGGAGGTTTTGTTTCTCTGCAAAGCCAAATCATTACGGGTGAAGGCTCCGGAATGAGGCACACCTGCGTTCAAATCCCAGTTCTGACAGTTACAACTGTGTGACTGGCCTTAGAGCCTCGGTGTCCACTGTGACCCCCTTTCCCTCATTGCTGCAGGGAACACTGCCTAACCTGTGACTGGCAGTACCTGAGTTTCTGTGACCCCCAGAGCCTGCTTTGCTCCCTCCCCGACAGGAGTTCAGAAGTGACAGGGAAAAGGGACAGGGCTCCTTGGGAGCAGCCTCAACCAAGACTGAATTTGGTGGAAATATCCAGCTCCCTCACCCCTTGTGTGGGATAATTCCGAGACATGACTACGCTGGCTTCTCGAGTTTCCCCAGCACGATGAAGCTCTGGTTCTCCACAGTGGCAACTTGCTTGATAACTAACATTGCATGGGCTGTCCTGCCCTCCTCATCTCATTTTCCCGTTTCCCCACTTTTACCTTGAGATCTCTGTAATAAATCCCTTGCACTTACATCCTTATCTCTAATCCTGAGGGTCTGTTTCTGGGGAACATGAACCAAGACAGTGACCTTTGACAAATCACTGAACTCTGGAACCCTCAGTTTCCTAATCTGTAGAAAGAGAATCTGTATACTACTTACCTACCTCATAGGTTTGTAGGAAAGTTTAAAGGACATATTGCTTATGAAGGGTTTTGTACAGTTTGTTCAAAATTTTTGCTTCTTCCTTTATTTCTGCTTCCAGGTATTGCCTGGCAAATAAACTACTTACTATCAGTTGCTTGTCCCAGTCTCTGTTTTTGGAAGAATCCAAACTAAGATAGCATGGCAGGCATTATGAATGAATGAATGAATGAATGAATGAATGAATGAATGAACGAACGAATGAATGATGATATTATAATGAGGGGAGGAGGACACTGTTAGAGTTGGACAAATGACCACCTGCTGCTGATGAAGAACGATCCTGTTACCTCAAAAAGGGACTGGGTTAATCAGGTTTTATCTGAATGGTAGAATATTACATAATCAGTAAAAATGACTGTTTTCAAAGAATATTCAAAATATGGAAAGTTGTACATGAACATTATACGTTACGCAATCCAGCTAGAAAAGCTCAGTGGGGGAAAATATCTAAAACTGTATGTATAAAATTATCTCAACTTTGTTTAAAATGTACAAAAAGTTATTCATCTCTTGGTAGTGGTGAGTTTTTTCTTTATGCTTTTTTCTATTTTTCAAATTTCAAAATTTTCCAAGTAAACAATATTATCAGGAAAAAGGAAATGTTAATTATAGAAATTGATTTTAACTTCAAGATTTCAACTCTAATTAAAAAATAAAGATACCTAAGAACAAAATATGTATAAAATCTCAAACACTTTGTTTTTGTTTTCCTTTTTCCTGGTCAAATGCAGTAGTTACTCAAAGGAAATTCAGCTTTCATGCAATATCAACATGGACAATTAGTAAGGGCAAGGCTTCACAGAGGCCTAAGGGGTGTTTAAATCTGAGGTCCTTTGAGTCAAAGCTTCAAGCTATTGAGTCTCCCTGGGCTCTCTCCATTTTGATCCTGCTCTGAGACTGTTTTTCTTCACAATTTCAGTTCAGCTGTTCTTCTGGCTTCCATCTGTGGTGTCGATTCCAAGCTGAAGTACCTGATTGGGGCAACTCTGTGAATAGGCCAGCATCGATGACCTGTTTGGCCCCACTTGCTTAAGCCAGCTCTAGATTAATTTTTCCTGAGGACTTGCCTTGCCCACCTTTGCCCCATTTTGAGCACTTTTGTATATCAAACTCTATCTGCATCCAACCTCCCACAACCTCCATTTACCCCACACGTTTGTAGGCAGAAATTATTCTTACAAAGGAGAAAATTGATCTACCATCCATATGTCCATCCAACCATCCATCTCTCCTTCCATCTTTCCATCAGCAAATACCCAGAGTTAGGTGTGCAACTCTGTGCAGGCACTGTGCTAGGATCTTGGGGTGCAGAGTTAACCCAGACACTGTCCCTCCTGAACTTCCGAGCCATGACATAGTAAAGACAAGGCTCTCATGCCTCACTTGGCTCTCCTGTGTCCACGTGTAGCAGATGCTTGTCCTGCTTGTCCCACGTCTCCTCGGCCCACCTGATTTCAGTGCAGCCATAGTGAACAGTTCCTGGTACTGGGCCAGCATCTTTGATCTGGCTGGACCTTGGCTGCCTCAGATCAGCCTTGCAGAGAAGCAACCAGGAAATGAAGGGAAATTTACACCCAGGAAGGCAACCCTCAACTCTCTCCCTGTCCTTTGGGGAGACAACTCTGGGGAGTGATTTCATGCCATTTCTGAAAAAGTCCCTAGAGGGACTGAGTCCCCTTGTTCCCTCAATGGTAATGAGCTTATTAACACACGCTTTACTGGGTTTTCTCCCTGTTCTGTCTCACTTTTGCCTCTTCCTTTACTTCCGCTTCCAGCTATCGCCTGGCAAATCAACTACTTGCTCTCAGTTGCTTGTCCCAGTCTCTGCTTTTGGAAGAACCCAAACTAAGATACCATGGCAGCATTATAAATGAAAGAATGAATGGATGAATGATGATATTATAATGGGGGGGTGGAGGAAGGGGGATAAATGACCACCTGCTGCTGATGAAGAAAGACCCCGTTACCTCATCATCCATTTATAATGAGGGATCATAGCTTCCAAGTATGTGTGCCAGGATGGTCGTGACTGACTACCTTAGAAAGATTGAGCAAAGAGAGTAATGTGAATGTGGCTAATAATAATAGCTACCCTCGAAGGGACACTTCCATTTGCTAGGGTCTTTGTTCACATCATGCCATTTATTCTTCGTAAACTTCCTGTGATCCAGGAGGTTTAATTAATCCTGTAAGTGAAGAAACCGAAGTCCATAGAGGGGGCTCGTGGCCACACGGTGGCACAGCTGATCTCAGCTGGATCCATCAGACACCAAAGTCTACAATCTTGTGCCCACCTCTCTACACAAGTCTATTACAACACCCAGTCAGGGTCCCAGTTCTCTAGCTGCTTGGCAAAACAATCCATAAAGCTCCTCGAAATCAGGGTGTGCCTTCTCATGGGGTCTAGGGCAGCCAGAGCGGGTCTGTGCAGTGAAGCATAGTAAATAATGCAGAAGTCTATTTGTTACTCACTGTTAACCAAGACTTAAGATAAAGCATTGCTTTATTTATTCTGTCTGGCAGCTCAAACATGCTCCGTGGTGTCTCTATTACACGGTGATGTTAATTAGGTCCGCAGCACTGCACCTTCTGTATGCGAGGTTGGCCGTGTCACCCGCGGGCCTCATCTCTCCAGAGGTGTCTGGTTCGGCATCAGGTCTGGGGACAGAGAGAATCTTTGGGAGGCCAGCATCACCACCACGCCACCGAACCAAGTATAAAAATACACTATGTAGACATTCTGCCTATAGCATTATGGTCTCGCAACCTGACATGCTTTCCAAGGTCACTACGAGACCATCTTTCAGGGTAGGCAATTGGACTGGAGGGGGCGTTCCTAGAACCCCTAAATGGCACAACTCCTCACTGAACACCTACTTCAACAGGCTCATTTTACTGACGGGCAAACTGAGGCTTAGAGAGAGAGTGACTTTTCCAAAGTGTGTAAATGCTAGTGGACTGGGATTAGATGTTTTTCCTTCCAGTTTTGGCTCTATCAGGTGGATCATTTCAAAGTCCCTGGCCCTTGCCCTCTTCCCCTCCTGTATGGTAGGTTTGTAGAATGGGTGGAGGCAGAAGATATTCATGCCTTCTCCCCACTACAGCCGTTTCCCCGGAAGTTCCCAAAAGTAATCCTGTGGATCAGGAACAGCAATCATTCTTTAATTCCATTCCGCAGGTAAGATTTAGGCTCAGAGGGGAAAGATGATAGCAGCTGACTCGGGCTGGAATCCAGGCTTCTGGGTTAACACTCTTTTTAACAAACCACTTGGCCTGCCTAAGGGTGAATGAATGAATGGACAAATGAATGAATGAATAAGAACGGAGGTAGGCAAGTGTGATGACCAAGGTTTAACGCTGGCAAGTCCCCATGCCGTGTATTCCATCTCCACAAGGTCAAAGCGTCCTGCCCTCTGAGCTGCTCTAGGGGCCAGAGCCACGAAGTATTTATTTCACAGCTCTGCACCCTCTACTCCGACCACCACCCAGTACTCGGCTCGGCTTACAGCAGGCTCTCAGCAAGCGCTTCTAACATTGAACAGAAATGAACGTTCCAGAGCCGTGGCATTCGGCTCTCTGGGAGCAGTCTGGAGAAGTCCTGGGGGGTTAAGGGAGCAGCCTCTCCCTTCATCACACCACGCCATGCCAGCGTTGTTTTGTTATGTTTACCTTTCATCGAGGCTGGACTGAAGAAGGAGAAAGAGAGAAACAGGAACCCCAAGGCTGACATACAGGAACGAGACCTAAACAGGAGCTCACCACTGCCGGAGTCAGGAAAGGGGCTCTTGGCAAGCTTCCCACCCCAGGGACTGGCCTGGCTGGGATCCGTGTCAGCCTTCGCTGGGATTGGGAAGGAGAGGTGGTCTTGACATCCTGCTGGGTACAGTCCCAGGGAGGCTGGGCAAACAGGGTGACCCATTAATATGAATGAAATGTTGAGAGATGAGATAGAATTTCAAACAGAAACTTAACCCAGGACCTGTAAGTAGGAGTTGATGTAAAAACGTGCTGAGAATCTGCAATGATACGTCACTTATACTCAGTAAAGAACACACACAGTCACAACTATGAAAAATCGTGTGTTTTCACACCCAAATATGAAAAAGTTACCCATAAAAGACACAGTGCAAATATACTAGTGTATGCACACACACACACACACACACTCAAATCCTACATAATCCACTTTTCTCTTTCACCTCTCCCAGTCTCTCCCCATCTCTTTCCTTTCTTTTTCTCTTTCCCATGGATGCTCTTAGGCTTAAAGTCCGACAGTTTCCTCTATGGGCCTGTAAGCTCGGTTTGCTCCACTTTGGCGGAAAGTGTCAGGGGTGGCCCTTATTTATGAACTTCTGGAGGGAGAGAGGGCGCAGCCTTACAGAAATGTTCTGCTCAGGGCAGGTATCCTCACCTTCATTCTCAGAAACAGCAGCAGCAGCAGCAGCAATACTGCAAACTGTCAGTGGAGAGTTACTCTGCCTGGCCTCATGTGGAGCCCTGGGACCTGAGCAATGAGTAAGACCCCAAGAACAATGCCAATCCCAATCTCTGCTCTCAGAGAAATGAAACCATATTGGGGGAGACGACTGTCACAGGAGTGAAGTCACTGATGAATAGATAAATACTTGCTGGGGGACACGAGAAAAGGAAGCAGTTAATTACAACTCAGGAGACTGGGGAGGATGCCATGGAGCTGGGGTATCCCAGCTCAGTCCTGAAGGAGGAGAATGATTTTCTTTAGTTAAGGGGAGTAGAGGTGGTGGACAGATCTGAGAGACACTGAGTGACAGAACCATCAGAAGGCGGCAACTGATCAGAAGGGAGGCATGAAACACACAAAAGTGGGATGACATCCAGGCTCCTGGCATAGAAAATTGATTTGAAAGAGGTGCCATAAACGTGGGCTTGTTTCGTAGAGCTCCGGTAAACGGCCCTGGGGAGAGTGCGAGCAGGTTAGCAGGACAGCGTCTGGAGGCAGGGAGGGGCAGGTGGGGCTGTTGCAGCAATCCAGGTAGGACACGATGGTGGGAGCTGGGAGCGGATGCGAGGGAGAGCATGGGAAGGGGAGGGGAAAGGAAATACACAACAATCCTGCCGGAAGTATTATTTCTCCATCTTAACGATGAGGAAAGTAAACTGCTTTAAATGCCTCACAAGACCAAATAGCCAGTGGTGGAGCTGAGATTGAATCTCAAGTCCAGGGCCCCCAAAGTCAGTCCATCACACTGCTTGCAGGCAGACACACCGCAGGGGCAGAAGCAGTGGGCCTGGGGGACTGGCTGGCAGTGCGGGGCAAGGAAAAGAAGTGAGTTAACACAACGACAAGGCTTCCAGCCTGAGCAACTAGGTGGAAAAAGAAGACATTAACCCAGACAGCTGATGCCAGAGAGAGAAGCAGATTTGGATTTAAGATTGACATAAGGTCAGCCAAAAATAGATGCCAGGTCCTTGGGGACAAGCAAATTGTGAGCATTTCAAGGAGCTGTAAGAGGCATCACACGGACCACTTTCTGAACCGGTCAGGCTTGCCCTGAGGTTTGGGGTTGAACCAAAAGGCAGTGGGGTGTGACAGAGGCGGGTTTGTGCCCAGGCCCTGTCCTAGTAATTTCCCAGCTGTGGATCACAGGCAAGAGATCTGACTGCACTGATCTCAGTTTCTTCGTCTGCAAGATGGGGAGGTAAGCCCTGTCCAGCAGGTGCCTGGTGTCTGGCGAGAGTGGGAAGAGCTGACAGAGGGGAGAGAGCTTGGAAGGTCCAGGTTGCAGCCAGCACAGCACATCGCTGTGCTAACTTCAGAGACCATCCCCGAGAAGACGCATGCCAATCACAGACGACATGGAAAGAGTCTCTTAGAAATCCTGCTAAAATTCTTTAGTTATTTTAATAAAACAAGACATCTTGCAGAACCTATACTCTCCTTCTCTTTTCAGTCTTGTCAATTCCGTCTCAGTTCAGGCTTGGTGACCGTTTTGTCCAACACTATCCTTTCCCCTGTGCAAAACCCCAGCTTACAAAGCCTCTTTCCTCTCCTTCATGGGCTCGGGTCTCTGCCACTACCCTACTCCCTACACCTGTTCGTTCCACACTCAGCGAGCACAGGCTCGGCTGCACATCTGTGTTCATGCTGAAGCCTCAGCGATGAATAAGACTGGGTCCTTGGCCTGACATTGATCCCTCCGTGTGTCTGGACACTTTCTGGAAACTTCTCTCACCCCTGCCCTCTACTCAGGAAGACTTTGTACTCCTGGCTGTACTTCATCTGAGCATAAACTGAATTTTGGCTCCAAGAAAACGGATTTTCAACCCTAGCAAGCAAGTGAGAAGTGAACAGAGGTGGGGGTGATTTGTGGAAAAAGTTCTACTCTCTGCCATGTATTTTATAGATATTATTATATTTTTTAGACAGCTTTCACTGAGGTATAATTGATAAACAAAAACTGCACGTATTTAACGTACACAATTTGGTGAGTTTGTACATATGCAAGCACCTGCGAAAACAATCCACAATCAAGGTAATAGACATCTCCATCACCTCCAAACGCTTCCTTGTGTCTCTTTGTTGTTGCCGTTTTTTGTTTTTGTAGTTGTTGCTGTAAGAACTTAACATGAAATCTACCGTCTTCACAAACTTCTGGGTACACAATATGGTATTAACTACATGCACTCTGTTGTACAAAGACTTTATTCTGTTAATCCTCACGATAACTATGGAAGGTAGGTTTTCATTCCCATTTTATAGATGAGAATCCCAAAGCTTAAAGAGGTTAAATTTTTTTTTTTGCCCAAAGCCATACAGCGAATTGACAGAAGAGCTGAGATCTACATTTCAGTTTGTCTGAGGTTTTAAACCCAGGCTGTTCTTATGACGTTACAATGTCTCCCCTATTCTGTCTGCCCTGGTGCCCCTCTGGCTGAGCTGGCGCCCTTCAAATGCTCAGGAGGCATGACTCAGAGGAAGAATTCTGAACAACGGTCGGGGGACATTGCAGGCTCAGCTCACACACTCCAGAAGGAGGGAGTGATAACAGTACCTGAACTATCTGCATGGGGTCAGTAACCCAGAGGATGCCAGGCTGGGTCCTGCAATGACTACCTTGCTGAGCTTCCAGGAGCCCTGGGACATACAGAAGCCTCAGCATGTCAAGTGATAAACGGACCACTTGCCCAAACCCTATCCTGTTGGAGTGCCCAGCAAGAACTCAGACAGGTATGTGGAAACAAGAGATGGGGAGAAGACAGGGTTTCAGCAACAGGTGCTAAAAAGTCCTGCAATCCTTACTCACACACCCAACCTGGAAACTTACGTGCTCCCTGCCTCTTTCTCCATTCCCCACCGCCGCTAAGTGATGCCATTGGTCACTTGTTATTCTGCTTACACCTGTTCACCTGTTTTGAGCTGATTTTCCCTAGAGAACAATGGAGAGTGCCCAGTGTAGAGTAGTGGAAAGGGAGAGTTGGATTTGAATCCAGATTCTCACTAGCTGGATGAATGCAAACAAAGGATTTTATTTTTAGGAATCTCAATTTTGTCGCCTGGGCAAAGTAGAAAACAACACCTCCAGGAACTGTTGGGTTATCAAATAAGGCAGGGGTTGCAAAGGCATCTAGCGTGATGCCTGGCACACAGCAAATGCCCAGCGAATACTTGGCGGTTGTATGAGTTGAGGCCCAGCAAATGTTAATCACTCGGTTGGTGCTGCTCATACCACTTAGGAAAATGAGCCAAGATCCTCTTAGGTAGGTCTCTGGTATGTCACTGAATCACAGGGAAAGCTGCCAGCTCAAGGTCCCCTGCTGCTGCAGGCATCGTCATGGGAGGCAGGTGACTCAGCCTCTGCTGTGGGCTCTTTTTTGGGGAGTGGGAGGCAGAGGGAGAGAGGGAATCTTAAGCAGGCTCCATGCCCAGTACTGAACCTGACGCGGGGATCGACCTCACAACCCCAAGATCATGACCTGAGCCGAAATCAAGAGTCAGATGCTCAACCGACTGAGCCACACAGGCTGTGGGCTTCGGCACAAAGAATCAGGTGGCCTCTGGCTTGCCTACCATACCTTTTGAGGGTAAATAGACCTTTAGTCCTGTCTCCGAGCTTCTGGACTAGTGGAGAGAAAAGTGGCACTGTTCATGGAGATACGTGTGAGAGCCAGGTGGAAGCCCAGCATGTCTGTCCCCTATCTCACTTTCCTCGGAACACTGGGTTGGTAGCCCATTCTACCCACTTGGGGCTCTATGCATAGATGCAGGTGGGCAGGCAAGAAGAGAGGCTAGAGTGCCCCCTCCTGGGGCTGGGTGGGCTGCTAGCTTCTGGCTGGTGCACCTGCCAGATTGCCGCTGTCGTCTATCTTCTTGCTGAAAACCTTCCTCTCTAACTGGAGACCACAGGTAGAAATGGGTCTAAGAAAGCTAGGGAGTTTCTGAGCAGGCTAAGGCCCCAGGGAGGTCCACTGTCAACTCTTGGTCTCTTGGATAGCCCTTTCCTCTCTGCTTCACCAATGGAAAGAAGCAGGTGGTCCTATTGCAAACACATCCTACAGTCTGCCTTACAGCTATGCATTTTTCCCTCTTAAGGAATTCTAAATGTTAGCAAGGTCCATATGCTGTAATTCAGAGACATTTAATGTCATTTGTTTAGCATTAAATGTTACTTTTTATATTGTAGACTCCATTCTCTGACATCAGGAATGTAACCACCTGCCTCATGCCATTCCTCTCCAGAGTTACAGACCAGAAAGTGATGCCACAGAGCTTCCAGCACCCCCTAGAGAAGGACCCCCTTCCATTTCCTCCATGACAGATGTTCATTCTGAATGTTTGCATACATCTAGTGGTGGGGAGCTCACTGTCTCCCCAGGAAACCCATCCAATGGCTGGCAACTCTAGAAAACGAGAAAGTTTTCCTCATTTTTTGAGCTGAAATCCATCTTATTGAAACTACATCCCTGGATTTAGTTCTTACCTTTGGCAACACAGAACAGGTTTGCTTCTTTTAGACAAAAAGAATGTCGAAGATGTTCTTTCCACTTTTTTAGAGATTGTGATCTCACTTTCCTACCCCACACCCCCTTATTTTTCATCTCAGGGAAAAACAGCTCATCTCCTCATCCATTTCCAATGGGAAATGATTTGCAGACACCTGGCCATGTTGGGCACATCCCAAATAACACAGCTTACTTTTACTGAGCCCCCTTGCTGACATCTCCCAGACCTACATAA
This sequence comes from Ailuropoda melanoleuca, assembly GCF_002007445.2. Classification (NCBI taxonomy): domain Eukaryota; kingdom Metazoa; phylum Chordata; class Mammalia; order Carnivora; family Ursidae; genus Ailuropoda; species Ailuropoda melanoleuca. Next base: position 24,018,015 of record NC_048219.1, read on the forward strand.
CAACTGTAATGAGGCAGGTATCACTAGCACCAGCACAGGGGAGAAAACTAAGATTCAGGCAGGTTAAATACCTTGCCCAAGATCACACAGATACTAAAGGCAGAACCAGGGTCTGACTGCAGAGTTAGAAGCCAGAGACGCCTGGCTCCAGGTTCTTGGTTTTAAACAGGTAGCATACTGGGGGCTTGTGCGCCCTGTGATTGAAATTGATCAATGCAGTTTTTACAAAGTGGGGCTTACATATGGTCACAACCTCATGGAAATGGTCTGACCAGGGAAAATAGACTTGGACTGTCACTGTGCCTGACTTACGCAGTCTGCCTCCCTTCATGCTGTCTCAAGAGATGCTATCATTTCTGAAAGAGCTGCCCCACTCTTGGCTCACGTCGAGCTGGTTGCACTCAGTTCAACTCCCTGGGACTCTGACACAGGAACTGCTGGAAAGTCAAGCCTTGACTGTTCTTCCTTATCCCTGATGACAGAGTCTCTGACAGCAAAGTGTGAGTTACACCAAATTTGGGTTGGCTGGTGGGTTCCTGGGGGAGTGAAAGACCTAAAGGGAAGGGTGCCAAGAATGTTCAGAGGAACAGAAGAGATGCATAAACCACTTTATTTGTGTCCCTCTGGGCAACAAGAACCCAGAGGAGAAGCTGTATACACAACACAACATTGGTAGCCAACTAACATATGGTTCCTTGTTATCATTTCTGAAAACCAATAAGCAAAAGGAGAATAAGCTTTGCTCTCAATTTTTGCAACAAACTTCAAAAAAAATCCCCCATCCCAAAGCCAAAGAATGCTTAACTGGAGCTTTGTGCTGAAGGCCATATCTCCCCCGAGCCTTCCTTCCTCTCCCGATCTCCGAATCCTCATTTCCGGGAGGTCATTTTAATTAGCAGGCTGTCATGGTGACTCAGCCTGCCTGCTTCACGGACAGGAAGGGAGCAGACTGCTCTGGACTCATTCATCATACAAAGGCACTTTACTCTTTAGAAAAATGTACAATATTGAGCTTCCCCACCTTGGGAATTGCTATTGCTGCTGTTTTATTTTATGAGCCCCTTGCCTTGGCAGGGGAGGGGGGCATTCTCCTGTCTTCTGCATTTCCCTCACCTGGTAGTCAGCCTTCCCCCATTGCAGAGTATCCATACCCACCTCTTCAGGGGCCACGTTTCGTCCCTGGCACCAGGATGTGGAGATTTGAACCATGACGGACCTCTTGGAATGAGTGATCACTACTTTTTTGTTTTTGAAGTTAAAGTTTCAATTAAACTACCCAGGTCATTGGGGAATGCATGCAGCTCAGAGACGTAGTGACGGTATGCCTCAGACCAGTGTGATTTCAAAAATTCTGTCCTATTGTTCCCAACAGCACATTTGTCATTGGGTTGTAGGTGTCATTGGTGCTGTGTTGGATCAGCAAGTAGGCACAGTGCATGCCTAAAACCGTAAACAACCGTCACCTCGTCCAGAAGGTAACTGCCTATGGTAGCTATACAACTTTAAAAGGTAACGGGGCTTCAAAAGCACTGATCTGAGATGTGTCAAACCTCTCAATAGGGATGTGTAGCTTTTCCTCTTCTTGCGAGGATCCCTGTGTTGTGGAAAATAGCATCTGTACTCGCTTGGTTTGAGCCTCCTGTTTTGCTCCTGAGCCTTAAGCTAAAGTCCCACAATTGATTTTCCATTGGTAAAAGGGAAAATTGATGGTGAAGTTTCTCATTTTTTCGTTCCCTTTCACTAGCTTATTCATTATCCCACACCCTTTATCTTGGAAACTAGAGAAGGGTGATTAATTTCATGCCCCAGCAGAAAATGCATGCTCCTGCCTCCACAAGACCTCCCCGGACTCCACGTCCTTAAAAAGGGTTTGAAGGGTCTTTGTGGTTCACGGAGCTCTTCTTGTCCCCTTTGCCGTTGGGGTGGTTTCTGGCTGGGCCCCGCAGGAGTGGGTGCTTGTAGGGAGGGGGCTTTTCTTTCCTGCAAAGGGGAGATAACAGAAAGAGAGAAGAGAGACAGCACATATACACACCGGACTGAAATCTTTCCTGTGCATGTCTATCTTCCCCACTGGACCGTGACAGTCCAGGAGCAGTCACCTTGTCTTCCTCTTCTCTGTGTCCCAGGAACCCAGCCCAGGGCCTGGTTCAAAGCAGGCAGCATGGCTCAATGAATGACTGCTACATGGATGGATGCTCTATATCATTCTGGTTCTGGAAAAAACCTGACTACAGTTCCAACTCTTCCCCCTTTCCACCTTGTTTCTAACCCCTCCTCTCCAATTCACAATGGAATGGGGATGGACACATAGAAGAGCGATATCTTGGTAAGCCTGGTTGAATATCCTCTTCATAAACCATCATGGCTCCGGAGTCGCCCTTATATTCCTCAGAACAGCCTAATTATGACATTTCAGGGGGGTCTGTCTCCGCCACGAGCTCGGGTGATCTTGGAAGGTGGAAGTTATGTCTGGCTCATCTCTGAGTCACAGCACCTGGCACCTGAGGCCAGACACTTAACACTACTCTTCAGTGATTGCCCCCTGTCTGTTTGGCTCACACACTAGACTATGAGCTCCTTGTGGACAAGGACCAAGTTTTATCCATTTTTGCATTTTCCCTCCTATAGGGCCTTGTTTATTTGTTATGTTGTTGACTGATAAGTGGATATGCCATTCATTCACGCGACGGACTAAGATTCATTTGCAGTGGAAAGAGTAGGCTTTAGAGCCAGACAGAACTCACCTGAATTCCCAGGTTGGCTATATATGAAGGGTGTGATCTTGGGAAAGGTATTTCACTTTTCTGGGCTTAATTTGTAAAATGGGGATAAAATATTCCAATCTTGCAGGGATGTTGTGAGGTTAAATAAAATAATATGAGTTAATGCACTTAGTGTCTTCCCTTGCCTGTGGTAACTTATGAAGGCGTGGTGCTAGATGTTAAGTAGGGTCTCATGGTCTCTGGACATGACAAAGATGAGTCAGACATTGATGCTGTCTTCAGGCTGCTTACAGGTTAGTAGAGGACACAGTTGCACAAAATTACTACACAAAATAATAGAATTACAATGCAGGATAGAAAGTGGCAAACACCATAAATATGGAATCTCTCTTGGGCTTTTGAATTAGGACTGAAGAAGCAACTTCTTGTAGCCATCATGCTCTGACCTTGGTGTACCCATTTTCCTTCATCGTTGATGAGTCATGAAGAAGGTAAAAATGTAACAGGTGGCGGCACACAAAAGGGACACCTTGCCCTAACGTATCCCCCCCACCAGGAGGCCTCACGGCCCGAAATGCCACCCTTGCTGAGGGACCTGGCTAACATGGCAAGGCTGTCCAGCACGGGTGAGATACATCTAGACCTCAGTACCCATAGACAGTCTAGAGCACACACGAGCCCATGTCTTTCTTGCCTCGTCAGCTCTGGTTAATGGGGGTTGGGGGTAAGCTTTGCAAGTTACAGGGTGCCATTCGTATGTCATTGAGGAGTGTGGTTCTTAATACCCAAAGGGAGCATGGGAAATCAGACAGCTATTTTTCATGGGGGTAAAGGAGGGCATACTTCCCCTAGAGAGGCAAGCTCAGGTACAAGCCCAAGTGGGGGCAGCCCTAGATAGGTGGGGGCATGGGAGAGGGTGTGCAGTGGCCAGGGGGGAGTGTGAATGTGCAGACTGACGGGCAAAGAGCCTCAGTAACTAGATGGGGGCAAAGATCGAAAAGGCACTGGAAGGCTAATATCCCATACATCTGGGCCTCTGTTCCTCTTCTTATAATGCCTTCCCCCATCTCTCTAGCCTCATTTGGGAAGCAGACTTCCCAGAAAATAAGCTTCTTCCTCCTCAAGACTTCCACGAGACTTTGTACCTTGACCTCAGCAAACCATTTTCTAGGTAGTTCCTTCTCTATCTGTTTTTCTCATGAGAATGTGAGGGTAACACATTTGATTTTTCTCTGTAATTCCAGAGCAAAGCCTGGGCCTGGCATGGAGTCGGTTCTTGAGGAGTGACTGATGAATATCAGTGAACTTTTGGTCTTGTCCTTACTGTTTCCATTGCTCTAAACATCCTGGTCTTGTCATTGCCTCGGACCGTCTTTTCAGGCCCCGTTTCCTGCCTTCCACCCTACCCCCAACATGGAACACCTTCTCTCCTTTTTCTATTTCATCTATCTAAGCTCTACATGTCCTTTAAAACCAAGTTGAAATGCCTCTTCCTCCCTGAAGCCTTCTGGGGATACTCCTGCTGGCTGCCAAATGTTGGCCAGATGGTGTGGGAAGGGAATTTCTGGTTGGGTCTCTCTCTTCTTTTCTAAAACATGAAGGGGTTGAAGTCATGAATTCTTAAGGGCTTCTTCAGTTCTACCATTCTACAATTTATACATTCGGGCTTATTTAGGATTTACTCCCTGCTAGGCTGTGCACTGGGGACTGAAGATCCAGGAGTGACCCGAGGTAGCTCCTTAAGGAGCAACCTGTCTCGTGGAGAAGCCAGATGTGTGAAGACGCCATGACAACGCTCTATGGGACATGCAGTGCTACAGGTGTGTGCAAAGCGCAGCTGGAGATCCAGCAGAGAGGAAGTAGCTCCATCTCGCGTGGAGAACAGGGACAGCAAAGCAGAGGGACGCTGTTTAGACCGGGCTTTGAAGAGTATGTAGGAATTCACCATCTAGAGAGAAAATGGGAGAACATTCCCGGAAGAGAAAAAGCGATGAACAAAGACAAAGCAACATGAAAATAGTTGACTTGTTCAGTCTGAAGCCTAAGGTGTAAAGTGGTAGAAAGCAGATGGAGTGGAGAGGGTGCTCACGGGTAAGAGGTATGCTGGGAGGCTGTAAATGAAGTTCTAGATGGAGGCCAGAGCTTTGAATAGCAAGAAGAGGAACTGGAACATTACCCTGAAGGTAACGGGGAGCCACGGAAGCTTTTTGAGGGAGAGTATAATCTGATATGTAGCCGAGCACTTTCCTGCATTGTTTGGTATTGTTTGTCGTCTTTGCGTGTATATATGCCTTTCTCCTCTGTAAACTGGGCTCCTGATGAGCAGGGGATCCTATGTTCCCCAGCACCCAGTGCACGGCCTGGCACATGGTGGGCTCCAGTGTGCCCATCCTCCAACACACAACACGACCCCACCATGGAGCCTGCCCTCCCGGCCTGTCACCAAGCCTGAGCCCGGGCCCACTTCACACTCAGAGACCAGCCCACCTTCCATGCTCTATCTCCCCACAGAGGCTCACCTGGCCTGTTCATTTTTCCTAATTTTCATCTACCTTGATGGACCTTTTGAACTTTGACCCTGTGGCTGCGTCACTGTGGTCCAGATACGTGTGAGGTCTCAGCTTTGGGCATCAACACCACGTCCCTGAACCTATGCTCTTGGGCCCACGTTGCTGGCTGTCCCCACAGACCCTCTCTGAAGGGCAGCCCAGCACCCGCCAGGCTCCCACCAGCACCTGAGTGGAAACTGACATATTATAATTATCCACAAAGATGAGAGAAAACAAAGATTAATTTTGAGTCCAAACATGTAATTTTCCTTTAAAACCAGAACTACTCTCTCACTTATGTTATTTGATGCTTGGGTGAAAAATAATACAAACAAGGGGCTGTATTCAAGTCCTAAATCAGAGCCTTGAGTCCTCCTGGGAATTCATTTTTCAAGAGTTGCTGATCAACTGAGAGCTAAGTCATACTCATATTTGGTGAGACAGGGGTGTGGGGATGGAGAGGGAGTTTGTTTTGTTTTTCTTAATTTAAGGGTGGGTGCATTTACCTCAAGTCTTCAAGGCTATGCACTTTGAGGAATGAGCTTTCCAGCTCTTTTCTAAATAGGGTCCAAAGTTTAGAACAATGAGGTCCCTTGAACAGTTGCCTCAGTTGCCTCGGGGGCCCTGAGAGCTCCCTGCCTCCGTTCCACCCAGTTTCAGTTTCCCCGCCTCCTGTCCACTTGGAGGAACTCTGCTAATTCATGTGAGAAAAGCAGGCTGGGGATCTTGGGGCTCGGGCTCTAGTCCCGACTGTGGCCAGTGCTGCGTGCTCCCCGGGCCTCGATTTCGTCATCTGTATCAGGAAGAGGGGCCTGCGTCATTGCTAGTCTCCCTGAGTGTCGGCACACTGATTGTGCAACAAGCTAGGGAAAAGTCTAAAGGATCAAGATAATTTTATTCAGGCTGACAGAGGACCTAAGAGAGACAATCCCCAAATTAACTTGTAAATGAGATTCCACGAATTCTTTTGAGTGTTATAAAGCTTTAAATTTTTAAGAACTTTAACCAGTCAAGAATGACTTCTAAGAATGAACTGAGCACTTTCGTCTAGAGGTGAGCTCCTCCAAGGCAGGGTCATGCCCTACTCACTTATTCAGTGGAGCACCTCCCTCCCCTCCAGGGCCTGGCAAAAGTGCTGGTTTTCCTAAGTGGATGAAGGCAGGCAGGCAGGCAGGCAGGCAGGAAGGGAGGCAGGAAGGAAGGAAGGCAGGAAGGAAGGCAGGAAGGAAGGCAGGCAGGCAGGAAGGAAGGCAGGCAGGAAGGCAGGCAGGAAGGAAGACACGTACACATGCTCAGTACAGTCTAGGCACTTGGGAAGCACAGAGAAGAAACAGACATGATCCTCCTTGAAGGTGTTTTTAATCCACCCGGAATGGGGGGTGGGCACAAAAACCCCACATGACTGATGAATAGTCTGATATAGAGAATGAGTCAGAATATATTATTTGGTAGGTTCTGTGGAGACGTGGGCCTCACAGCATGGTGGAACGTGACCCTGAGAGATCATCCAGCCCAACCAGAGAAACCCAGGGACTTGCCCCAGACCACAATGAGCTGGTTGGAAATCTGGGGTTGCAACCCAGAAACCAGAGGAGAAGAAAATGTTTATTGAGCACCTACGGACTTCCAGGCATTATACCAAGCTTATATCTAATCTCTAGAGATTTTATTTTTACACCCACTTTAGGTAGGTAGAGAAAGGTTTCAAGAGGCCAAGAAACTTGCCTAAGATCCCACAGTTAGTGTGAGCCTGAGACAGAATTTGAACCCAGACTGATAGCAAGAAAGGCTTCTTGCTTAAGGTGGAGCTTAGCTGGACTTCAGTCTAGCTTTGGAATAAAACAATCCTAGATCAAATCCTGCCTCTGCCAAAATCTCTTTGACAGGCAATTCTCTTCACATTTTGAGCTTCCTTTTCCTCAGTTGTAATATGAGGAGTACAATATCTACGAGGAATAAATAAGATCATGTACAAAAAGTACTTTGCTTAATAAATAACAGTGATTAATAGTATTTTTGTTAATAATAGGGTATGGAGGAAGGTGCATTAGTGCAAAGGCCCTGAGGCAGCAAAGCACATGGGTAAGGTCATGGGCAAGGTCAGTGGGAACACTGGTCTGGCAGGAGAAGGAAGTTGGACATCACCATGTCCTTTAGGGAGGCTGGATCACTAGAGAATAAGAAATGAGGCCAAGAGGTAGGGCAGGGCCAGCACATTCCATGTGCTGTTGGCTGTCACTGTCCAAATGCTCACTGGGCTTACTTCCAAGAGGCATGGAAATGCCCAGCACTTTGGTCTCTGGTCTAGCCATCTGAAAGGATACTCATCCCCTGAACTTCTTTCTTCAATGGCCCAAAAAGCTGACTCCAGCAGAAGACCTGACGTGAAATTCTCAGGGTTGTGTCCTCCCCAGCCTGGACCTTCACATCTTGAGGGAGGGGGACTCTCATGCCTTAAGGGGATGCATGTATGCCTAACAACGTGCATGGTGCTTTAACATACATCTCATGATAACTTTCTAGGTGAGCGCCATTGTCCCCACTTACAGATGAGAAAACGGAGGGATCAGAGACCTTACGAGCCTAGATGAAGTCGCAATCCTAGACAACAAGCCACCAGATGGAGTAGCACATGGAGACACCCCGACTAACCTGGACAGCACTCAGTCCCCCAGCACCTCCCATCCCGGTGGACTCCTGTGGGAGACCCAGAAATGTGACCACCCCCACACTGTCTGACGCTGTGACAATACTTTAGAGTCAGAAGACATGCTGTTGAGCTCTTCTGCCCCATACTCTGGGGGGCAGGGCAGGGATGATCTTTCCCATGCCACAGACAGGAAACTGAGGGCCAGAGAGAAACCAAGGGAAGCTGCCCCCAAACACAAAGCCAGTTAAGTAGGACCCAAGCCAGATGGTTCTGCTCTGTCACTTACCGCAGCCTCGGCATGGGAATTGCCACTTTCTCGACCAGGGGGTTCAGCCGATAATAATCCAAAAACGTTCTCGCCACGTTCCTTCCCAGCTTCATATCTGCAAGTGTGTGCGTCAAGGAGCAACTTTGGAAGGAGATTGGGACAGACCGAAAAGAGGGCTAGTAATAATGACAGCAGTAACAGAGGCAGTGACACCACTCACCCTTCTAAGCTTTTTGTAGGTCCTGTCTTTCTTGATTATCACAACATTAGATACTATTATTTTCCTCATTTTACAGATGAGCAAATTGAGGTGCAAAGAAACTAAATAATTTGCCCAAGGTCATAGGACTAGGAAGGAGAGGAACCAGGGTATGGGTCTAGATACTCTTACTTCAAAGCTATGATCACAACTTCTAGAATATACAGCATCCCTTCGGGAATCACTGGGCTTCCATGATCTAGCTTCAGGTGGCTCAAGGTGGAGGCAGATAAACAAGACCTAAGGGCAAGAGACCCTTTGTTGTGTGTAGACCAGGGTCTGTTTGACCCTTAGGGATCAGTCATCTACTTTGGTAAACTTGGGGTGTGGGGGTAAGGGAACAACTGTAAAACCCTCTCACCCTAATGTCCCTCTCACCGTAATGTCCCTCTCACCCTAGTGTCCCTGTTCTACCTTGAAATCTACCCATCATGAATCCTTAGGGCAAGGATTCATGACCTGTTAAAGTACAAACTCCCCAGGGAAGGAGAAAGGGCCAGTTCTATATCAACCATTAGCACTTTAGTATGAATTGGCAGACCAATCATCTACTCAACAACACAGAGTATCTGCTCTGTGTATTATAGCTGACATCTCTGGGCCCTCACATAGACTATTTCCTCTCCCTGAAGTGTCTCCCCACCTCCCTCGACTAATTTTTGCTCATCAATTCTCCAGTTACGTGATACCCCTTTAGCAAAGCCTTCCATGATACTTCTCTCCCCAGGGCTGTGATTGGTGCTCTGGCCCCATGCTTCCACGACTTCTAAATTGGCTTCATTTAAAGCACTTATCTCTTCTCTCATATTCCTCAGCTCTGAACATCCAAACTGTCACTGCCATGGAACCTTCTCATTCCTGAGTTTGTCCACCTCTTTCCAGTCCCCTGCTGTCCCCCTAGAAAAGGCCAGCATCATCTTTCCCCTGGATTACTGTTATCCCATCCTAATGGGCCTCCCTGCCACAGACTTTCCTGCCTTGACTCCATTCCTACAATGTAGTCAGAGGTGGTGCCATAAAATGCAGAGCTAACCACTGCATCCAACTGAGTAAAACTCCCAACTGGCTCCCAGTTGCCTCTGAAGTTCAAATTTTGGAGCTTGATTTACAAGGTCCTTCATCGCTGGGCCCCGGCTTATTTTCTTAGCTTTGTGCTTGTGGCCTCCCCCTTTCCACCGCCCTTGGCATCACACTCCAGCCACTGAACTTCTTTTGCCTCCAGGCCTTCGCCCACACCCTCCCATCTTTCCAGACCATGCTTCTTCCCTCCACGTGCCTTACAGGGCTGACCTCTCCATCTCCAGACACCCCAGTTGCATGCCACATCACTGGATAGGTCTCAGCCACCACTCCATCAGGGTCACAGACCTGGACTCATGTTTGAGGAATGGTCAAAGGTGCTTTCACCACTGTCTTCAAAACAGCCCCAAGCTGGGGTTGGACATGGCCCAGGACATGAAAACTAGCATTTATGGGGCACCTACTAGGTTCCTGGCATGGCACCAGTACTTTGCTTACATACATATTTCAAATAATCCAGTAAGGAAGGCATTTCTATCTCCCTTTCGCTCTGGGAGGTTAAGGGACTTATCCCAGGCTGCCTCACCAGCAAAGGTAGAGCCAAGACTCCAATTCAGGAATGTCTGACTCCAGAGCAATGAACGTTCCACCTCCCTGGGCTGTTTCTCAACTCGAAGGCACCTTTTCTGTCAAGGGCTGAGTCATCCCAGGCCAGTGCCTGGTGGGAGAAGGAAAAACACCAGACAAGTTGTTTACGAAAGTGAGATGTGCCGCAGGCTCACAGTGCTCTGGGGCTGCCACCTGCTTTCCTCCTCTGGTTGTGACCGACCTTCTCTGTCCTCCTCTTTAAAAAGTTCACAGGCTGGCATTGGGCATGGCCTCTCTGAGCAGCAGACCCTGGTCTGCTGCTTTCCGCCAGCCGGGCTCCAGTCGGCTTAGGGTGACCGCATCACCACTGTGTGTGTTGACAGTAAGAGCAACGGGGCCGCGGGGGAAAGGACAGGTCCCCATAGACTGGCTAAAAAGGCATTGCAGAAGTTTTGGAATCAGATGTATCTAATCCAAATCCTGGCCCTGCCACATTTTGTGTAGGGCACACTGTATTTTTCAAAAATGTCTGCAACAATGTCTCCCATGTTATTCTATGATATGACCTTGACCACCCTTCTACGGAGAAGTGTGGTCCGTATCTCCTCTCATTGAATCTGGGTGGGCTTGTGACTCACTTGTAACCACAAGAATGGCAGAGGTGGTCAGAGTGACACTGTGGGACTTCTGAGGCAAGGTCAACAAAGGAGTTGTCACTTGCCCATCGCTTGCTAGAATACTCCAGCTGGGGTCCTGCCTCCACGCAAGTGGTCTGGCTGCCCTGAGGCCGCCATGCTGGCAGGAAGCCCACACGAGCCCACCGAAGGACTGCAGGTGGAGGCCCTGCCACTCTGTGGACACACAAGCAAAGAGAGACTCCTGCCAGCGCCCGGTCCCTCTGCACGCTGCTCTTCCCACTCCAGCCCCTGCATCAAAGGCTCCAGGCCAGGACCACTAGGCAGGGCCCGCCCCAGATTTCGCAACCACAGAACGCAGGAGAGAAGGGCTACTATTTTAAACCCTCCGTCTGGGGGAGGTGTGTTGGGCAGCAGGAGAGCACCAGGACAGTCTTGCGAAGGCCACTCCGTCTCTGGGGCCTGGTCCTGCACCTGTGAGATGTGAGTAATGCCTGCCTCATGGGCTTGTGCTGAGGCGCCGACTGCCGTGTGGATGCTGACGAAATAAGTGCAGGAGTGGGGGACGAGGGGAGCCTGAGACTCTCTTCGCCGGCCCGGCCCGCAGGGACAGCCAGACCCGAAGCCGCTCTCGAAGAAATCCTTGTCAACAATACTCCAGCTCTGCGAGGAGGAGTCAGGCCGCTCCAGTGTAACGTGCCCCCGTGAGGTGCTGATTGATTTAGACCAGCTCTGTTGGAAAGAGGGTGTTTTAAAGGTGGGGGTTGTCTGGGACACCCTCTTTCCCTCTCTGACCATGTCAGGGATTCCTCAAACCTGGGGGGCCTTGCCCCAGGCTACAGGCTGCTGGGGCCCCGTGTGAGTCAAGAAACCACATGGGCAGGGGGAGGGGAGAGACCGATTGAACATTTTCAATGAAAACAAGCTGTCTTTGGACAAGGACTTAGGGCGCAGGCAAGGAGAAGGCAACTACTGGCTGGAACCCTTTCGAATATGTTGCTGAATGGAGAGAGGAGCGCTGCGGTGAGAGCTCCCAACTTTGTGTTGCCAACAACAATCTCGAAGGGCCCAAAGGCTGGGAATGTCATCTTCCGCATATTCTTATGGGGCTCACTGATCTGCCTCTTGCAGAGAGGAGGAACAGGCAGCAGGTAGGATCAGGGCCCCCGAATCAGAGAAGCAGGGGAGCTTGGCCAGGATGGGGTGAAAACCAGACTGATCTGGCCACTTCTGCTCAGAGCTGTTTGAACTAAAGGGTGGGTATCAGGAGCTCTGTCCTTCCTGGGACCCTCCAACAGGTGAGGAGGGTTTGGGCACATGCTGTTCACTCTCACTCCCTTGTTTGTTCATTCATTCATTCATTCATTCATTCATTCATTCATTCATTCATTCATTCAAACATTCACTGGGCTCCTCCCATCTGTATACTGGGAGGCACAGTGACAGGGACTGGGGTTAGAGACAGAGAAATTAGACAAATACAGTTGATGGTCTAGAGGAAGAAACTAGCAGGTTCCAACTACATCACCAACAGCTTGCTCCACTGTCACCTTCACAAAAGCAACTCCTTATTTTAGAGCTTACCCCGTGCATCGTATGGTGTAGTTACTCTCGCCAATCCCCACCACAACCCTGCAAGGTCAAAGTACAACTCTACACAATTTTGCAGAAGAGGAAACCGGAAAAAGGAAAATTTGCATGAATGGCCTGGAGTCCTGCAGCTTGAAAGTGATGGAGGTAGCTTGTGAACCTGAGTGCCTTTAACTCCGTGCACAAGGTTTCTCCTCTCTGGACTGCGGTCATACATGCGAACGCTAAACTCTGTGCACGTGTAGGAAGTTGAACTCCTACTGGGGGAATTGTGAAAGGCTTCATGCAAGTGGGTGTATAACAAAGATTTGAAGGTCAAGGACCAATCATGAGGGGGAGGAAGAGAGAAATGGCATCAGGGGAAGCACAGAGCATGGCGGGGACACATGACCCTGGGCCATAAATGAGACAGAGAAGGGCCCATGGGCCCAGGCCACCTCAGGGTAGAGCGAAGGCTGAGACTGCACGAGTAGGCTGCAGACAGTTCAGTGAAGATTTTGAATGCCAAATTAAGGAACTTAAACTTCTATTCTGTTGGCAGTAACAAATATTTGATGTGAGTATCTATGGTTGTATCTATATTTGCCCGCTCAATATATATTTGTTGATCATCTGCTATGTTCAGGCTCTCTGGAAGGCTCAGGGTATACCGTGGTAAAAACAAAATAAAACAAAACAAAACAAAAACAAAAACAAAACAAAACAAAACAAAACAAAAAACCAACCAAGACAATGGTTCTTAAGTCTAGAAGTGGGGACAGATAACAAGGCGATAAAAACCCACATGAATATGTAACTGTGATTGTACTGGTGTAGGACGAAAACACACAGGATCTGTGAGAGAGGGTGATGGGGGTGCGGCTGCAGATAGGGGATGTGGGCAGGCCTCCCTGGGAGAGTGGATAGGGGCAGGCAGAGCCTATGAAGAAGGAGGGGCAATGAGAAGGGTGCTTGGGTGGGAGAGAGGGTCGGAAAGAGGGCTGGCGTGGAGGGACAGGCAAGAGCGAGATCACATGGAGTCTTATTCTGGGTCACCTGAAGGAGTCTGGATTTTCTAAGCGAATGGGAAGCTGCTGAAGAATTTTAAGCAGGAAAATGAGACGGTCTGATTTATAACTTTAAAAGGTCACTGCTGTGCTAAAAATAAGGAAGCAAGAGTAAAAGCAGGCAGATCGGCCAGGAGACTACTGCAAGGGTCCTGGGGAGAGACGGTGAGGGGGATGGTCTGCCAGGACTGAGGCAGTAGAGATGGGAAGATACGTCTTGGGGGAGGAACTGGCATGTTGGCCATGGGGCCGGCGGAGAGGAAGGAATGAAGGACAACCTCCTGGGTATTTAGCCTGAGCCCCTGGGTGGATGGGGTGCCATGATCGGGAATGCAGAAGCCTGGGGGTAGCAGCACAGGGTCAGGGGAGAGACTGGGAGTTCATTTTGAGTTGGAGATGACAATGAGACACTATGCATCTAGGTCCTAGATCAGAAATAGGGAAAGAATCAGATCATGGAAATGGTTTCTGAACTACCAACCCTCTGGGATTACTCATGCCGCAAATCTTGCTGACTGTATGGTATGCTCCACACTGCCTAGCTCTCCACCTCTTGCTCCTGCTCCCAGAGAAGACCCATTCTTGAGTGTCCCAAGGTCTCTTAGAGAGGGGCAGTGACTGTAGGACGCTCTGTTCTCCTGTCTCAGGGCCTGGGCTCTGGTGTATTGAATGAGTACAATTAAGTGGGAATTCAGGAGACCGAACTGGTTTCAACCAGTAGCTTGCCAGGTGACCCTGGCCATTTCCCTTCTCTGGTCCTAACTTCTCTGTGGATAAAAAGTATAGTCTCTTAGGTCCTTTCCAGCGTTAACATGGTGTGTTTAATACAATAAATAAGCTTATGAAAAATCCCATCCCCATTCTTTCATTCAACAAATATGTCCTGAGAACCTACTATGTGCTGAGTAGTTTTAGGCACTTGGGATACACAGCAAACAAAAGTCACAAAGATCCTTGTTGTCATGGAGCTTCTATTCCAGTTATGGGAGACGAATTGTCAATCTAACACATTTGTAAGTTATCGAGGATGCCAAAAAGTGAAAGTGGTAGGTGCTTTGAAGTAAAGAAAGAACAGAGTAAGGGGAGTGCTGGGGACAGGGGCACATTGTAGCACTGAGTAGAGTGGTCAGACGGGGTCTCATGGGAAAGTGGGGGTTGAGCGTGCTCAGGGGAGGTGACGGAGCTGGCCAGCACCAAGGACGAGGACCGTCCTCATCTAAGACACAGGCCCTGCCCAGCCGTTTCATTACCGGGCTCTTGCTAAGTGCGACCCAATCCCACTACTGGAGGTAATAGCTCCCCTTGGGATAGTTCCCCGTGTTGGAGTCAGACGCATCTCCTTCTTGGCACGTGGCAGCTTTCTGAGGAAGGTCCCCCCCACCCCCCTGAGCTCTCCAGACACAACACATCTCACACACGCCCTCTTGCCTGGCCTGTGGCCTCCCTTCCCCATCCTGCTCTCTGCCCCCTCCTCTCTGCAGCGAGTGCCACACTTCTCACTCCCTGAAGCTCTCCCAGAACCACCGGTGAGCCCACCTGGCCTGGCCTGCCCTGAAGAGAGAGGAGGTCCAGCCCCACTCACCAGATCCCATATTTCACTTCCGCTCCCCTCACAGTCGTGTGCTGTGGGCGGGTCTGATTACCAGCCCTATTTTGCAGATGACAACTTGGAAGTGACTTTTCCAGTGAGGCACAGCAAGAACTGACACAATGAGGATTGACTCTCATTCATTCATTCATTCATTCATTCATTCATTCATATATTTATTGTCTTCTATGTGCCAGATGCTGTTCCAGGAGGTGGGACATAGGGAAGAGAAAAACACGGTCTCAGTCCTCACGAAGATTTTTCCCTGCTATCATCCTACTTCCAAATAAGAAAATTTAACTCTTACTTTCTCCCTGTTTTGAAACCCCCGCCTAGAATTTTCTCTGCTCTTATTCCTGTCCCTGCCAGCAACAGATGATCATCATTAAAGGGGAAAGATTAATTCTGCAGACCGGTAGGCCAAGGAAAAGTGATTTCTCCCTGGCAAGGCTGACAGCGTTGCTGGAATGTTAAGAGCCACCTGTCGACGACGAGCCTCTAGGTAAAGACAGAAGAACAATGCGGCAGTGAAATCACTTTTGTCCCTGCCCCCCTCACCCCTCCTCCATGGTGTCGGACAGGTGCACGACTAAACAGATGAATCTTTCTCTGAAGTGTGGCTTGGGGGCTGCCGAGGTCATGGCAGAGTGCCTTCCAATCGCAGGTGGGTCCTGAGGCACCCTGGAGGTGAGGAGGCCTGTGAAGGTGGGAGAGAGGGAGACAGAGAGAGGGAGGACATGGAGACACAGCAGGAGGGAGGAAGAGACAGAGAGACAGGCAGAGGCCAGAGGAGAAAGAGATGCAAAGGGCCAGGAAGATAGGAAGAAAAACCGATCAGGATGGAGCAGAAAAATCAGGAAGCTCATCAGAGGGGCTGAGAGCGACTTGAACTTGAAAGGTGGAGAGAAATAGAGCAAAGAGCAGAGAGACAGAAGACTAGGAAGTGAAGAGCAAAGGGAGAGAATCAGAGAAAGAGAGAGGTAGACAGCAGGGAGGGAGAGAGAGGAGAAAGGCAGCGGGTGGGACAGAGAGAGACAAGCAGAAGTAGAGCAATGCAGGCATCCGAGGGGACAGCACAGGTGACACGGGGAGACGGAAACAGAGGCAGAGCCAGCGAGAGGCAGAGGACAGGGGACAGAGAAGGAAGGGAGAGACAGGCAGAGGACGGGGGACAGAGAAGGAAGGGAGAGACAGGCAGAGGATAAGAGGACAGAGAAGGAACGGAGAGACAGGCTGAAGGACAGGCGGCCGGGGGCCTCCTCTCTGACACACCAGATGCAACTCGGAAGGGTGGGAATTTTGTGAGGGGAGGCGGGAGATGAACGCACACACAGTCATGGGGTGGGGAGACACCCAGGCCCTCCAAGTCCGAAGCCAGGGTGGGCATAACGGAGGCTCTGGGCTCCGATCCTACGGCCACTGCAGTGAGTCACCACAGACAACACACATTCATTCTCTCATAGTTCTGGAGGCCACGACTCTGAAATCCATTTCACTGAGCTAAAAACAAGGTGCTCAGAGAGCTGCACCCCCGAGGGAGGCCCCAGAGGAGAAACTGTTTCTGGCCCCTCCCAGCGTCTGGCGGCTGCCACGCGCCTTGGCCTATGACCTCGTCACCCCAGTGTCTGCCTCGTGGCCACACTGCCTTCTCCTCTTGCGTGTGTCCAATCTCCCTCTGCTGCCCTCTTTTTTTTTTTTTTTTTTTTAAATAGGCTCCAGGCCCAGTGTGGAGCCCATTATGGGGCTTGAACTCACGACCCTGAGATCAGGACCTGAGTTGAGATCAAGAGTAGGACACTTACCCCACTGAGCCACCCAGGCACCCCTGCCTCTCTTTTATAAGGATGCCTGTGATCGCATGTCTGACCTACTTCCAGAAGCCAGGATAAACTCCCCCCTTGAGATCCTTAAAAATAACATCTGCAGAGACGGCATTTCCACACAAGGTGACACTGATGGGTTCCAGGGTTAGGATCTGGACATGTGCGGGGGTCGCTATCCAGCCAGAGCTGCTCTGGGTGGCTGGGAGCAGAGGGTGAAGACTCCCGTGCGTTGGGAGTGCGGTTCTGGCTCTGTGCTGGACATCTTGCAGGACACTCAGCTCCATCCCCCGCCCTCTCCCACCCACAGTGCCTCCCGCACAAGCTGCGAGTGTGTTCCCCAGATTGGACCCAGACATGTTCAACTCCAGAGTCTTTTTTATTGATGTTATTTGCTGTCCCTCAAGGGCGGGACCACGTGCTGCTTATTTCGCCTTCTAAACATACAGCGGACCTGCCCTTCCTTCTCTCCCACTTCTATTCCTTGACTTCAGATCCTTCTCTCTCATCTGAACTACTGCTTCAGCCTCCTAACTGGTCTTCTTGACTTCAGTTTCCTGCCATCTTCACTGAGAGCGATGCTCTCATAATTGCTAACCTTGTCGCTTCCTGACTTACAACCTTACGCCAATTCCCTGTCACCTGTAGGGTAAAATCTAAAATTTTAAATCTGGCATTCATGGCCTTCCATAAGCTGGCCGAAGCCTTGTCTCCTGATGCGGGATCCCACTGTGCATCTATTTAGAATGTGGGGTTTAGAGTCCAAAAGGCATGGGTTTTAATATTGGCTCCTACCCGTTTAGCTGTGTGATTCTGGGCACACTACTTAACTTCCCTGTGCCTTAGTTGTCTCATCTCTGAAACGGATAATGCTACCCACCTTGAAGGACTCTTGTGTTGACCAGAAATCCTATATCCAAAGCACCGAGCCCGGTGCTGGCAGGTAGTACCTCTATTAGCACTCATATTTATGAACCTGTCATTTCCAACAAAGCACGAGCTCTTCAAGGACAAGGCTGTGTCACATTCAAATTTGTTTCCAGAGCCATTTAACACGTTAGGCCTATCACAAAAGCAAGGAAAAAACAAACAAACAATGAACCAAAAAACAAGATAAAGTGGGAGAGAGAAAAAGAGGGATGGGGGAGAGAGAGAGAGAGATGAAGACATTATTTTTAAAAATTTCTGGATGTTCAGGGATAAGATCTTGCAAGTCCCTTCCACACTACATGCCTCAGTTTCCTCTCTGCAAAACTGGCTAACAGGTGAGCTAAAATGATCTCTAGAGCTAATCTAGGCCTCACTTTCTCTCTACCCCATCCTAGGAGAAGAGGATACCCTTTATGGCTACCCAGATCAGGGCAGGCCTTCTCAGGCATGGGGGCACTTCCCATCACTCTGATGGGGTATTTGGAACAGAAATCAAGCTGGAGGCTGGCTGGGCTAGAACAGATGGAGATCTGACCTTAGGAATAAACGTGCCTGAGTCCGGACAGGATGACCTTGGGGGGGTTTTGAACTTCTGACCACATTAGGCAGGTTGTCCTTCATTCATTATTTGTTATTCATCCAGCGGTACTTATCAAGCACCTACTCTGGGCTGAGCTGTGTAAGAGGTGTGTAGACGACAGTGGGCAGAGAGAGTAAACAGAGCAGCAAAGGTCCTGCCTTCAAGCCGCTCGCAGGCGGGGCTGGATGACTGTTGTAAGGGGCTGTCTGGTGCCTTGTAGGGTGTCTAGCAGCACCCTTGGCTTTTCCCATTAGATAGGAGCCGAACCCTCCTCCCAGCTGTGACAACCCAACATGTCTTCAGACATTGCCAAACATTCCCTGGGCTGTGTGGGGGAGACGCACCCCCGGGTGAGAGCCACTGTTCTAAGGGATTCACAGCATCGGGTGGGGTGCAGCAGGTGAAATGGGGGTGGCGGGCATGGGTGGGAGCTTTAGAGGTGCGGTGAGAGCTCGACTGGGAGGGGTTCCGGCTCCCCTACCTGGAAAAAGTCATCCCTGAGTGCTCCTTGGAGACAGGGAAAGGGGAAAGGAATGTGTCCTCACAACCTGTACTGACCTCCTTGCATAGTTGCTTAAGCCCCTCTCCCTATCACTTGGGTGGAAGAATGGCCTCCCTCTGTCTGTTGCACACCTCGACCTCTGAGAGGCCCCTCACTTCCCTAGCCCCGGACTGCTGGCATTCACAGCCCATCTATCTCAGACCCACTCCCCATCAGGAGGGAAGTTAATCCCCCCCCACCTCCCACACTCCAGCTTGCTTTGTGGGTTCCCCACTCCCCCTCCTCTTCCACTCCAGGAACTAGCAGTTTCCCAGCAGTGCCTCCTTTTCCCCACTGATGGCCGACCACAGCTCTGGAAATGAGCTCACAAAGTGCGCTGTGCTTGCCCAGCGGGCCCACTCCGCGCTCGGTGGGGCGTGCATGCGGCTCAGAGCTACAGGAGGCTGTTTCTCTGAGATGCTCCTAGATATTTTCAGAAGCTTCCACTGACACACAATAAAAACAAGACTAAAGACCAAAGTCAATATTTGTGCAGCAGCTTCTTGGAGCAGGCGGGAGGAGGGGGAAGAGAGGTGTAACAAGTGGGAGGAGCTCCGAAGGCTCCGGGCTCTGGCCTCAGCTGTCTCTGGGGGGCTGCACGGCCTTGTGTGGGACAAGGGCACTCTAGGTGTCAGTTTTCCAGACCGTGAAGTTGGGGGAGAGGCTGACTTGCTGACGTTTGGACACCTTTCAGCTCTGATGTCTTGTGAGCCTCTAAACTCAGAGCTCTTTACCTGGGGAATTAGGGGCTTCCTGGACCCTCTGGCATTACAGGCAAAACATTTATACATATGTGTGAATTTTTCTGGGGAGAATATTCATAATTTTGTATAATTTTAAAAAAATCTGCATCCTTCAAAATGTTAAGGTCTCTGTTCTAAATTGGGATGGAGATACTTGAGTTTATCATCCCTTCCAGGTAATATTCCTTCTCATTTTCTGAGTCATTCACTTTTTATAATGACTCTTCTGGGATTAGTGAGAACTGGGTGGTGCTGGGGAGGGCAACCAAGCTAGGCTCAGAACGAAATGAACAGTGTCTAGACCCTGTCGCAAGTACACCTGCGTTAACTTAGAGAACCTTCAGAGATCCTGCTGGTGCCCTTCCCTCGATGGGTCAAAATAACGGGCTCTGTGAAGGTGGGCCCCAGGAAGTGACTACAAACAGAATGGTGGGCCATTCAGTGGCTGAGAATTGCGGGCCAGTCTTTTGGCTGGAAAGCAAAATAATAATTGAAACTAGCTTAGAATTTAAGAGGCCCACTAAAGGGACAGGATATGGGGTCCCTGATCTTTAAAAGAAGCCCACTCCCTTGTTACTTGTGTCTTCATTCTGATTCAGCCTGGAATTTGAAGCACTTACATGGATTCATACCAAATTGCTGTATGACCTGGGCTAGGTCACTCACCCCGCCCTGGGCTTCACTTGCCCTGTTTGTATAATTAGGAGGAATACAACTTCTTTCAGAGTTTCACCAAGGGATGGCTATACTATAGTGAAACTCCATTATAATACCTTATTCTTGGCTACCTCCTTACACTTAATCCTCCTTTGGGGACATTTTTGTTCCATCTTAAGCAAAATAGAAATGATTCCATCCCTTAAATTCTAATCTTTAGGGCCCTATTGGCTCTAACATTTTATGATTTTCTTTCCTGCCCTTGTGTTATTTGCTTTTTAACTGTTGTCTTAAACTTGAAACTCAGGGGATGGAACTCATGCTTAGGATCTTTACTATCTTCCAGGCACTGTGCTATTTATTATGCACAAACAAGGTAGATTTTATTATTCTCATGTTACAGGTTAGTAAACAGGTTCAGAGATGTCCCATGTCTGACATCACTCAACTAGCAGTTGGAGGTTAAGACTCAAACTCAGGTCTGTCCAAGTGCAAGGCTTGAGGTTCTGGGGAATTATTATCATGGTATAATTGTTATCTTAACTGTCTTAAAATGAATGTATCCATTTATTCAATATTCATTCTCTGCTGCGTAAGGCTCTGGGCCAGACGCTATGGACTTGGAGATGAGAAGTCAGTCTCTGTCCTGAGCAGCCCTGACAGAAGGCAGGTAGATAAAAACTGCAGTGCAGGGCAATGACTTTGATGGCAGAGGGAAGCAAGGGAAGTGGGGAACAGAAAGTAAGATCTAACATTGAAGGGACCCCAGAAGACTTCTTAGAGGAGGTAACACCTGCGCTGAACTGGGTGGGGGACCTTTATTTGAGATGAATGTGCATTAAGTAACTTAGTCAACAAATAATTGAGAATTTACTATGTTTCAGGTACTTTCCTAGATGTTGAGATACTACTGTGCACGGGTGCTCATGGAGCGCACGTCACAGTAGGGGAGGTAGTCAATGAACAAACACATGTAGAATGAGGTTGGAATCTGGGGGCCTTGACAAAAGAGTAGCAGCTGACCAGGCAAAGAGGGGATGATGGCATGCGTGGAAAGGGATCCCTGACCAGAGGCAGAGGCATGTGCAAGCATGCTGAGGCATGGTGATTCCCTCAAAGACGGGAAGACATGTGGTATGGCTGGAATATCTTCTACAAGATGAAGAAGGAAGCAAGAGAAATACATGAGGTCATGAGTGCCTCGTGTGATGTAATGAACGTGAACTTTATGCTGCAGGTAATAAGGAGCCATGGCAAGGTTTTAAGGGAGGAAGAGAGAATACTAGATTTGCCTTCATAATGATCATTCCTGTGGCCCTAGTAGAGGATGGTTTGGAAGGGATCAAGACTGGAGACAGGGAGGACAGTTCTTGTCTAGGGAGGATATGAGCTAGGAGACTAACAGTAGGGGAAGAAGGAAGAGACAGAATTAGAAATACTGGTCACGTAAAATGGATGTGAGTTGGGGGCTGAGTGTCAGGCTCTGGCAGAGGTGGCTGGACTAGAGAAAGCACCAAGGGTAGCACACCAGCTTCCTAGCTTGGGGAATCAGGTGGTGGTGTCACCAGGGATCCTGGATATGAAGTCTAAATATGGCTCCTAGAATCCAGGGAGTTCTTTGTTCCCTAGAATCCCTCTATGGCACTCTTCTTAGTAGGAGGGTTGCCTAATTTTATTTTGCAGCACATTTGTATCAAATGACTCCTATGATTCCTACAACAAAGCTCCACCATAATGTCTAGTTACTGGCACTTCCCCACCTCCTGTGCCCTTTGGGGGACATCTTGGTTTCTTGTCAGGCAAAGCTGAAGTGAGTCCCCGGACAGGATGGGTAAGAAGCTGGACTTGAACTCCCCATGAGACTAACACATATATCCAGTTTTTTAAGGATAGAATCTATTTTCTTAGGAACTTTCTGTTCTTACTGTCCCACACCACTGATGCGCCAGCAGGCCTGTCTTGTCTGCCCGTCTGCCTGACTGCCTCCCTCCCTCTGACAAACACTAATCAGGGTCTGCTCAGTGTCAGGATATAAAACATGCCTGTTCCACGTCTCATTCAATCCTGCCCTATTTTAGTAACAATAAGACAAACAAGCTATATTGTAACCCCTGCTGTCATTTATCCCTTGAGAACAGGACTTCCTAAACCAGCTCCCTCCATGGCAGAGCCTATGCCCGAGAGGCTGTCACAGACCTTTGGCTTTGCTGCCTCCAGGTAATGTCTCCTCATGCCTCAGCCCTCAGCCCAACTTCCACGTCTTCAAGAAAGCCTTCCCTGACCTCCTGGACAAGTCAGCAGTGCCGTCATATACCTACCAGTGCCCCCAGCACCCCCTCCTAGGCCTCTCATGTCTGTAACTGTTTGTGTCTATGTGGGTTTTGGTAAATAACTGCCTCTTCTACAAGACCACCAAGTTCCGTGATTGCAAAAACTCGGTCTGCTTCGTCCACCATCACTTCCCCTGTGCCTGGCAGTGTGTGGCACATTCAGTGTTCAGTCAATATCTTGCTGCCAATGGTAGGAATCTGGAGGGAAATCTGGGTGTTTGAGGACCTCACTGGGAGGAGAAATGGAGGTTACTTCCTAGTGACTGTGGGAAGAGGACTGTGCAGCTGTGGGGCTTGGCACAAGGAAGACTGAAAGCAAGCATCACAAACTCCAGAAGGTACAGTGATTTTGTCCTTTCTCTGTCACTCCTGGTAAAGCAGGAAAAGCCCAGAATGAGGGTCCCTGGAAGAGGAACTGTCTGATGAAGAGGAGAAGGAGACTCTGTCATTGAGTGATATTTCCAAGGAGCCCGCGTAAAGCCAATGATGCAGAGACGAAAAGGTTTTGTGGAGGAAACTATGACCCTCTAGTCCCAGACAGGTGATCCTTCCACAACTAGCTAGTTATAGGTAGAGGGTGAAACCAACTGAGTACTACTGGGCCTCCAGGGACACACACTCCTCTTGAGCCAAAGACTCTCAGAACAAGGCCCCGCCTAGGCAGAGCAGGGAGCCCCAGGCCCGAGGCTGGCGGGGACAGAAAGGAGCTGGGTCCGGGAGCCAGGGGCAGATCGGGTGTCAGACCTGAGCTGGCTAGGACGGACCGATGACATCCATAATCTCCACTGCTCTCTGCCTCTCTCTTCCTAGCTAGACAGTGAGCTCCCAGAGGGCAGAGCCGGCACCCTCCCCCTCCTCAGTTCCACACAGCCTAATATGGCTCCACCATTTTCCCACCATGTTCGTGGGAGGAATAAGTAGATGAATGAATAAATAAACCCTAGACAAGCAGTTCACCCCCTAACCCTAAATTGCCTTATCTGTGGAGCAGGAATGACAACAGCTGCTAACAAGAGCATCATGAGGACTGAATGGCATAATGAACGCACAAGTACCCTGTAGAGACTCTCACATCAAGTAGATACTCAAAAATACTTTATCCTCTTTTTTGCCTTTACCCGCACCTCCAGACTTCAAATACTCCCTAAACCTTGCTGAACGTCATATACTCCAAGCTGAACTTCACAGAGCACCAAATGCCTAGGGAATCATAAAGTGTCTGAGCACGAGGGTATCAACAGCAGACATCTGTCTTGTTTTATTTCCCTGCTCTTAATCTATTTCCCTTTCACAACACCCCATTTTTCCATATTGAACCCCCAATTTCCATCCCTGTGGCTCAGAAGGAGCTGACCCCGCCCAGACTGTCCATGAGGATATAGAGTCAATCCAATCCTGGCCAATCCTGAGCACTGGATGCCTCTTGCCACAACGATTAGTCAGGTGTGCATATGTCTGAAGGGACCGACTCTGGGACCTGTGAGAGAGGGAATCACCCTTAACCCTGAGAGGATGGGATGGGATGGGATGGGATGTCCACCAGGAGCTGCTCCATTTTGCTTCCACGGGCGAGACAGCCCATCGGAGCAGCTAGAGACTAAGTCCTGATGACACTGTCTCTACATCCAGGCCTGCTTAAAACCAGGATTCCCTTAGACTTTAAAGTTTTGAGAGCAAATTAATTCCCCTTTTTACTTAAGTCAGTTCAAATTGGATTTTCTGTCACTGCCAACCAAAGAAATTTGACTAACACCAGATGTTGGAGTTTACCTCATCAAACCTCCTAATTTTACAGATGAGGAAGAGGTTTGCAAAATCACATGGTCATTTTTTTTTAAACAACCAATTTTCCAAATAAATATATTGCCTCACTTCCTTTTATCTATACTGCTGACTAGAATAGGAACAGGTTGTCCATCTGCCTGAATAGGGTCACAGAATATTGATTTTGGTCACAGAACACCTAATCTTTCTCCAACAGAGAGAATTTCCTATTTTAAGCCCTCAGGAACCAGTTTTGTTTTGCATTACAATGTTTTTATCCCCCAGGCGGAACTGCTGATGACCATCCTTTCCCTTCCATACAGTGCCATCAGCAGCAATTAATTCTAATCACAAAGAGACAGCAAGAATGAACAGAGCATTAATTGGACGGAAGTAATCAGAGTCTCCCTTAGCCCACAGTTGGTACCTGTATGCAAGCATATGAGAGCTGGCTCCTGCATTCACACGTACACACACACACACACACACACACACACACACACACTACCCCCGCCCCCTCCCCAAATCAACCAGGGCACAGGAGAGGGTACAGAGTGAGCACGCTGTCTGGTCAGCGTGGTGTAGTATTAAAAAATCAAGGACTGTGGAGTCACAAAGATTCTACCACCAACCAGGTGCTTAAAATTGGCCTCCTCATTTGTAAAACAAGGATACCCAGACCTACTTCAAAGTGGTATAGAAGATTAAATAAGAATATTGTACGCAAAGCACTTTTCACTGGTATGTAGCAGGAGCTCAGTGAGGGCTAGTTTTCCTTCCTCCCACATCAAATACCTTTTAATTCAGGTAGAGAATAAAGGCCTAACGTGACCTGAAACTTTAGATCCTTGATGGTTCTGGACTGGGCCTAACAAACTTGATAGTGTCCTTCTGACCTCCCCTTAATCCTATACCACTGCCCTCCTCCATCTACCCCAACACACACACGCACTCTACACTCCCTCCTGCCTCTTCCCTCTCTGGGACTGCAAATTTTGGGAGGGCAGATTGGCATCCTTACTGCCCCTCACAGTACCTCGCACACAGTAGGCACTGTGTGGACCTTTGTTAGATAATTGCTGACGCAGCCCGTGCCTCTGCTCGTGCTGTCTCCCCACCTCGTCTCAGTCTGGTCATTCTTCAAGGCTTAGCCTAGACTCCACTACGTCCTTCACAAAATTTTTGAAATTTGTTCTTGGGAACAACTCTCTTCTCCTTTGAACTCCATTCCTCCTTCATGATACCCGCAGCTTTCTCACTGTGATATAAGGCGTACATGGTGTCTTTTCTTCCTTGTCTCCTCAAGTTCCTTCACTCCATCATTGAATTGACTCCAGCTGGGGGATGCTGGGCACCATGGACACTGAGAGGCATCCAAGCTGCTCTGTGTCCTGACACGTTCGGGTTCAGTCTAGTCTTTGAGCACAGCGACTGCGCCTGACTCATTTTTCTATCCCCGGGCCTTGAGCCTTAAATATGTGAAAATGGCAATGGGATCCCTAGGAGAGAACATCTGGGCCGGGACATCAGTGGGTCTTGTGAGGATACCGGAGGCCAAAGAGCTTCCTGAGGTTGGGCCTGGATTCTCCTGCGCTTTCTAAGGGAAAGGATTCAGTATTACGGAGAGACTGGGAGGTAATTAGCCCTGTCCCTAGATCATGTCACATAGGATGCACTCAAGTCCAAAGCCCTGAATCAGCTGAGACCTGGTGCCCAGGGATGGATGATTAAGTAGAACACCTGCAGAAGCTCTGGCCTGGGGTCAGGCCCACCTTTGCCACCAGCTTTCACACTGACGTTGAACAGGTCATTACCCCTTCTGGGTATCAGTTTAGCCACCTCAATTTTAGTCAGCCAACAGTTGTAAATACCTACTGTGTTCCTTGTGCTGGAGAAACAGATAGAAATCACGTATGATTAGCTCTTTTCAAAGCTCATTGTCAAGCAGGAATTACAAAAAGGAACATCAAAGGAGATGTTGTAACATCTCTAAATTGTGTAGTTCTTTGTTTTTAAAAAATGAAGGAGGCTCCTCGTTGCCTTCAGGATAAATGGACAATCTCCTTTACCTGGTGCCTCTTGTGAGGTGGCCCCACCCACCTATCCAGCCTCTCCCCCATACTGGTCCACCCCAGTGCCAGTCACTCCCAATGCTCCATTGTCATTTGTGCCTTTGCCCATGCAATGTCCTTCCAAAATTCTCTTCCTGCTAGATTTTTGATGATCCTTTAATACAAAGTGAAAGTATGAGGTATGCACAGAAGGAGCACCACACTTGTAAACTGGAAATGATTCTAAATATTATGGTTTTAAGAAAGCTTCCTTCCTTCCTCCCTCCCTCCCTCCCTCCCTCCCTTCCTTCCTTCCTTCCTTCCTTCCTTCCTTCCTTCCTTCCTACCTACCTACCTTCCCTTAAAGGGGCAGATTAGATTAGTTCTACCAACACTTTTAAGACGCAGTCATCACTCAGTAATCTTTGTACTATGTCTTTGGAACACAAGACCAATTGGTCCGAGCTGTGCCACTCATGGTGTTTGAAAACATCTCAAGAACCAATTAACTAGATTGTAGGCTGTGGGCTTGGCTTCCTGAAGAAAGTTCCTTTTAGTGGTGAGTGAGATGTCAAGTCAATGCCACCACACTCAGGCTTTTCTTCCCTAGATTTCAGTTCCTGCCCTTGATTACGGTTTCCTCCCCTAAAAAATGCTGGAAGAGATCACTTAGGTCTCTTCTTTCAGAGCAGTGAGGTGTTCATCCACAGCTCTGGGCTTTCAGGCCCTTGTGGAATGTCTTCCTCTTCTCCTCTTGGTGAATGTTTAATCACCCTTGTAAACCCAGCTCAAAATCTGTCCTGTTTAGGAAGTCTTCCCAGATTCCTTAAGGCTGAATTTAGTTGTTTACTTGATCTGTTCTCTGTGTTCCCACAGAAGCCTGTACCTATCTTGTCTTCAGCTTTAATCATACTGCTTTATAATCCAAACCAGATCAAGAGACAGGTTAGGTAGATGAGGTACCAGGTACCACGTGTGATGGGACGCTAAAACATCAATGAAAACACAGCAAGTTGAAGAAAATGATATTGGTCAGAACTGTTCACTGATATGTAGTTGGAGTGAAAATTGAGATCCATGGGTGACATAACTGTTGCTCAAATCATCTAGAATGATTTGAACTAGAATAATAGTTGAACTGGGATTTGAATCTGACTCATATGTGTTAGATGCTGACTGTGTGTCAGGCACTGTGCTCGGCCCTGGGATGCAAAATTTCAAACAGGGCAGATAATGGCAGAGCAGAGCCAAATTCTTTACATTGGTCTCTGATTCTGTCCCACTGAGTGATTTTACCACTGGGAAGCTCCATAGCCAGCTTCTCAGCTTCTCCCTCTCCCCAGGGACAGGCAAGACACTTCCTCAGAGCCACCCCTTCCCCTGCCCCAAAATCTTTGGCTGTGCCCACTGTGGAAAGACAGCCAAGGCTGCTGCCAAGTTCATTAATAATTTTGGCTTTCTGGAGGAAGGAATTGGATTGCTTTGCTCTTCAAATATCAAAACATCCAATTAACACAGCTAATTAGCATCACTAGCAGCAGTCAAAAGAATGGCAATTTAGATGCAGGATTTCAAAGGTTTCCTTGTTGTGGGCCAAGGCAACCCATCACTTGCTAATGACAAGAGTTCCTTGCTTAGGCAATTCTACAGCAGCCATCAATTAGCCTAGCCACCGGGCAGAGACTGGCCCCATCCCTGAGTCATTTGTCTAATCAGAACTGGGGTAGAGAGAAAGAGACAGAATTGAGGAGGGGGAGGGGGGAAGGAGAAAATGAATTAGGAAAAAAGGGAAGCACAGAGGGAGAGATACAGAGAGAAATAACACACAAAGACGTAGAAATTCTCAGAGACAAAAAGAGACACTGTGTGAGAGAGACAAACAAAAAGTCTTATAAATAGACAGCAATCATATAGGCACAGAGAACAGAAATAAATTTCTTAAATATAGAAAAGATATGACAAAAAACTTCTGGCCACCAGTAGCTTTGGAAACGTGGCTGATCTCTGGGAAGCCTAGGGTTCTGGTCTATAAAAATCAGGCTGACCTGTGAGAACAAATTAAAAGCCGGCAAAGTTCGGCTGCTGTGGTGAGGCCCAAGAGATAGGAGACTAGAAGACCCCAGCCAAGCTCTTCTCGTTCCCCCTCACACTGAATGTTGGCTTTTCATGAGCCCTGGCTTCTCTTTAGACAGTTGGGTATGAGGTCACCATTCTTCCATGTGTGTGCTTTCTCCTTGAAACCCCGTGGGCACAACAGCCAGGCCTGTGATCAGCCGGGAGCACTGCTGTCTCCCTCAAGGAAGGAAACCATTGGATCTCCTACTCAATTAATCCCAGAAGTGACTTTCGAGCCCCCCTCCCCCCCCGCCCGGCACTGCCTCTGTCCTGGTTCAGGCCTTATGGTCACACTTCTAGACTGCTGAGACAGCCTCTGGTCTCTCCTTGCTGCTGTCCACTCCATTCTTGTCACTGTTGCCAGAGTGACATTTCTAAGACACAGGTAGGACTGTGTTTCTCTCTGACTAAAATCCTTTTTAGTGGGTTCCATACTCTCTCTAGGTCAAGCCCTAGCCCATTAAACATGGTATTCAAGGCCCCCTTCTGGGCACTGGCTCCTGCCCTCTCCTCTGCAGCCCCTCCTGACCCACCTCTCTCAGCCCACACTACACTCACACTCCAACCACTTGCGATGACATGGGGACCGCCGGACACTCCATGCTGCCTTCACCTCGGCTCCGCCTCATCCTCTCCGGGCCCTGCAACACCTCTTTGCTCCCTGCTTCTGCTCTGTACCTTTCTATCTCCTTGTTCACACCCTTCCGCTGCCTATAAATTTGTTCTTTTCACTGCCTCATCTCTTACCTATCAGATACATAAGGGTCACAAGCACAAATGTCTTCAGAGGGCAGGCTCATCATAGAAATGTGCGCGACGACAGCTGCGAAACAATAGGATTATGGCAAACTCAACATTCAACCAACGCACCAGCCAGCAAACATTCTCCGGGCCAAACCCACCATCTGCAGAAAAGAGTCAGCCACGGACCACCAGTGGGTGGGGCTCCATTTGCTACCTAGACTGGGAGCTTAGCTTGGCCCCTCGGCCCTCCACCCTCAGACTCCACTTCCGTTTCTTGCCACCTCCTTGCCTCGAGTTTCCTTGTGCCGGGCTATTTGAGCAGCCTGTGCCATCTCCTTCCCTTGGGGCCCTGCAGAGGTGTTCACTGTGCATAAATAGTTGCAAAGAACACTCACGTTTAGAGTGCTGAGGCCAATCCCAGCATCTGCCTGGCCCAGGCAAGATGTTATTAATCAGCATTTTAATGAAGCCTAATTACAGCAGATGATGCCTCCCACCAGGTTAAGACAAGGGTTACAGATGGAAGCAAACCAGGAAACCACTGCCCTCTCCTGGGCTTACCCCACCCTAGCATGGAGGGTTAACTGGGAAGGACTGGCCTGCATGTAGGGACGAGAGTCCAGCCGAGGGCCCTGCTAACAGGAAGAAATGACTCCTCTCCCAGTGTCACCAGAAAGAGTCTGGACAGTGAGTGGAACTGGGTGTCTAGCTGTGGCTGGGTTCTGGCAAGTGATCATCGTCTCTTCTGAGGTCTCTTCTGGCTGGCACTCCTGTTTTCCAGATATGGCTATGTCTCTGTTTCCAGGACCTGATCCTGAGTCAGGCCTTGGTAAGGCATGGGAGTCTTCCAAAAATGACCTTGCTTCTTCAACTCTTTGCTTTTTCTCTTTGCCCCTCCATTGACTCTTCTCTCCTTGCGACGCTGGGGCATCTGGGGCCCCTCCCTATGCCACGGCCCAGCGCAGCTCAGAGACTCAGGTCCCCGGCTGTGGAGTCACACAGTGATAGCCTGGACTCTGAGGTCAGATAGTCTCACTGTGTGACCTTGGGAAAGATACTTTCAATGACCTCATCAGTCTAATGAGAACAGTAATCCTGTCCTGTCTTCTTCACATGGTTGTTTAGGGAAAATACCTAAGGCAATGCCTGCCACCTAATCAAGTCTCTTAATTCTGTATCTTCGCTGAGAAGTCAGTAGGGGGGAGAAACACTTGACCCCTGCTAACCAGCAGGTTTCTCTCTTGATTGGGGAATGAACTATGGGCTTGCAATGCATTCAAAATCATACTAAGGAGAAGGGCCCACTGGTCTAGGGTAAACAGACCTGACTCCCCTTCTCTATCTCCTCCTATATACACCATCTGTTTCTCCTGTTACTACGGTCATTTCCTCGTGCTATTCTCAAGGCTATTATCCAGTTCCAGAGGACTTTGCTGGCTTTATTTCCTGGGCTTCCTTTGTATGAACTCGCCGTTTAGTCAGGCCAGTTCCTTACCATGCTCAGTCCTACCACTGAGGCTTGCTTTATTCACGATGACCCAGGCTCCGGAAGGACCTCTCTGCATCACTACCAGAGCCTAAGTGCCTTCACCAGTCTGTGGGAGTGGATGCTATTTTGTTCTGTTTTAAATCTCAGTATTAACAGAACTAGATATGGTGAAGACTCTTGATAAAAATTTCTTAAATTGGACTACTTGCCACCCCTTCAAATTCTTCTTTGTTAGAGTCCAGAAGAGTTCACTTGTGTGCTGGGAAGTAGTCAGGGTCAAGATCTGAAGCCAACAGACCTGGGGTCAAACTCAAGCTCTGCCACTGTGACCGCTAATTTTATGTATCAACTTGGCTGGGACACGATGACCACTTAAGTGGTCAAACGTTATTCCAGATGTTTCTGTGAAGGATGTTTTGAAAGAGATTATCACTTAACTTGGTGAACTTTTGAGTAAAGCAGATTATTCTCTGTAATGTGGGTGGGCTTCGTCCAATCCACTGAAGTCCTGATGAGAACAGAAGACTGACTTCCCTCGAGTAAGAGTGAGTTCTGCAATGGACAGCCTTCAGGTTTGAACTCTACGGTCCCCAGCCTGTTGGTCTATCCTGCAGATTTTTGGGCTTGTCATCCTCCAGAAGCACATGAGCCAATTCCTTAAAATAAATCCCTCTCTCTATACACATCCTGTTGGTTCCATTTCCCTGGAGAACCCTGACTTCTCCAACCACGTTGTGCATTTCTGTCAAGCTATTCAACCTCACTGAGCCTTTGTTTTCACTGTACAATGGGGATAATTGTTCCTCCTTCACAGAATTGTTGTGATGATTCGTTGCGACCCTATGTATGTGAAAGCCCTGGAAACCATGAGCTACTGCACCTTGCTAAATCTTATCATAAGGCTCACCACCTCCGGGAAGGTGTCCCCACCTGCTCTAGCCCTCTCTACACTCAGATATTCCTGTGCTCCGAGAGCAGTGAGGGCCCATACCACGCTGACTCTCTCCTTTCTTTTACCATCTAAGTACATGCGAGGCCCAGCACTGGAGGAGATGGAATGGGTGGGGACAGGGCCCCAGTAGAGGCTAGTCTGGGGCAGCTCTCAAAGCTAGAGCCGATGCTGCTATAAAGGATTCAGACATGATGCTGCAGTCGGTTGGGTCCTGAATTTAAATGCAGCCCATTGCTCTTTGTCTTGACAAGGTAATAAAAAATCCTCAGACAGTATATTATGGATGCAGAGGTGCAACCTGGCTCTCTGCTCTCTGCCCACCGTCTGAGAGAAGGAAGACATGTCTGGGGCCTAAAGGAGGCAGACCTCGTGGGGAGGGAAACAGTCAGAGCAGACAGCACATCCTCAGCAGCCCTGGGAGGGCCTGGGCCCCTCACGCTCAGCCAGTGCTTCCTGATCTTCCATGCTGTGAGTCACAGAGAAGGGAGAAGGGAGGGGTTGCTTTCTGCTGGAGGTCCCTGGTGCCCGAGCCTGGGTCACTCCAGCCTCGAGAGGCTGTACACAGGCTGAGGTATCAGGACCTTGGTGCAGTAGCAACCCACCCTAGCACCGGGGGTAGGAATCTCTGTGATGCACTTGCCCCCTCGGCGGGGAGCACGGAGGATGCTCTGGTCCTCACGGTAGACCTGATGGAAAACTCAGCTGCCACGTCGTATCTGGCCCCCCCAAGCTCCAGCGCACCTTGGGCTTGCTAGCTCTCTCAGTGGGTCGAGAATCCTGCAAATCTGATCATGGTCACTTAGTAGACCAGCACATACACTCCTCAGTAGGGCACACAAAACAAGGCCCCACCCTCTGTGCAGCCCCATCTCTGAGCACTCCCTCCCTGCATAATTTTATCTGCTTTTCATTCTTTCTCTCCCAGGTATGCATGTGGCCGATTTGCCTGATCAAAGAAAAACTTTGCCCAGAAGGTAGGGCTCCAGGCTGCCTTGGCTGCAGGCTGCAGGTGGGTCCCCAGGGATCATTCTAGGGCCAGGCTGAGGTGGCAGGGGCTCCCTGTGACACGCTCTTTCCTGGCGGATGGCTGCAATAGCCAGTGTCAAGCGAAGCTGCACAGGCAGGTTGACACCCCACCCAAGTCAGTTTTGTTAGCATCACATTCACCAAAGCCAGTCATCCACGTGCACCCAACATCAGTGCGGCAAGAAAGAACACTCTGTCCACTGTCATTCCCAGCACTTGAGACTCTAGACATTTCTAGCTCCTGACCCGGCATGCTGGGTCCTGTCTCTGGGCCTTGGCCTGGAATGTTCACTAATTGTAATATCTGCACGTCAACTTTTCCATCACATTGTACCTAGGAATGTAGAGGCCTCACTCGATCCATTTCTGTGGGGAGGCACCCAGCATGGGACCTGACACAGCAGAAGTGCTCAGAAACTCCTTGTTAAACAAATGAGTAAATAATTGACCATATGACTGGCCAGTTCTGGTTCCTTTGGGTTTCTGCGTGCTCAGTTGCTCCTCTACCTGGACCCACTGGTCTCCATGCTTGCTTTAACCCTGGACCCACTGGGATAGAGCTCAAAGCCTCGTGTCTAGATTCCAGTAGATCTAAGACGCACTGAATAGGTCAAATACCCTCGGCTCATTCTCTGTATTTATGGTTGCAATTTGAGTTCAGAGACTGTCTAACAGGAAAGGACATCAGAGGTTCCTTAGTTCAACTGCCCCCTTGAGTGAAGAATCAATGTCTATTCATCTTTGATCCCCAGTGCCCAGCACAGGACCTGGTACAGAGTGGGCACTTGGTAAATATTTGTTTTTCCATGAATCCCTCTAACTCATCTATAGATAAGAAAATGAAAGCCCAGAGAGTGAAAGTGAAGTCCCTGGGTCACACAGGAAGTTTCTGAAAGTCTGGATTCCAGCCTGGCTCCCCTGATTCCCAGGAGGCTGGAACTCAATGGACCTTTTCTAAGGCCTTGTTTCTTGACACAGACCTCAGGTTATAGGAAGTAGGACTTATTCCAAATTTGTCTCAGATCATTGATAGAACCAACATGGATGAGTTCTGATCACTTTAAAGCCATGAAGGCAAAATACAATTGCTGTGGCAGCAGCAGAGCTGGCTTTGGAGGCTGAGAGACCCTAGTTTGGGAATCAGCAGAAGCCATTGCTGACTACATGACCTTGCATAAATCCCCCGATTACTCCGAGCCTCAGTCTCCTCCCCCAGCTTCCTGCACCAAGGGGACCATAATGCCTATCTTTCAGAGTTGTAGTGGAAATCTCTGCTAATGTGTGCATTTACCTAGAACATATTAATCATAGGTGGCCACTCACTTGCAATGTCATTGTGTTTCCGACTGTGCTTCCAAGCTGGCCTGCAAGCACTGGTTGTCACCTTTGGAGATGGTTTGCCCTTACAAAGACTCCCAGTCTCGACACCCTGCCATCCTGGTATTTTAATATTCACAGTGCCACTGCTCGCTGTGGAACAGCCACTGACCATAAAGTTTGACATTTGAAGATTAAAGTGCTTTGAATTAGTCATGCCCATGTGATGTCATTGTTCCTACTCATCCTGCTCCGGAATCTAAAAATAACTTTCAGCAGAACCCAGTAACTTTCCCTCAACAATTACTCTCTGGTGCCGAGGTACGCAGGAGCTTAGGCCAACGGAAAACTCTCCATCACTCAGGAGAGAGCCAGCCCCAAGGAGAGATGGTGTGAGTCAGCATATCTGGAGAGAGGGGTCTGCTCTGCCAGGGCTTAGTGGTGGGCTGCCTCCCTGAGGAGCAGAGCGGGCTGGAGGGCTGGGGAGGGGTGGGGTGGGATGGGATGGGGCAGGTGAACTCTCCCAGGAGTCCGGCTGAGAGCACAGCAGCAGAGCAGTGCTGTGGGATGTCAGGGCTTGGGTTCAGTCTGGCTCAAGTTGTGTGACCCCAGGTAGGTTAATATCTTGAGCCAACATCTTCTCACTTGCGAGACAGGAAGAGTAGCTCCTTCATAAGGTTGCTGTGAGAATCGAATAAGCTAATAAAGCACTTAGCACAGTGCCTACCACAGGGTAGCGAGCCGTAGATAGTTCCTTCATTCAAGAGCTTTCCAACTTCCCAAGACTCAGCTATCTACCCATGCTTTGCCCTCGGTGCATTCCCAGAATCCCAGAGACAGCCACTCACAGATAGGATCACTGAAGTGCTTAGCCAAAAGGGAGTGAGCTTGGGATGTTCCAGTCTGCCCTCACTGCAAATGAGGAGGGGCAGACCAAAGTCACAGATTTCTTGGGAGAGAACTCAAAGAAGAATCCCCCTTGCTTTAAAACTGGTCTTCTGGGTTCACGGATGGTGCGGATGATTCTCCATCCAGACAAATTTTCCATCTGCTCAGCAGACCCCTGACCTACCAGAATCGTCACGAAGTGATCACACAGAATTGTAATGTGTGACAACACCCACCATCCCTTACTAGGAGCCAGTCAGGGTGTTAAGTACTTACATATGTTCTCGTTTAACCTCACACACAAACCCTGGGGAGTTGGTACCATTATCTCTCTTCTCCAGGTAAGGAGTCTGAGGTCCCGAGAGGTGAAGAAACTCCCCCAAAGTTGCACAGGGCTCAGAAATGTCACAGTGAGGATTCGAAACCAGCTGTGCATCATTGCAGAGAATGTGGGCTCCTAACCCCTGAACCACATCAGCTCAAATACCTACAGTCCTGGCCCTTGCCCGAGTCTGGAGGGGTCTGCTCTCCTGGCTTCCCCGTAAGTGGGTTGAGAGACCCCACGTTCCCCAAGGATGGTGTGGAAGCTGCAGCCTGTTAGTGGAACAGTCAGCTAATCCCCAGGCAGCTGCGGGCGTGGAGCATGTTTTGGGATCGTGCCCTTGGTTCACATCAGGCAGCACTATGAGAGGCAGCCTCGTGGGGCTGGTGCCAGCAAACACGGAAGGAACGCTTCAGAAGCCAGGCGGAGCTCACTCCTCCCGACATCGGTCCCGGGGTGAGATGTTTCCTGAAGAGCTCCGTGCTGGGAAATGCTTTGTGGTGTTTTATTGTGGCATGGGCCTTTGTTGCAATTAGCACAAATGGTAAATGAATGAGCAAGCAAATTAAAATAGCTAGCCCGTGGACACATACACCAGGATGTCATGTGGGGCCTCAGGAGATGGCTCCTTGCTCACCACAAACCTTCCCCAGCGGATGCACTGAGAAAAGACTCCCCTTGACATTCTTATAGCCTCTGCTTGTCCCTAGCTCAGTTCACATGCCGCTTTGTCAAGAAGCCACTCTGCCCACCATGGGGGAGGCAGAAGACAGAAACAGTGATCCCTGAAAGACAGTTCCTTCAAGGTGAAGGTCAAATCCCCACTTTTCTAAAAGCTCAATAAATGGTATTTGAATCTCAGTCTGAACTGAGGTCTGAGGAGAGGGGAAAGAGGAAGGAGAGAGGGGAAAGAGGAGGGAGAGAGGGGACAGAGGACTGGAGAAGAAAGGAGAGGAAGAACAGAAAGGACGGGCCAGCAAAAGGGGCAGCTAGCAGGCCGGAAGGGGAGGGCATTCTGAGGCCCGTCCTGGGCAGCCACCTACCCAGCCCTGGCCCGTGCCAGAGCACTGAGCACCTGCTTAAGATCCTATGAGTGGAGAATGCTGGACTCAGAGGTGGCTTTGGGCGCAAAACATTTCCACTATTTGCCACTGTTTGCCTTAAGAGAGGAAGGGAGCTAAGGAGGAAGAGGGAGACAGAAAGGAAAAGTGAGAGGGAGGGGAAGAGGGGCTGGAGGGGGAGGAGGCAGGGGAGGGCATACTGGAGATATGAGTGTGTCTGTGTATATGTGTATAAGAGTCAAATAGACACAAAGAGAAATAGTAAAAAAGGAGAATGAGAGGGAAGAAGAAAGAAATGGGTGGGGAAGAGGGATGTCCACATGGGAGAGAAATCTGGGGGAAGTGAAGGGGATGTGCCCCTCCCCGCTTTGCCCTACCAAGGTGGCTCAGGGCCCCCCAGAGCTCGGATCCCAGCCCAGACAAAGGACTTGGTGGCCTCCCGATCCTCTGCTGGGAGGAAGCTAGACTCTCACAGGCCGCCATGCACCCTGGGGGCCAGGAGAGGGCACTTCAACCTCAGGCAACAGCCACTGAGCCGAAGCAGGTGGGCCCCACTGAGCCGGCAGAAAGAGGCAGAGAGCCGGGAGCAGAGACCAGCGTTTTTTTACTCAGGCCGGTGGGCTACCAGCACCTCTCCGATGGAGCCAGGGCCCTGTGCACATCCCTGTGGACACGGACGGGCCATGAACTGGTGTAGGTCTCCCTTGGCTGCCTCTATACCAGCCCAGCACCTGCTTCCTGCCTTCTCCCTGCCCTGACCCTATACCAGATTTCAGTCCTGAAGAGCAGCATGCCTCCAGCTTCCCCCCCACCTTCCCGCTCACGCAGACTCACCCCTTCCGTGAATACTGGCAGACTATTCTTCAAAACCATTCCTTGCACACTATGCCATTTGATCTACACAGCCATTTGCTAGGTGGGCACTGCAGGGAGAATGGGAAACTGAGGCACAGAGATGGAATGTCAGTGGTCTGTCATCATATGAAATAAATAAAAAATCACTGTACTTCCCAGTTCTTACATTCCGTGATGAGAACCCAAGTATGCTGTTTACCGTGACAGGGTTCTTCAAAGACTGAGCTTTGTCCCAGACTGAGTGTTGGCCTCAGTCACACATCCTGATGACAGACCGAGCCCTGCCTGGTCGTGAATGACTTTGTTTGGGTACAAAGTTTTGCATTATGCATATGAATACAGACAATGGAGTCTGATTCCACAGGGATAGCTGAGAACTCCAAACACTTTTAAGAGGATTGCTGTTTAAGAATCTTAGAAATCCCTTAAGAATCCTAAGAACCCTTCAAGGGAGGTTCCATCAAACCTCCAGTCTGCACTGATTTCATCTTTTCCTGATGGCCCAGAAATTTATTACTTAGATTTCACCCAATTCAGTACTTGACTGGTAACAGTAATAATAAAGGTATCATTTATTGAGTGCCTACCACGTTCCAGGTAATCTATTGGGCACCTGAGAATTTTTTTATGTTTCCATCTACTTGGAACAACCGTATGAGGAAAGTTTCGTAATCACCATTGTTATAAAAGGGCAAAGTGAGGCTCAGAGAGATGACGTCATTTGCCCAAGGTCACACAACTAGCAAATAGCAGAGCCAAGAGCTGTACCCAGGTCAGCCTGGCTCTAAAGGCCTCCCCCCTTTTCTCCTGTTACTGAACAATGACATCTGTTACATCTCAGCTATTATTAGCTCCTCGGCCAGATGACTGGTTGCTTTAAAGAAAGTGTCCTCTAGTGGGGCCATCAGATTTGGATTCTATCTCAAAAGACACAAATCCAAGCTCCTGGGAGGGCATTACTCCACCACCTACAGACTGTGTCACTTGATAGGCCTTCTCCATCTGACTCTCATTTTGCAGACTTCCGGAGTCAGGGACTGGTTGTAACTTTGGGTAGGCACTCGTGGTCAAGATGCACCTCCCTTGTTTATAAAATAGAGATAACAACGCTCATCTCTCTGGGTTGTTGTGGGGGATCAAACAAGAGGGTGACTCCGAATGTACTTTACAGACTGGTAAGTGCTGTTCGCTTCCTGATAGTCTACTGGAGGGCTTTGCAGCCTGTAGGAGCTCTGTAAATATCATAAATATATTTTGCTTTGAATTGAAATCCAAGCATTCTGTCTCCTTTTGCCTCTCCACTGACTCTCTGCAAAATCTGCATAGAATGAGAGCAGGTCCTGACTCTCCTCCCTCCAAGTCCGTCTTTCATTCTCCCAGCCACGACTCCCACCTCCTGCCTCTTGAGAAGCATCAACAAGCCAGGCATGGCCACAACCCCAGCTAAAGGCCCTTGTCTCAGACAGAGTTGGCAGCTGCCTCCTCTTATTGGCAGGACATTTATCATCTTGAGGAAAATATTGATGGATAAGAAACCCTAGACAGGCAGTGTGTCTTGCTGGGCATACAGCCTGCTGCTTGGGAAGTGAGATTTGAGGTGCTGGTTCCAGGGTTTTCTGGAAGAAAGGGAGGGATGGTGGTCCTGTGGAGAATGGCCTGTGCCCTCAGAGGTTTGACAAAATCCTAAGGATGACTGTGTCCAGTATTTAGTAGATGTTCAATAAATGAGTTAGATCCAGGTTCAATAGGCTCTTTGAATGAGATCTGGAGGAGGCCCTTTGTCCAAACTCTTAATTTCACCGATGGGAAAGTGGGATCAGGGAAGGCCAGTGATTTGCTCAAGATCACACAGCAGGTCAGTGGCAGAGAGCAGATTAACAAAGTCCGTGGAATGAATCTCCCAGGCGAACACTGTCCCTTAGCCAGCGATGCTATCAGGAGCTATCCCCAAACATCTGGTTAGATGGGATAGTCTGGGAAGCTGGGTTTGCTCAGGAATTAGGAAGAAGAGGATCCTCTGACCCCTTGCCGAGCCAGCTCTCAGGAAGCACAGCCAGACGCGAGGAGAGGGAATAAGGCAGTGTGGGTGTGTTACTTGCGGGGTGGGGTGACATGGCTCTGGGCTGCACTTCACCGCAGACTGCCCCAAGCCTCCGACCTCCCCATGGCATGGTGCTCTCCCTGAAACCACCGACTGGCGTCCTCAGTCCTCTCTAGCCTCACTGCCCCTCACCCCCTATCTCACACCCCAAGGTCTGGACTCGTCCAAAGGAGGGAAGCAGCTCTCCCAGCGCTCGGGACCCTGCACATGCCACTCTCCTGGCTTACGGAGGCCCTTGTGTGGTACCTTCCTCGCTGCACTTACTCCCACCCCCCGCCCCCCCAAGGCTGGGATTGCTGCTCCTTCTAGCCACTTCTTGTCCCCCTCTGTCACAGCACTGTACCGCAGTCGCTCTCCTGCCTCTCTCCGTCCCCTTACCGGGAACTTCTCTGGTCAGAGGCTGCAGCCCCAGAAACCAGGCCAGGTTCTGGAGCACAGGAGACGCTCAGTGAGTGTGGCCCTGTCTTCTTCCGCATAGAGGTTCCAAATGAAGCTGCCTCCCACTGGCTCTTGTTCTGACCTCTAGGGCCACGTGCAACAGATCTACTCACTCTGCTCCATGATGGCTCTTTAGAAATTTGACCAAATCAAGGCTTCCAAAAGGAAAATACCCCCAGTTCCTTGACAAGTTCCTCACAGGTCATAGCTTTGGGTAGGCTAACCGACCGACCATCTTGGTTTGCTTAGGATTATCCTGGTTTTAGCACTGGAAGTCCCCTGTGTCAGGAAACCCCTAGGTCCTAGGCAAACCTGGACAGTTGGCCAACCTAGTTTTGTCTTTCTTTCCCATCTCAGTCCTTCAGAGGCCTTGTACTATTTTCTCAAACTCCTGCATAGAGTAGGGGCCAGACACGAACATGGGACTCCAGGGGTCAGTGACACAGCAGGGCCAAGAAAGGCCAGCACCTCTTTGCTCCTGACCTCTGCTTCTGTTAATGCAGCCAGTCAGCATCAATTTCAGCAGGAGGACAGTGTGTAGTGGATGTGGCGGTTGATACATTTGCCTTGTTGACCAATATTGAGCTTTATAATAGTGTCAATTAAAATGCCTAGACAATTTTACTACACAAAAAACCTGATTTTCCCAAATCAGTACTTCCAAAGCTGCTTTTGCTTTATTTTATACTAAAGGCAGAAATTATTTAACACCTTCGTTCTTAATATTGCCTAAGCCCTCCAAGTATTCCAGGCATTCAGCCATTCAACAATTATTTATTAAACACCTACAATGTGGCACGTGGTCCCTCTCTTTGTCCTTTAAGTTGGCTAAAGTTAGGCCCAACTCTGCAATGGGTTCAAACTGATCTTGGATAAAATTCTTCCATGCTGGGGGCTCTCCCCACATTTGTAAAACAAGAGGATGGAGACATAAGTAAGCGTGCACACAAGTGTGCAAATGACCATAAATATAAACAGGTTCAAGTTACTTAAGAACTAGCCAGGATTTTTCCGACCGTCAGCTAACAGCCATAATCCTGAAACAATATCAACTCTCTTTATCATCAACTTGGTTTCCATGGAGCCTCACAGTGCTGCTAGTGAAGGCTGACAGTTATCACCATAAAGAAACTTTACAACTTTGTAATTTGTAGCTCTCTGCTGTCAGTAATATTAACAGCATTTCGAATTATGGCTATAAACTTGACAACAGCAGATAAAACCCTTAGAAACCTCATTTGTGGGGATGAGGGAGGCTGTGGGAAGGTAATGACATTTTGGTTTTCTAGCCTGGAGAGAGGCACGCTTTGACGTGGAGGTAGGAGGCAACAGGGCCCAGGCAGGACTGGCAAAGGGCAAGGCTCAGCTTGGGCACCACGGAGGGAGAGTCTGCGTGGCATTTGGGTGATCAGGGATGACGGTCGGGTCAAGGCCAGGCGTGAGGGTTACAGAGAGCGGGGCTAGCAGATGGACAGGGCTGGCTGGTAGGTCCCAACCTCTGTGGGGTTCAGGAAATGGAAGGAATCTGGGCCAACTGCAGAGCAGAGAGGAAAGGAAGACAAAGCCTACCAGGCAGGGTTGAGAGAACAACCCTAGGCATGTTATTCAACTTTTCTGGGCTTTAGTTTCCCTACTGTAAAATAGAAGTGCTTGTTTCAAAGGCCAAAAATAAAATGATTCTTTCTGTGTCTATCTGTCTGTCTACCAATCCATTCATCCATCTAGCTAGCTAATGATTTAGAAATCATAAAATTTCATCTTCTAACCTAAAGATAGGCAAATTTGAACCCAGAATGGGTAACAGATCTTCCCAAACCAAAATGGTAAATTCAAGGCAAGCCAGTTCTCCAGTGCAGGGATCCTGACCCGTCTCACGAAGCACTTCTCCATGTTATTATTTTTACCATTACTACTGCTACTATTAGTCATTCATTCATTCGGCCATTCAGTAAGCACTCGTGTTTAAAGATCAGATTCTAGTCCACATCTGCGTGGAGGAGAAAAAGAAAGCTATAGTCCTCCGTCTAGTTTAGTCTTCTGTTCCCGAAAGCCTCTGATTGAAGCGTTTTTTGCTTATGAATTTTAACGAAGTCTTGACCCTGCGCATGATAATCAGGGACTGGGAAGTACCTGGGTATTTG
The DNA here is from genome assembly GCF_002007445.2 of Ailuropoda melanoleuca. Classification (NCBI taxonomy): domain Eukaryota; kingdom Metazoa; phylum Chordata; class Mammalia; order Carnivora; family Ursidae; genus Ailuropoda; species Ailuropoda melanoleuca. The sequence goes on from NC_048219.1 coordinate 24,059,796, forward strand.
TACATGCCAACCAACAGGTCAGACCTGATGGTTTCTTGCTGCTCTAAAAAGTGAAGCCTCCTTATCAAGAAAGAAAATCAGGCAGTACCTGCCACCCCCCATCACACCTCCTCCAACAGCCCCAGTACACACATACGCACGTTCTGATAATGCCTCTGAGCAACACAGATCAGATCATCCGTTTTCTATTAGTGAGTCAGCTAGCAGACGCTGGTGAGGCCTGCTTCTGGTTCTTTCTTTCTTTCTTTCTTTCTTTCTTTCTTTCTTTCTTTCTTTCTTTTTTCTTTCATTCATTCATTCATTCATTCATTCATTCATTCATTGGCATTGATACCCAGTATCAGGCTGTAGCCAGAGAGGTGAAATGATTTAACTAAGGTCACACAGCTTTATGAGGGAGGCAAGGGGCAAAGGGCTATACTGGAATGGGGATCTCAGTTCAGCATTCTTTTCACCAACTAATCAAGGGAAACCCACCTTGACTGTGCATGCCAAGAAGATCACTCCCTTCATTAGGACTCTACAGTACCTTGTAGAAAAATCTACTATGACTCTGCCCAAAGCCCAGACCTCTCTCCAGAACTTCAGGATCGAACAGCCATCTGCCTACTAAACTTCTCTTTTTGTATGTCACACAAGCTCCTACACCCGATTCATCCCAGAGCTCAAAATATCCCCTCCCCAGTCCTTTTCTCCAATTTAAGTGACTGGCCCCACCATCTACCATGTTGTTCAAATCAAGAAAATTGGGTATCTTCCTTGACTTCATCCTTTACCCCCACACCGAAGTAATCACCAAAAATACTCAATCCTACCTGTTAGATACTGAAACATGTTGTTAAAATGGAACTGTCTTCCTTTTGGCTTTAGCCAAAATCCCAAGTCAACTTACAGCTACTACATTTCAAAGTGAGGTATGAAACCACCAGACAGGACTTGCAAGGGAAACCAGAAAGCCAGTTTTGCAACCTTTAGCTCCCTTTCAGACAAGAGGGCTACTGGAGGGGTACAGTGACCCAAAGAGGTGAACCACCAGATCACCAGGGACTGAGGAAGGACCAAAGACAACTGGCCTGAGCAGATGGACTTGCCAACATCAGTGGCACTCCACAGCCAGGGAAAAAGGTATGTCTGAGGAAGCTTAAGAGGGCTTGCTCATGCCATCTCTAGAAAGTACCAGTCACCTAAGACCTTTCCTGCTCCTTTCCTCCTCTCCCTCATCCTGCTCAACCCTGGAGGGTTGAACATCTGGGGTTAGCAAGGTGGGAGAGAGGGCTGCAAGACAAGCTGAGCAAACCCAAGTCACCTTGAGCTGGTTTGAGACAAGCCTGAGGTAGAGGCTGGGGTGCCTAGAGCTGTGATGGCTTTGACTGGACCAGATGCAGTCATTGCTGAACTGAGACTCTTTTGTGACCAGAGTTAATTAGAAAACTTTTAATTTCCTGAGAGTTATTAGAAAGTCATGGAGCCTGCCAGAGCTTTCATATGTCTAGATCTATATCTATAATCTATCTCTATCTATCTGTAGGGTCAGTGGGGGGACAAAAAATGCTTTCTAATCGCACCCTGTGGGCCCTGCTTGTTCAATGTACCTCTTACACAGTTCCCAAATCTTCCCCCTTCTCTTTTCCATCGGGCTCTGCCTATGTTCCTTTCATCATCTGCTCCAAAGCCCCAACTCCCCTCCAATACTTTGGGCACACATCCTCTCTCTGGCATCGGGGTTCTCCCCTGCATGTCTGCCTCTGCCAGGAACGCTGCCCCCCGACTCCTCCTCCTGCCTGCGTGCCTTTTGTCCTTGAGGTCTGAGCCTTAGTTTCTCTTCCTCCAGAAGGTCTTTCTTCCCTCTGCCTCCCCTACACTTCTGCAAGGTTAGGTGACTCCCATATGCTTCCCTGACCAGCAGAATTCTCCTCTGCCAGAGTGTTTACCCTCTGATGCTGCTGTGTCTACTTTTCTCCCTCCTTCCAAACTATCTCCTCCTTGAAGGCAGGGCCCATGCCTTATCCATTCCTAGTGTCTAATGAGTTGTGTTTGATAGGCAAGTAAATAAATGATATCTTCAATGTCTGATGCATATTTCAGAGGACCCAATGCAAGGCACATAGTAGGCTCTGAATTCAGGCCAAGCTAGTCAATTGAATTCTAAATCTTTGCATCTTCTCAGGGCCATGCCAGCCATTCTCTTCTCCCAGAGCCAGCATTTTCTGATTTCAAGGTGCCCACAGCTATAAGGCCTGTATGGAAACCAGTTTGCTCAGGACCCAAAGTTTCTATTCCCAGTGCTTTTCTCATCTATTATGTCGAAGAGCTATTTCCTGTAGCTTGTAACCAGACCATAAACAAAGGCCAGAGAAGCTCTGGGTTATTTTATGATTCTAGTTTAGCCTTTCTCTCTCTCTCTCTCTGCTTCTTCTTCTTTTTTTAATCGTTTGAATAGAGTATATTTATTACTTGGCAGGCCAGTAAATTGTAAATAGGGTTTGCTGAAGAATAGTCCAAAATTCCCCGGAATTTATCATTTCACAACAACAACAAAAACAACCACAGGAAGGAAAGGCGAGGGAACTGATATTTAATGGCACTAAGTGTGTGCCCAGTGATTTATCTGCATTCTTCCATGTAACCCTCAAAACAACCCTGTGAAGCAAATAATCTTTATCCTCACTTTACAGATGAAGAGACTGAGGTTCGGAGTGCTTGAATAACTGGGTTAAGGCCCTCAGCTAGAATAATGCAAAGCAGAACTGACACCCAGGACTTCAACATCAGACACATGCTTGGAGACCACCAGCCAGGGCAGAAGCCTCTGAGGATGTTCCCCTTTTAGAGTCTGTTAAAAGTCATGAGTCTTCCTTCCAGAAAATAAACTGTGCATCTTTACTCACAGTTTTGCATAAACTGTAGACAGTTCATAGGCTCTTCTTGAAGCCCATCCAGAAGCCCTCAGTTAAGAACACCTTAACTGAAAGAATGAAAGTAGCTATGGGCTTAGCCTGATCAGCTGTCCAGGACACCTTTGTATTGATTTTCCCTATTAGACTGAACACTTACATTCACAGAATCATTCTAACTTTAGACTTACCAAACAACAGAATTGTGGATTCTTGATTTTATAAATTCATCTAAGCATGGGATTATAAATTTCAGATTTCAGAATCAGAAAAAATCTTAGACTATCAGAGCTGGATGGAACCACAGTAGAGATCAAGTCCACCCATGATATCCTTCCACGGCTCTAACGGGTAGAAGTGTCAGACACCGAGGCTAAGAGAAGGCAGGGCTTGCTCAGGGTTCCTCAGTAATGGTGGCAGAGTCAGCATTCAAACCCCTGATGCTGGCTTCAGAGCCTGATCATCGGGTTGAAGACTCTCTCAATAAAAGGAAAGCTATGCAGTCTGCATGGGGGTGAGAATAGTGGGGGGCAGAAGGAACCTCTGTTGAGTACCTATCACGTGCCAGTCAGTGCCTGTGGATTGGAGATACATGGCATCATTTCACTCTCCCAAGAACCCTGCAGAATATTATCACTATTTTTATCTTACAAATGGGGAAAAAGGCTCAGAGTGGTGAGATAAGCAGCCCAAGGTCACACAGCGAGGGAAGCATCAATGACTGTGTCCGTTGTTGCATTTCCCTGATGGAGTGCAGAAGGAAAGTTGGAGAACAAGCCCCTGATAATGTTTAGCTGGTGCTTTTCCGGGGAGAAAAATTAAACTGACAGATACGTTTGTTCTGGTGGGTGGAGAGGTGGACACTACTGTGGGCCCAGGTGTAATAACCCTCAGGATTCCCTCCTCCCCTAGCCCTTCCCTGGTCTTACTCTCACCCAGCATGCCCTGGGTAACTAACGTGTCCTCCACCTACCCTGATGTGAGAAGGGCTGTTCTGGGGGGCAGACGTGACAACCCCACCATGGGAACTCCACACCTCCACTCCATGAGCCAGTTGGTGTTGTGAGACCAAGGCCCTCAGTTGGGGGTGACTCTACCGAGACCCTTTCCCCACGAACCCTACAACATGGCCATGGCTTCTTGTCCTAACAGCCCCTTCTTCACACAAATGCAGGTCCTCACTCACGGTCACATACACCTTCTGGATGTTTAACCTACAGTCACTGAGTATTTAAAGCTGATGGTGCAGACTCACATACATTAGCTCATTTTAACTCCTTGCAACTCAGTGAGGTTTAGTGCTATATCCTCCCATTACAGATGAGGACACTAAATTCCAGTCAGATGACAAAACTTGCCCAAGGTGACACATCTAGCAAGTGGTTGAGCCAGGATTCAAACCCAGATTTGTTTAAAGTGAAAGTCTGCACTTTGCTTAATGCCATGTTTTTCATGACTGTCTCTATTTAATTCCTATAGCAGGGGTTAGGAGAGTGAAAGTTCATGGTCCCTCTGTGAAGGGGACGGGTTCACCTTGGGGAGGTTACCGGACTTGCTGAAGGGCACTCTCTGGGGTGATGCTGCTGCTGTCGTCACAGTGCAGGTCTCCCGACTCCCGGTCTGGAGGACACTTCTTCCCAGACCACACTGCCATTCCCATCAAACCACGTCATTTCTCTCTCTGATTGGGACACGGAGCCAGCAGCCAACAAAGATCAAAATCTGTCTGCCTCAAGTCTCCTTCTGGTGTGAGAGGAAACATGCATTTCAAACAAGAACCAAGTTAAGTCACTCTCCTGCGGTGAATGGGCCTGGCCTCCATGCTGCAAGTCCTGCTTCCTCTTCTTGTCTCCAGGTGATGGAACAAGGCAGGGCGGGCCTGATGGCATTCTGGTCTGCTCAGCTCGTGTGCCATGCACGCCACCTCGCCGTCTACTCTGAACTCCTTCCCATCACTAGCTCCCGCTCCCCGCTGACAGCCCCAACCAATCGCTTACCAAATCCGCATGTACAGAGCCCGCTGTTCTACAGGTTCCCCGGAAGCACCCAGGCTTGGGCCTGACTCATCTCCCCCTGGATTGTCAGAACGGCCTCCTATGAGTGTTCTTGCCCACAGTCTTGCCCCCTCTAATCTGTCCTTCCCACTGTAGGCAGAGGGGCTTTCCACAGTAGCCTATGGTGTGAAACCCTCTATTACTCTCCATTGCCTTCATGTTCAAGTTCAAATTCCTCACAGCCTGCCACTTCAACGCCATCTCCTGCATCTGAAGTCCATCAGCCATTCTGGACCACTTCCTACCTCCTGCACACCTTCCTTCCTCCCCTCTGTCTGCCATGTCCTCCCTCCAATTAGCCCACCCCAACTCAATCTGGCTAATTTCTGCTCAATCTTAAAAACTCAGCTTAGATGTCACTTCTACTGGGAAGCCTTCCTTGACCTCCCAAAATTGTGCTTGACTTCCTACCCCCATACGAAGACATTTTTGTCTTTAGTATGTTCACTGCTACATCCGCCATGCCTAGAACTTACCCTGGCTTATGGCAGACACTCAGACATATTTGTCACGGGAAAGTTTCCCATGACTCTCTGGAACTCCTCCACTACAGAACGGACCATACCTATTAGAATTTCCTCTTTCCTTTTCTGTCTCCCCGAGTAGACTGAGAACTCTGTGAAGTCAGGGACCGTGGTTTTTTGTTGAGTATTTTGCCCTGGGTGCCTCGTAGGATTCCTGGTCCATACTGACAGTGTGTTTATTTTGATGCACAAGGACTAGATGTTGAGGAGGAAATCTGGGCCTGGGCCAAGGGAGGGGCATTCTACGAAGAACTGCATTTCCTTCCAAAACAAAAGCACCTGAGGTGCTAAAAAAGCACCTCTGACATCAGAAATCACCCACAGACTACGTGCAGGTCTCCTCTGGAGGGACCTATGGCTCACTGTGAATAAGTATGTGAGATCCCCCCTGACGTGCATGCTCAAATGCTTCTTCCAGGCCATTCCCTCAACATCGGGGGATGAGCAACGCAGGTGCCGTGTGGAATGCCACCCCTCCACGTATCGCAGGAGTTAGCGGGTCCTGGAGAAGTCATGCCATACATCAAGTGTTGGAGGCAGGGGGAGGGAGAGTGTGGCGCGTAGAGGTGGCCAGGGTTCTCTGCCTCACAGCAGAGCCTACTCCCTTGGCCTTCCTAGGCCAAGTAGTTATTAAAGCAGATTTCAAGATGACTGTCTTAGGTTTGGTGACTGGAAGGAGGGGACTCAGTTCTTACCATGATCTCTCCAGTGTTCTACTGGATCTGGAATGTGCTCTAACACCTGGCCTACGTACTGCTCACCCTTCCATCGGGGGCCATCACCCTGCCTCCCATGTACTCAGCAAGGTAACCAGACCCCCCAGAGCCACCAGGCCACAACTGACTGGGCGGACTAGTCCAGAGTCATGCCCCAAACAGAAGGGAGGTTTTCTTGCACAGAGTATGGCAGGAACTCCAGAAACACTCACCAAGGGTTGAAAAAGGCTAAAAGGAGCACTTCCACTTTGGGGAGGGAAAATTTATATATATACAGAGTTAATGTCATCTCTTTCCTTTCTCCTCCATCAACTATAATTCTTTCTCTAAGAAAACTCAGTGTTAGGAGAGGAGAAATGGGTCAGTCCAAAAACAAAAGGATAAAGGAACACAAAAACTGTCACAATCTGTCACAAACCTTATGCAGTGACCTTGACATTAAAATCAACACCCAGGAAACTAGAATGATTGAATAATCCCTAGAAATTCAAGCAAGCTAGAAATAACCTCCAATTTCATTATAACAAGCGTGGGGGCTTTTGGAGAAGTTTTAGGAGGAAGTCAAGAGGAAAAGCAATTTGGTGAAGGAAATACCAAAGCAGAGAGAAAGATGTGCAGAGGATGGGAAGGAAGGCAGGGGAGACAGAGGCGAGGCACAGGGAGGGAAGGAAAGGAGAGGAGGATGGAGAAAAGAGAGAAGCCAGGAGGGAGGGGGCATAAGAAGTAGCGAGAGAAAAACACAGAAGCTAGAGCTAGAAGGAGGGAGGACAAAAACTGGTGAGCAGAGAGAAGAGAAAGAGGGCAAGAGTGTAAAAAGATGGGAGGTGAAAAGAGAAGATATAGTTTTACATGTTCAGGGTTAGAAGGAGGAGTCAAGACCACCCAGGTCTTACTCAGCAACCCGGGGGATGGTCCTCCAGCCTGTGTGCTTACGTACCTTAGACAGCAGAAGACTCATTCCCTCATGAGGGAGAGGTGGGGAGACGGAGATGGGAGCAGCGTAAGGCCATAGCAGAGGCAGCTGGGAAGGGGGGTGCCCATCAGAAGGGCAAGGGCCAAACAGGACAATCCAAAAATGCCACCCGAAGAACAGCCTCCATCCTCACCCCAGGGTGTCAGCCCTCAGCGAGCCGGAGACCAGGTTTCTAATCTACCCATTAAATCTTGCCAGACCTGGATACTCTCCTCTAGATGTGGGCTTGCCCAGGGCTGGGGGGACTCGCCAAGGATACAGGCTTCCTCTGTGTAGGGCACAGCAGCCGTGGTGCCCCCGATGACGTAGCTATAGAAGGAGACCTCGAGGGTGTAGCAATAGGAAGTGTGGTCCAGGAGCCCCCCGAGGAAGCGACGTCCGGTTCCTGCTTTCACGGCATCTCGGTTAAAGGATGTGCTAGACTGGGAAAGACAAATCAGGGAAGAGAGAATCAGGGCCGGGCACATGCTGGCTATCGGGGTTTGAGCAAATCTTACAACACATCTGGGCCTCAGCTTCCTCATCTGAAAAGTGGGATGTTCATCACACATCACAGAATTATTACGGGGACGGATGAAATAAACCAACAGAATTAAAAGAAAGCATCCAACTTTGGACAGGAACTGCCATTGGACAAATATTTGTGGGAATCTGAGTGGGGATGTTGGAGCAAGGGCCAGTAGAGAGCAAGAAGCAATGATACTCTGATGAGAATCAAAATGAAAATTTGGGCAATGCTTTCAGCTTCATAATGTTGTTTCCCACATGGCATTTCAAAATAACCCTTGACGGAGGTGTTGCAGCTTTGCCCCTCTTGGTGAGACAACGAGGCTCACAGAGATGGAGCAAGCAAGTGATAGAGCACAGATCTGAACCGAGGACCGAGGGACTGCAGACACCCCGATGCTCCAACGCAATGCTCCCCCTACACGAGGGGCAGCTGGACTACCGCCCAACATCACAGGGGGTAGGGATCATGGATCATGGCTGTTTCTCTGCTAGGGTGTTGGCCTCACCCATCACAGTAGACAGAGAGAGGGCAAAACAAGCAGGTTGGCGTCTCAAGCCTCCATTCAAAAATGTGCGAGATGTTAGGCAACTTGTGTTATTTGGTTCAGCCTCAGCTTCCCCATCTGTAAAGTGCAGGTGATAATGACATCTCTTTCACGGAATTGTGAGGGTGACTCATCTGTGATTAAACAGGCATTCTGTGCTAACCCGTGGAGATCAAAATAAATAAGAAGACTGTGGTTTTAATAAAGGAATGTGTGTCTCGTGAAGCAGGATATAAGAGGAAAAGAGGGAGAAAGAAAATAGCAAAACAAGGCAGATATTTAGAGACACACTGAAAGGAAGAGAAATTGTGTGTGTGTGTGTGTGTGTGTGTGTGTGTGTGTGTGTGTGAATTCAGAGGTAAAGGAAGGGGTCAGAAAATTCGAACGTCACATCTGAAAGGACCCTTGAAGTCCATGCAGTGAAATCATTTTAGAGTCGGGTACTGAGGATCAGAGAAGGGGGGAGACAGAGACTGGATGAGGACAGATGACCTTGACCCTGGCCTTGAGCTCTTACTGTGCCTGCAGCACAGGACACCCTCAAGCAAGGCCAGAAATAAAGCTCCTACACTGGGCCCCTTTGGCCTCTGAGGCCTGTGGCCCAGCCTTCAGGGTAGTATGGACCAGGAGACCACGGTCTGCTCTAAAATTTCAGTGGTTTCAAAAAGCCTGTAGCTGGCCATCCCATAGATTCCTACAGAATCAGGCATGGCGTTTCTACCCCAGAGATGCAAATGGGGAGCCACCTGCTTTGATTCTGCCACCACAGGCTGAGTGACTTTGCTGTACATACTGAACTTCTCTGGGCCATCGTGTCTCTTGGGTACAGAGAGGAAACTAAGCCAGTTCCTTTCCTGGTCTGCCATTCAAAACTTCTGGGATCCAAAGTGCATCTTACTTCATGGAGAAATTCATCATCTGCACTAATGTCCAGGCCTGGAGCAATGGACAGGGAAGTTTTCAGCTCATCAACTTCAAAAATTGCTATGACCTTTGTGGGCCTCTCCCCCTCTGGCCACGTGGAAATAACAGGCCTCAGAAATTTAGTATCAAAACAAAGGAAAATGTGCAAAAACGCTCTTCCACGTCCCCACGTCTGGGGTCTGCTGAGGTCTTTACTGTCTGCAGCCCCCTCTGCTACCGAGAACTGCCTTTGTCCTCCCAGGAAGCTAGGGTGCGGGCCAGGCAGATCCCCCACAAATCACTGACACAGAAATCGAGTCCCAGCAATGGTCACGGAAGGAGAGCACGGTGGGCACACGACCCCCTTCAGCAGGGGTGAGGCTCCTACTGAAAGGGCTGGATGAGGTGAAAGTAGACCCTGGGAGAGGGGGGAGGCCAGCATGCGGTGGGTGCTTGGGGAGTCCCTTCTCTTGCTGATGCTGGCGTCACACCAACTGAAAAAGTCCCAGCTCCTCAGAAAGACCGGGTGCTGCCTCGTCCAAGACTGTCCCCCCCCGACTGGCGAGGAGCGGCTTGAGGACATGCAGGTAGCTTGTTCACCTCTATCTCCATCACCCACCCAGGGCCTGGCACGGAGCTGGCGTTCTGAGACCGTGAAACCTGACTGAGGGAAAGAGGGAAGGGAGGAGGCTGGGTGCGGGCTGCTGAGAGAGAACTAACTCTTGACCTACGTAGGAGAAGTCCTCAGCGTTCTGGCAGAGGAGCTTGGGGAAAACAGCCTGCCTCTGGAACCTTTCCTCGTCCTCAAAGATGTTGCCGTACATGAATCCGTTCATCATGGTGGAGTGGGCGTGGATGTCGATATAAAACTCCAGGCTTGTTTTCTGGTGAGAGAAAGGTCGACAAATGGAAGTCTGCGGTCACAGAGCTTGCCCTAACGGACCAGATGCTAAACGTGGTGTGTGCGTGTGCGTACACACACACACACACACACACACACACACATTCCTTCCGAGCTGTGCTTATATGGCAGCAGAGTTAGCCCCCATGTGCAATGTAATTGGAGGGGTTGAGACTGTGAACATCAATTTCTCCTCACTTTTAACGCCATCTGCCCCTGGGGGCTAGAACACTAGTTTAGCAGCCCCCTTCAGAGTCCTGAAGAGGTGAGGGTCTTGTTGGGTGAAGTCAGGATGTCATTTACCCAGAACAATTTATCCATTCATAACTAAAGGCACTAGCAGACTTTGTTTTTCTGATTAATGAGAAATACCTTCAGGTAACACAACTGTATTTATATTGGGCCTGCTTATGGTTTGGGCCTGACTGGGCCATTTCTAGCTGAGGGGTCTGGGGGAGATCATGGCTCTACAGTGAGTCTCAGCTTTTGTATTTGACAGAGGGGTTATTTTAATTCCAACCTCAGAGAGTTATAGTGGGAACCACACACCGCAATGATAATTACTGTCATTTACTGCATATTTTAATGCATGCCAAGCCTAACTCTGGGAGTTTTACATGTGACATATTAATTCTTTTATTTAACCTCATTTCATGTTGCCATACCTGTTCCCCAATAATATATAAATAGGGAATGGAAAAAATAGTACATATTATATACCTTGTGCTCCGTAAAGATGATGTTGACTAGTCTTTCTCTGCTCTCTACTTGCACATATTTGAGGCATTCCCTAGCCTGATATGGTATTATTTGCAAACATGCCCATGTACGAGCTCCCTGCAGGTAGGGAGATGTCTGTAGAGAGCCCAGCAGCTGGACATGAAGGGTGCTCAGGAGCCGCACGCAGAACGACTGGACCAACGATTCCAGAGGAACTGCCCAGATGCCAGAATGGACTGGCAAGAGTCGGGGAATTTTTTGGCACATAGATCTTCAATGTCCCTCAAATCTGACCTTCTCTTCCTATATATAAGCCCAATGTATACCTAATAATCCTTTCTGAGAGTAACAGAGGCTCCAAGTGTGAGAGAGACTTGTCCAGCTTGGCAAAACCAAGACCGAAACCCAGGTCTCCTGACTCCCAGCACAGTTAACGTCTCACCGTCAATGGGTCAACTCTAGAAATGGCCAAGGCAAAACCTGGCCACCTTTCCATCCCCTTTTAGCATGCATTCCTGGGAAAGAAAGAAAGTCTGTGCTTAGAAGGATTCTTCCTCCTTGGGACACTTTCAAACGAAGTTAAAACCAAATGAAAACTGTTGCTTCTAGAATGTGGGCCTGATGACTGTCATTTCATTTGCCTCCGAGTTGGATTGAAAAACTATGTCTTGCCGAGCTCCCCACTCTCCGGGTAGCATAAGCTGTCTTTGGAGAGACACAGGAGGCACTGCTCTGTGTGATATTAAACTCATCATTTTCAGCTTTGGAGGTGGAATGCACAATGATTCAACAGGAGCCCTATAAAAGTCATCTTCGCAATTTTATTTTCTTCAATTGTCTGTCTTTTCCTCTGAGCTTTTGATGAGCTGCAGAGGAGAGGAGGAGGCAGAGAGATGACTTAAGAAATGTGTAAAGAAAAGCTCCAGTTTCTATCTCTGAATGCCGGAGCTGGACAGGGCCGTGGAGGCCAGCTGCTCTGACCTCACCCGGCTCGTGCGGGGAGGCTGCATGCTGAAGGCCGGCCGGCCGGCCAGTTAGTAGAGGAGTAAGAACTAGAACCTGGTTCTTCTGATAACATCCTGGAGTGGCTTCCACTGCCCTATCCTGACACCTGGCACCTAACGTGATTTCACTTTAAATAACCGGCAAATTACATTGATTGATTTAAAGATATGAAAGGATTTATAGGGAGAAACCTCCCTATCCCCCTGAGAATCCCCAGGCACCCCGTTTCACCCCCTAGAGTTATCCCGTGTTCCTGCATCCTTCCAGAGACACTTCATACACAAACAAGTAAATATCCATCCCCCACCCAACCCCGCCGTCCCCAGGACACACAAATGGGAGCACACTGAACATACTATTCAGATCTGCTTTTTTCCCTAACATGTCTTGGAGGTAATTTTTTCTCAGTACATAAACAGTTACTTAATTCTTTTTAACAGCCATATATAAACTATTCAGCCAGTCTCCTACTGATAGACATTTAAGTGATTTCCAACCTTTTCTTATTACCAACAATGTCTTAGTGATTGACTCTGAATATATGCTATTTCACACATACATAATTATATGTAGGATAAATTTCAAGAAGCAGAATTTCTGGGTCCCCTGTGCATTTGCAGTTCTGATCAATACTGACAGACTGACCTCTTCAGAAGGACCAATTTATTCTCCCAGCAAAATACTACAATGTGTCTTTTGCAATTAACTTGGCAACACGGGTGGAATGAAATTTTTTGGTATTTGCCAATTTAGTGGGAGGGTGAAGAAGGATATCTAAGATTAGTTTTTTTGTTTTTTCTGTTTTTTTGCTTTTTTTTTTTTTTTTTAATAGGCTCCACACCCAGTATGGAGCCCAATGTGGGGCTTGAACTCACGATCCTGAGATCAAGGCCTGAGCTGAGATCACGAGCCGGATGCTTAACCAACTGAGCCACCCCAGTGCCCCTAAGATTAGTTTTAATCTGAATTTCTCTTAGTATAATTCTCTTTTATTACTTGGTTTAGGCTTTTCATATGGTTAAGAACTATTTGCATTTGGTTTTCTATGAATTGTCTGTTAATTTCACCTGCCCATTTTGAAAGCTGGAATGTTAGTCTTTACATGTAGTACAAAAATATTTTTGCCAAGGGGCGCCTGGGTGGCTCAGTCATTAAGCGTCTGCCTTCAGCTCAGGGCGTGATCCGGGCGTTCTAGGATCGAGCCCTGCATCGGGCTCCTCCGCTGGGAGCCTGCTTCTTCCTCTCCCACTCCCCCTGCTTGTGTTCCCTCTCTCACTGGCTGTCTCTCTCTGTCAAATAAATAAATAAAATCTTAAAAAAATATATTTTTGCTCAGCTTGTCGTTATTTTTTGACTTGGCTTCTACTAGTACTTTTATCCATCCAGAAATTTCTAAATGCTAGTTTTTTATACGGATTTATCAATCTTTCCTTTTGTGGCTTCTGGGTTGAATTCTTTCATTGTTCCTTCTATTACTTTTATTGTTTCACTTTTTACATTTAAATATTCCATTTCAATTTGACTTTACATGGACCTAGGTTGTGAGGTAAGGATTGCACTTTACTGTCCTACACTATTTAGGAAATTGTGCTTTTCCCCGTGGACTTGAAAAGCCATATATAATTTTTGTATGTATTTGGGTTTAGTTTTGGACTTTTTATTCTGTTCTAATCATTTATCTATTCATGTGTCAATACTATAGTTTTAATTATTTTAAGTTTATAATGTATCTTATTTCATTTTATACTTTTAAGTGCAGTTAACATTTGTCACCATGCAACTCTATTACCATCCCGTTGACTCTATTCCCTATGCTGTACCTTTCCTCCTCATGACTTCATCATTCCCTAACTGGAAGCCTGTACCTCCCACTCTCCTTCCTTCATTTTGCTCATCCCCTGCCCCTGGAAACCACCTGTTTGTTCTCTACATTAATGGGTCTGTTTCTGGTTTTTTGTTTGCTTGTTTGTTTTGATTTTTAAGATTTTATATATAAAGGGAAATCATATGGTATTTGTCTCTGACATTTCATTTAGCATAATGCCCTCTAGGTCCACCCACATTATCACAAATACCAAGATCTCATTCCTTTTTATGGCTGAGTAATATTCCATTATATATATATATATATACACATATTTATACCAATCTTTATCCATTCATTTATCAACAGAACTTGGGCTGCTTCCATATGTTGGCTATTGTAAATAATGCTGCCACAAATGTAGGGGTGCATGTATCTTTTCAAATTAGTGTTTTACAATGCACAGCTGTTATCACCTCATTATGCCTCTTTTCCCAAATTTTCCTGTATTGTCTTCCATATTTTTCTATATGATCTTTATAATTAGCTTGTTTAATTTTCTTTTTCCCCTAACCCCTGTCAATATTCTCAATAATATAACCATATTGGACTTTTGTATTGCCATAGGAAGAATCAGCTCTTATGACTTGGAGCCCTCCAATCCAAGAATATGTTTTGACTATTTATTCAGATTTTCTCTTGGGTACAGCAGGAAATTTTAAAAGTTTTTGTTTTGTTTTCATATAGACCATGAATGTTTCTTTTTGATGCCAAGGCAGTTTACATTTTTACTTGCTGCTGTAAATGTGATGCTTTCTTCCATTAACTCTTCTAACTAATGGTTCTTTAAATATAAAGGCTCTTGTTCTTTTTTTTTAAGTTTATTTATTTTTTTTATAATCTCTACACCCAACATGGGGCTCAAACTCACAATCCCGAGGTCAAGAGTTGCATGCCCCTCCACCTGAGTCAGCCGGGTGCCCCTAAAGGCTCTTGCCCTTGACATACTAAATTTGTACCCAGAACTTCACTAATTCTATTATTATTTATAATATTTTATCATTTGATTTTCTTGGATTTTCATTTGCTTATTCAACAAATAATCACTGAGTGCCTATGATATGTCAGACAGTGTTCTAGGCATTGGGTATGCACCAGGGAGTGTGCTGGGTACTAGGGATAGAGCAGTGAACACAATAGAAAGTTCCTGAGCTCAAAGAGTTTATAGTCTATGAGGAGAGAAAGGGAATAAGCAAATCAATTAATAAATACAAGATGTCAGGAGGCATTAGTGCCATGGAGACAAAGTAAAGAAATGGAACAGAAAATAATAGAGGGTTCTAGAAAACCAGCAGCATGAATGGAGCAGGAGAGTTAGTCTTGAGGCTATCAGTTTGAAAAGCCTTCCAGATGGAAGGAGAAGTAAATGCAACAGTGACATGCACTGGGCATGTTTCAGGAAGAGCAAGGAGGTCAGGATGCCTGGAAAGAAGGAGTGAAGAAAGGGGTTTGTAAACTTACCACCTGTACATAGTACTTCTATCTCCTGCCTGTTCCCCTCCCAGTTTTTATGTTTCTGATTTCTTTTTCATGTCTAACCACATCAGGCAGTACTTCCAAAACAACATTAAAGGATTTGTTTCTAAGACACCTTTCCACTCTGAGAGTCTAGGGGCTGGAGCTGGAGTAAAAAACAGTCTAGGATATTTACCTGAATAGGGTCTAAGTTCTTTTTCTTCTTCACTACACATGCCCTGCACTTTGCTGGGAATACCAAAGACCACAAATTCTAATTCCAACAACATGCTTAGTATGGTTTGTACCCAACCTGGCTTCATGGACTTGTGTGGGCCCAGTTAGAAGGCAGAAGTGGGGGTTCTGATTCTGGTTCTAATGTTAACCCAGTCTGTGACCATGGAGAAGTGGCAACTCCTCACTGTGCCTCGATTTTCTTATTTTAAAAGTGGTGGCTGGATTCTTGCTTGGGCCTCAGTACTTGTTGCTCTACACCTGGCTGATAAGTACGTTTGTGTGTCTATAAGCTCCTTGAGGACTGGAAACATGTCCAATCCAAGTCCCATCATCTTTACTTGTTCAACTACAATAACTTCTTCCCTGGTTTCCTTGCTGCTCCAGAGTAATCTTTTTAAATGCAAATAAATCATGTCACTTCCCCAGTTAAAACTGTTCTGGATTTCTCTACTGCTCCCAGGATAGACTGCAAGTCCCTTCACATATTTTGAAAGGCCCTGCACGATCCAGTCCCTGCGCCATCTAGTCTCAGCTCGTGCCCCTTCTGGTCTGACACCGGGCACTCCAGCCGTGTGGAAGTACCTGCAGTACGTGGACCTGCTCATGATGTCTGTCTCCACATGTACACACCGTAGACAGCTCCTCTGCCTGGAATACATTTTCTCTCAATCTGGCTAACTTTGACGCAAGCTTCACGTGTAAGGCAGAAACTGAGTGGATGCTCATCAGTCTTATTCCCTTTTCCTGGACTGTGGAAGACACTACCCCCTTTCCCTTGCTATTGGGCTGGGGTCCGACGGAAGGTCAGCAGTGGTGACACCGGCTACTTTTGGGCCTGATGATAACACTCATACACACTCGCCGACATTCTCTCTTGCTCTTGTGCATGGAAGCTACATGTCAAAACAACGGTATCATAAGAAGGAGTCAACACTGGGAGGAAAATGACCAGGAAAGCCTCTTGACCCAGTGGGACTGTGATGAAGCCTTTACTGCACTAAGCTGCTGAAATCTGGGGATTGCTTGTTATAGCGGCTAATATTATTCACTGACTAGTATAAAAAAATCTCAGTTCAAATAGACTATTTTATTTCTCAGGATGAGGTAACGACCTCCTCTGTGCGCTCATAATTCAAGGCACAGCTCTCTGTCTCATGGCACTTACCACGTGGCATATAAATGCTTTGTTTATTCCCATCTCCCATTAAAATGTGAGTTCTTTCAGGAAAGGGACCATACATTGTTGATTTTTTAAATCCATAGGACCAGAGCAAGGCCTGGTGTGTGGTAGGTTATCATTCAAGGTTTGGCAGAGGAATGAACAGGAAATCAAGTGATGGAAGAATGAAGGACTGATAGGAACAAGCAGGCACATCCTCAGTTTTCCCCGGCAGCCCAAAGAGGTAACTTTCTGTGGCCGTGTCAGAGCAAGGAGTGTGTCGCTAATGCGGGGCTCTTCATTACAATTTAGGACTGAGATTAGAAGGGAAAGAAAGCATCTCTGTTCTTTCCTTCCAAACTTAAGAAACTTAATTAAAACCAAGTGATGAAGGGCTGTCCCCTTGCCAGCAGCCAACAGCTCATCCTGCTATCAGGGGCCTAAAGAGTAAATTACAATCAGTGCCAATAAAATTAAAACTACCTTAGGGCATATTTGCAACATAATTTAGTGTGGAGTTTGCTTCCTCCTAGACACCAGGGAGGAAATGGGTTTTTCCCCCTACATTCTGAGCTGCTTCCCTGCTTCACCTCAGACCTGCGAGCGGTGCGGTGAGGTCACATGGGGCAGCCCCTTAGGGTCTATCACACGTTCTATCCAGAGAAAGAAGGGAGATCCGACCCAGGAGGGGCATGGGGTCTTAGCCCAGGTTTGGCGAGCAGAAAGAAGCTGAAGCTTAGGCAGGCATGAGCGCCAGTCGGGAGGGTGAGCTGCTTTGTCTCTCCTCCTTATAGAGGGAGGGCTGAAGCTCAGAAATACCCCTCAGCAATGGCAGAGCTGGGACCCACATCCCTCTGGTTAAGAGACCATGCTCCGCATCCCGCTGTGCTCTCAGGGGCTTGCAGTCTAGCAGGGCAATCACCCCGATTTTAGGATTGTAAGACCTATGCAGTTTCCTTCATCTCTGAGCCGAGGGACTGGGAGGCCTAGGGACTGATCCTGGCAGGCTTAGCCTCTCAAATGGCACTGGAGGGGGAGGGGAGGAGCAAGGAGCATTAGAAAACTTTCAGACAGCTCCCCCGCTGAGATGTATCCCAGGAAGCTGTTTCCCCATGGGCATCAGGCGGAAAAAGCCCTAACTCTAATCTTTTTATTATCAACGAAAATATTTCCATTTTTTTTAAGTTAAAGTAGAAAAGAAATTGGCACAATAAATATGAAGCTAAAGGAAAAAGAAAAAGTCAAAGTAGATGTTTATGGAAGTCAGGGTGCATGTCCTAAGGCAAGCAGAATAATTTTTCAGAAAAACAGAACTCTTTCTTTAAAAACAAATGAGCAAAGGAAACAAAGTCGACGTCCTTTGTCATGCACAATCTAGACCTCCGAAGTGAGGAGGTCAATTAAGGAGGCACAATTAAGTTTCCTCTGCTCAGGAACGCCCTGGATATGACTGAACAGAACTTCTGGTCACAGAGAAAGGATGTGATGAATCAATGGGGACAAGAAGAGGAACAACCATATAGGAAACCCAGATAGCTAGCTAGAGAACCGAGGGGAAGGGCTATGGGCACTTTTTCTCCTGCCTTCCTCCATTTCATGCTCCAGTCCTACCTGCAACTTCCAGAAACCTGCAGCTTCCCCAGCACACATGTTCTACTCTGTGCTTCTTGCCTGCCATTTCTGCAGGTGGAAATGCCTATCCCCCAGCCCTCCCCAATAGCTTGCTTATCCTTTACTGCTAGGCCTAATGGTCCCTTGTCCAAGAGGCCTTCCTTGACTCTCTCAGGAAAAGCAGCTCTCTTTTTTGGACTACCATAGATTTTTAAGATGTCCTTCTATTAAAGTATTTATCACCCAGTTTACTCCTTCCTTCCTTCCTTCATTCAACAAATACTTGCTATGAACTTACTGTTTCTAGGACCCGGGGGTGAACCAAACAGATGCGGTTCCTGCCTCCGAGGAGCTGACCATAGACGGGGATGACAGACTACGAATGGCCACTAAGCTGGGTGACCCCAGATTGTAATATGCGCGAGGAAAGCACTAAGGGGAGCCACACGAAGGCGAATCGCCGAGGGGATGCGGACAAGGTCTGCTTTAGATGGTGTGATCAGGAAAGGCCTCTGACATGTGAGCAGAGCCTGGAAGGATGCTAAGAATGAGCCATTCAATGAAGCTGGCCAGAGAATTCTGGGCAAACAAAGTCCCAGAAGCAAGGATGAGGGTGGCATTTTCAAAGACCAGAGGGAAGGCTCGTGGCGGGATCGTGATAAACACAGGAGGTGAGCTGGCGAAGGTCCGAGGGTGCAGCTCACACAGGGCCTTTCAGCCTGGGGTCAGAGTTTGGAGCTTATCCTAGGTACAGTGAAAAGTCATTTAAATAGGGAATGTGGTAAAAGGATTCCCTTGCCTGTCATGGAGAGAATGGGTTTTAGGGGCATGAGAGGAAGCTGTCGAACAGTTCCCCGCAGAGATCGCAGGAGCTTGAATCAGAGCTGGGTGGCCATGATGAAAAGAGAAAGACAAATTTGAGAAATATTTTGGCCACAGCTTTGTAGGACCTGTGCATGGATTGTATGCAGAAAGAATCAAAGATAGATCGGGAGTTTGTGACTTGAGCAACTGAGAGACGGTGGTGCCACAAAGAGAGACAGAGGAGACGCAGGTGGAGACCAGTCGGGATGGTGGTGAGGAAATGGGATCCGGAAGGGATCTCTGCAGTGGCAGTGACTACTGGACACCAGACCGGGCATGTCAGGTAGGCAGATACACACAGGACCCTGGAGCCTAGGGAGCGGGCTGCCCCGGAGGCGTGAAGGTAGGCATCGTTAGCACAGAGGTGTCTCTGGAGCCCTCCAAAGCTGACAGTTAGGTAGAGGGAACGTGAAGGAGATGGCAGGGAGCAGGAGGAAACATGGACAGTGTGGTTTCATGAAAACCAAAGCAAAAAAAAAAAAAAGATTTTTAAGAAGGAGGGAGAAGTCTGTTAAGCCAGTAAGGTCTAGGACCATGTCTGGTTCACCCCTGTATCCCCAGGGTATATCATAGGGCCCAGCACACAGTAGGTTCTCAGGGGATATCTGCTGAGTGACTAAATGAATCATGAATGAAGAAGGTATCCTGGACTCAGAGAAAGGGGCAGAGTAAGAGATGTGGTGTAAGGAGTTTCAGGGCCTAGGTTCTAACCCAAGGTGCTATGGAGGGAAGACAGTAATAACAACTTAGTGCTTACCACCTGCCACTCCTTACTCCTCCCACAATCCCCTCGGATAGAAACAACATTTACAAATGAGGAAACTGACGAATAGACAGGTTTAAGTAACTTGCAAAGGGACCCCCAGGTTACAAAATGGTAACCGACAAAACCCACCCTGTAGGGCTGTGCAGGCCGTGCTCTGAACCATGACTTCATCAAAAGCAACTGACATGCTGAGCGAAATAAATCAATCAGAGAAAGATAATTATCATATGGTTTCACTCATATGTGGAATATAAGAAACAGCACAGAGGATCATAGGGGAAGGGAGGGAAAACAGAATGGGAAGTCATCAGAGAGGGAGAAAAACCATAGGAAACTCTTAACTCTAGGAAATAAACTGAGGATTGCTGGAGGGGAGGGGGTAACTGTGATGAGCATTAAGGAGGGCACGTGATATGATGAGTACTGGTTGTTATACACAACTGATGAATTATTGAACACTACATCTGAAACTAATGATGTACTATATGTACCTCATTTAAATAGAATTTAAATAAAAATTTAATTAAATTAAAAAAATTTTAAAAGTCTTTAAAAAAGCAACTGACATCTACTGAGTGCTTCCTGTGTGTGGTCTAGTAATAATTCTTGTAACAATCCTATGAGTTAAGTAGTTATAATCAAAGGAAGAAAATGAGGCAGAGAGGTTGCACGTGGCAAGGCTGAGATTCAAACCCGTCTTTCGGACCTAGGGCTAAGCTCTTCATCTCTAAGCTCTTCAGAACCTCCCAGCCTCTGCATCTGTGGCCTCTTTGGTCTCAGCAGAGTAAACTTCAGGACAAAGGGAATTTGTGAGGGTCATGTGTAGGTGTAGGGAAAAAAACCAGTCGCGGCAAGATGAGGAGTAAACACATTTTCCTACTTGCAGTTTGTCTCTTGTAATCCTCTTCTGTTTAGAGGTGAAAAGTAAGATGTGTATGTAAATAAAGGCATTTCTGCATCCCCCCCCTGCGAATGACCCCGGAGGAGCCGGTCTGGCCCGGCAGGAGGGAGCCTTCCTCTGCTTCCTCCTCCTCCTTCACCTCTGCCCTAAAAAAGGAAGAGAGACCAGAGGCTCAGCACAGGAGGCCTGGGTTCATAACAGACCTTCCCAGGGCAAAAGAAGGACTCCTGATCTGTCCCGTGCTCCCCACAGCAGTGACTGATGAACCCAGTGCTGTCCACGACAGTGATGGTGGTGACAGAAGAAGGGTACATGGAGTAGGGTGGTTTCAGATTCCGTAGACTTGGCTTCAAGTGTCAGCTTAGCCATGGGTAAGCTTTAGGACCTATGGAAGTTACTTTCCTTCTCTGAGCCTCAGTTTCCTTGACTCAAAAGAGGGGATAACAATCTCAACCTCACAGGATTGTCAGGAAGCACCTGGTTCTGTGCCTACCAAAATGTCTGGCAGTTTATACACTTTTAATATACTTTTCCCAATCACACAGTGATGCTATGTGGAGGTGCAGTGCTTGGCACCATGGGTATGGACCTCCTTGAGCTCAAAACATTGCAAGGAAGATGGACATTTTAAAACTAACTGTGTGTGCAAACAGAAGATTTGAAGAGAAGTACAGGGGCTAGAGGAACACAGAGCTGAGGGGGGCTTGGAGACCCGGCTTACATAAACGTAAATTTCTTCCTTGTTCAATAGAACATCTGCTGACAATAACCATCGGCTTGCACATCTGTAGAGTTTATAAACCATTCTCACACCAGTGTCTGCCTTCAGCTCAGGTCATGATCCTGAGGTTCTGGGATCGAGTCCCACATCAGGCTCCCTGCTTGGCTGGGAAGTCTGTTTGTCCCTCTGCCTCTGCCCCCTCCCCACTGCTTGTGCGCGCTCTCTCTCTCATTCTCTCTCTCTCTCTCAAGTAAATAAATAAAATCTTTAAAACAAACAAACATTCTCACACCAGTTAGCTCATGGGATTCTCTTAACAATCCACTGAAGTAAACGGGAGCTTAGTTTCTCAGAAGAATCTCAGACGGGCTTCTCGAGATCTCATAGCAGCAAGGGACCTCAACTGGATTCTAACTTACATCTTACTACCTCCAAAGGCTCCGCCTGCTCCTTGCCCTTGGGGGTCACCCCAGGTGCTCACTCCTGCATCAAGCGTAGATACAGATGCAAGTAGAAAAGCCAAATCTCCCTGCAGAAAGCCCCAGTCTGAGCAGAGAAACCAAGAAGAGGATGGAGATATAATATGTAAGCTTGTGAGAGCCAAGGGACATTTTAATTTCATAATTAAAAGTTAATGTTGCTTCATTATAAATCAAAGGCTGAGGAAACTAGGGCACCCCCAGGAACATGTTAGGAACTCACTAAATATGTGTGGCCTGAATGCTTGGAGACATCTCCTGTAGGAGGTTGTTAGCTGATCCAGAGAGAGAAAAATAGATGTCTAACCACTGAGCTGGGGGCTTGGTAAGTCCTCAGTAAATCTTCATTCTTTTCTTCCCAGGAAACTCATCTTGGCTCTCCTACTAACCTGCTCTGTGACCCTGGAGAAGTTTCTTTCCCTTTCTTCAATTTCCCCATTTAGAGAATGGATTTGTGACTTTTCGTGGCCCCTTATGCCCTGAAAATCTTATATCTTTCAATCATCTCATCTTTCTGCTTTGCACTGTTGCTTTTTTTTTTTTTCATCTTCTTCTCCTTCCTTTGACCTCTGAGGACAGATTCTGCCAGAGTTTCCCACTTTCTCTCCTTCAAGACCTGAGTACCTGCTTGTTTTTCCTTGGTTTGGCCCTGTGGCAAGAACCTACTATAAGACGGCAGTTCAACCATTTCCCCATGGTAATGCAGTCTTCCCATGTGGCACGGTAGGCATCAAAGTGTTCAGGGGTGCCAATGTTCATGCTGCAATTCTGTACTGTATCCTGGAGAAAAATAAGGTGGTTCCTTGCTGCTTTATTCAGTGTGGGTAGCTGGGGGTGGGTGCGGGGGGGAGTGGAGGAGAAAGGTGCAGAGACCCTATATCTGTCCCTTTGTTCCTTTTCCTCCTTCCTTCTCCCCCTCTCTCATCTTGCTCCTCTTTCTTCCGTCTCTTCATCCCTTCTCTACTCTGTTGCCCCCTTCCCACCTCTCTCTTTCCATCACGTGGTGGGGGAAGACAGCCAAGGGAACAAGTAAGTTCACATCAGCCATTCGGGTGCTCTGAGGTGTATGTGGAGAGTAGGGGAGCTACAGCGAAGGGAACCATCAATTTTTTGGGCAGTCGGGAAAGGCTTCACAGAGAAGGTGGCTGTTGAGCAAGGTATGGAGAGACAAGAAGGTGTTCACCAAGTGGATGATAAGGAAAGGAGCCCCCAGTAGAAAGAAAGACATTTTAGACGAAGGGAGCTGTGTGAGCAAAACTCACAGGACCCAAAACCAGCCAGCCCATTAAGGGACCTACAATCAGCCCAACTGACCTATATTCAGTTTGGCCTGACTGAAGAGTATTACTAGGGGGGCAGTGTGTGAAAAAGGGGCTGAAGAGGCTTCCATGGACCCATGATGGAAGGCCTTGTAAACCACTAAGGACTTTTCATATAAAATAGAAAACGTAGAGAAGTGGTTTATGAAATTGTAATATGATTATGTTTGTATTGCATTTAGTAAGATTTTTTTGGGAGGCTTTGATGAGGAAGAATTAGAGGTTATAAGACTCAAAGGCATGTGGAACAGTTAGGACATTTTTGTTATAGTCCAAGTGGGAACTGATTGAAAAATGATAAGATTCTCAATTAAAGCAGGGGCAGGGAAGGAGAGAAGAAGGAGGAGTACATATTTGAAACCTATTATAAAATAAGACTGACAGGGCTGGATATGGGACCTAATTTCAGACAGACTCCCAGGTTTCTGGATTGCGTGGCTGGCTGGAACGTGGGGCCATTTTCTGAGATTGGTGCTGCCACCATCCTCTCAGTGTGAGTTGGATGTTTGCCTCGTAGGTACTGGTCCCCAGTTAGAGAATGATGCTATCAGAGGGTCTATGGTCTTGGGTTATGTTTTGATATGAACAAGATGATTTTTGCCTAAGCATGGCTATTTGAGTGAAAGAAACACACTTTTCCACGTAACCTACACATTGCCTATAAAAATGGAGCTCCTTCTTAATATAAAGATAAGCATTGTGCATTTCTACAGGATATAAAATCAGAACAAGAGTTTTTTGTTTTTTTTTTTTAATTTAGACACCTAATACACATATTCAAACACTTGGGTGCCCTAAATGGAATGCAGGCAAGGATGTTCTCAAGCCATTGCTTTGCTCCAGGTTTTCACTCCCTCTGAACAGAAGATTTTGATTGTTATGGACCACATCACTCAGACAGAAAGCAGCAAGGAGGAAGGGGGCAGTTTGAGAGTCAAGCAAGGGTTGGACAAGGAGGTGTGGGGACAAACCAGGCTTTATCTCTTGGTTTGAAGGCAAAGCCCAGAACAGGGAGGTTTCCTTCACCCACATCCACATGAAAAGCCTTTACTAAAATCCCATAGAATTAGTTTGTGGCTTCTCTGGTTCTTGAATGGTCTGGAGTTTTGCTGGGTGGATCCCTTCCTTTGACACATGAAATACTACACAAATTACACAGCTTGTTCAGTCATTGCCTCATTCCCACCATACCCATTTTATGGATGAATACACGGCTCGAGATTACACTGAGGAAGTGACAGAACCAAGGATAAAACCTACATCTTCCGTCCATAGTACAAGTTACTCCGCTATATCATTCTGCCTTAATCGTCTAACTTTCAGGTCTTAGGGGAGCCCTGAGGGTGAATTCACACAAAGCCTGGACGGTATCTCAGTACAGGAGTATTGGATCCTCTGTGACCTGCCTCCATCTCCAGCCTCATTTCCTGCTGTCCGCTAACAGGCATGCAGTGCTTTCACCATGCCAAACTGACAGCTTCCAGACCATGCCATGCTCTTCCCATAGTCGAGAAGGACTTGCTCTACCTGCCCATTCTGCGGGGCCCAGTACAAGCTTCTCTTCCTCTTAAAGATTTCCTTAGCCCATCTGGGTGTGCTTGATCATGCCCTCGTTCATGTATGTTTCACTCAGCCCCACGTCTTTATTATCCTCATCTCACGGTTTCACCATTATTGTGGTATGTGCCTATTCCACCCACTGGACCAAGTGCTGGTCGAGACCTGAAATCTTTATACCTCCAACCCCTAGCACAGTGCCTGGCACAGAGTAGATGCTGAGGAAATCCTTCCTGAATGAGTGAATGGATGAGTTAACAGTGGAGAAGAAAACATTCCTGAGCAGAGACCATCCCTATCCTTGATCTTCTGGGAGAATTGTTATTGTGGAATAACAGAATAGAGAGAAGGTCAGACATTGAAGGGATTTAATGAGCAAAAAATTCTTCCCTGTTCTCTCTGGTTCCTTCCCTTTTTATTTTTTCTTCTTGCTATTGGAACAAAAATAAAGAGTACATCATAAGCAAAGCTGTATTTTCTGTTTATTGCCACCAGGTTAATAACAGTAATGGTGCGGGAAGAAAATGAGGTGTTATGTAAAATCCTGCATTGCAGATTTTGCTGCTGATGTAAAGAACTCAATAAAGTGTAACACTTTAATCATAGAGATAAAAATCACACAGCAGCTTCCCACAGGCTCCCGGAGCCTAAGACAAAGTGGTTGTGGGGAAATGAGAGATGGGAGAAGAATATTATCAGGCATCAGAAAAATTATGTTTGGGCTTTTGAGTGTGTGTTTTTTCCCTTCATCTCTAAAAAATGGAATAAAATTTTTCTATCTTCTTCTAAGACATCTTGTATGAATTTCTGTATTCTCTGGAGGCCATGCTCAGATTTCTGAGGGAAGATTTGCTCATTCTTTGTAAAAATTGATTTGTTTAGGGAGAACTGAATTCCTGCCTTTTAGGTGATTCGGTGGCCTTTAAGAAAACAGGGGCTGTCTCTAAAAATGAAAGCAGGATTGGGATGGAGTCAAGGAGGTTGGTGAGAGTAAAATCTCTATTTTTATGATGGTCTTGTAATGCGGAGAAAAGATCATAGCAGCAGATGGAAGCTCTTGTTAGGAACTCGGCCGACCTTCCGAAAATTACCTTCTTGCTTCTGTGCCTCAGTTTTATCATTCTTCAAACAAGGACTTTCACTAGATGGAAAGAATGTTCTAAAGGTCATGCCTGCTCTGACACTTAACTGTCTGTGCGGCTCTGGGCAACGAGGCCAGTGGCTTGGTTTTTGACATGGGCTGTTGTGGTTCTGAACTAGTGTCGCAACCCAGCTGACCTGTTTCCACTCCAGCACCCCCTTCCCTCCCTTAGCAACCAGATCTGCTCTCGACCCTGCAGCCGGAGTGCTCCATTTATAATAAGAGAAAGCTGTACATACACCCTGGAGCGAAACTGGGGTAAGTGCCGGCAGGAAGACCCTAGGGCTGTTGCATGCCTGAAGAGGTCATTGAAAAGCCGAGGTAGCCGGTGTCCCCGGTGCAGAGTGAGTGGGGCAATGCAGAGAGAGGAGGCAGGGCCAGCTCAGGTGGGTCTTACAGCCACCGCACGGGCTTCGCCCTCCCTGGTGCAGCCCCAGAGGGCAGCTGATGTTCGCAGACAGGAGACTCCGCTATGAGGCAGCATGAGCACAGGTCATGAGAAGAGAAGAGTTTTGGAATTAGAGATCTAGGCTCAAACCCTGAACTGGCTGTGTGACACTGAAGGAGTCACTTCATGTCTCCAAGTCTCTGTTTCCTTGTCAGCAAACAGGAGGGGATGATAAAACCACTTCTCTCACAGGGTTGATGAGGGTTAAATGGGTTAGTGTGGGTCCAGGTGCCTGAAACACGGTAGGTGCTCAGTGCTTTTTTTTCCATCCCATAATTATTACTGCAGGTGATATTACAAACGATATTCTAGGACTGCACTGCTTAACACAATAGTCACATGTGACTACTGAAATTTAAATTGATTTAAATTAACTTTAAAAACAGTTCCTTGGGCTGCCTGGGTGGCTTAGTTGGTTAAGTGCCTGCCTTCGGCTCGGGTCGTGATCCCAGGGTCCTGGGATCGAGTCCCACATCGGGCTCCCTGCTCAGCCGGGAGCCTGCTTCTCCCTCTCCCTCTGCCTGTGCTCCCCCTGCTTGTGCTCTTTCTCTCTCTCTGCCAAATACATAAATAAAACCTTAAAAACAAACAACAGTTCCTCAGTTGCCCTAGCCACACTGCAAGAGCTCAGTGACCACATGTGGCTGGTAGCTCCTGTTAAGGGACAGTGCGGAAGAACACGACCATCATCACAGAAAGTTCCACAGAGTGGCGTCATTCTTGTATCTTAGCAGTCATAAGTGGGTGCACTGGAATTTAGAACATACATCCATACACAACTACACTTGCACAGACACAGCTGATTTCATACACGCAAACACTTATACCCATACGAAACCATGAAAACGGGGTGTTTAGGTTAGCAACAATATGTATCATTACTAAGAAGAAATAAATCTGACTCTTGACTCTGAGCCAGTTCAAGAGCATACAAAAGGTCAGGACCCGTGCTAACACGGTGGGCGTTATATCACTGCATCCTCACAACGACCCTAATAGGAAATATTATCCTCATCTCGTTGATTCGGACATTGAGGCCCAGAGTGACTGAGTAACTTGATTGCAGCCACACAGCCTATAAGCAGCAGAACAGGACTTGCTCCCTGGGATACCACACTGCTTCTTACCGGACATTTCAGAGACAAAGAGCTTACGGAGCAAAGTCACCGTGCACCCTTTCCAGGCTTTGTTGAGGATGTGGATATTTGGAACTGCCTGGGGACTATGTGGAGACCATCTGGGGATGAGTCACAGAAACTGTGAAATTCAAGGAAGTCAGTTCCTCAGGGCTTTCACCCTAGCTTTCTTGACATATGGAATGTGGCAGTGTCCCATCTCTGTGGGACCAGCGCAAATCCTTAGGAAAGTCCTGGAAGTCAAACGAGCGGGTAAAGAAGAAGACACCGTCCAAGTTGTCTAGAGCTGTGGTCTCTCTGCAGGTCGTCTTCCCCTCTTTATAGACAAGGGCTCTCGAACACTCCACATGGTGAAAGGCAGGCCAGGGTGGGGGAGGGGTCGCAAGTGAGAGCCAACGGGCCTTGGGCAGTTCTGAATCAGTGACTGTCTGTGAAAACAGATGTAAGTATAACCAGAGAGCCAGAGAGAGAGAGATGGATGGACGGATGGATGGATGGTCGGGTGGACAGAGGCAACCAGACAGACACCAAGTCTGAAACACGTAAGAGCGGCTTCTCTTTTTGCTTTTTGTGTGCTGCTATTACAGTCTGATTCTCTAGAAGGATGCTGCTGCTTCTGATTTATTGCAAATTCCCCCTCTTACCAGATACACAGCCTGGTGCCTAGCCTAGACTAGATACTCAAAACAAAACAAAACAAAAAACAAAACACCAAAACAAAATGAAACACCTGAGAGAGAAGAGCTAGATAACAATAATCCTTCACATTTGTATGGCATTTTGTAATATATAAAAAGATTTCACATGCAATATCAGCCTTAATCCCCAGTCCAACTTTTTGAGGCTGGCATCATAATCCTCATTTTATGGATGAGGGACCCTTGTCTCAGAGTGGTGAGTTATCTTGCTTGGGGTTATTCGGGGAGGCTGAGGGCCCAAAGAGACAGGCAGGCCAGCTAGAGGTAGAGACTGAGAGCGAGATCCAGGCAAAGAGAGACAAGACGGAGGAAAGCAAGGCATGGATACATGACAGAGACAAGTGGAGGTGGACGGACAGATGAGGAGAGCACCTCCAAGCTCCGCCTTCCACTCAGCCTCTCTTCGTCCCTAGAGACAACTTTCCTGAGCACACGTCCGACCCTGGCACGTCTGCACTCTACAGAGCTCCCCCGCTTCTCCCAAAGACTTCAGGATAATGATCTACCTTGAAGAGCCCTCCTGACTTGACCCTACCCACTTCTCTGGCCTTCTATGGTATCACTTCTCTATAGCATTATTCAGTCTTGTCACAGGACCCTCTTCAAGCACTAAGGGTGCCAGGCCATTTTCAGTACTGCGTGCTTATCACCTGATCTCGCCTGCTGCAGATTCCTGGCCAGCCCCTGCTTATCCTCTTAGCTCAACATTACCATTGCTTCCCTGAGGGAGCCTTTCCTTACCGCCTTCCCGGCCTGGCTTCTGCCTAGGTCACCCTTTTCTTTACTACAATGGAGTAGGACAAACCCGGACTTGGAAATAAGAAATGTGGATTTAAATCCTGTTCATCCATCTATCAGCCACAGTACTTGGGGCAAGTCAGGGACCTGCTAAGCTTTGGTTTTCTCATCTCTGCAATAAACCTGATAATATCTGCTCCAGGATGGTTTTTGGATTAAGGATAATGTAAAAAAATGCCTGGCATAGAGTAGGTGCCGATAGTCTGCCTCTCCCATTGGACTGTGAGCCGCCTGAGGGTGGAGGCTGGGGCCACCTGCTCTCTGCATCCCTAGGGCTCAGTGACTCACCCAGGACTGGGCTTGCTGACTCCTTCCCGCCCACACTGGGGCCACTGGGTGGGATGGGCTTGTGGGCACCGGAGGCACCACTTCTGGTCATTTCACAGAACTGCGGAGCTGGGGGAGGAGGACGGCTGGACAGGTGGTGTGGGGGTGCCTCCCCGTGGGGAGGGGGTGAGACCTATATTAGGTTTGTGTTGCATGTTTAGGTTTTGGTCGCATGTATTTTGAAGATAAAAGATAGTGTTTAAATAACATTAAGAGGCTGCTTTGTTTCCTTACCTCCAAACCTCCAGAGCAACTATGTTTAGTTTTGACTGTCATGAAGCATGTTGAGGGGAAAGTGTCACATTAGGTGGTCTAAGGGATTCATTCTATATCCTTTCTTTTCTTTTCTTTTTTTTTAAGATTTTATTTATTTACTTGAGAGAGAGAGACAGCCAGTGAGAGAGGGAACACAAGCAGGGGGAGTGGGAAAGGAAGAAGCAGGCTCCCAGCAGAGGAGCCTGATATGGGGCTCGATCCCAGGACTCCGGGATCATGCCCCGAGCTGAAGGCAGACGCCCAATGACTGAGCCACCCAGGTGCCCCTATCCTTTCTTTTCTTTCCTCAGTTTTCTTCATTTTCCTCTGACTTTTATTTTCCCGGTGGATTCAGATTCCTTGTAATTCTCTTCCTGACTCTCCCTTCTCTCCCCACACTCCCTCCCTGCTGCCCCATTCTGGAGCCCAGGAAGCCAGCTCCTGGGAGATGAGGAGTCACTCTTTCCCCCTACACTCACACGTGCACACAATCTGGAAGAAAGGGGGCATCAGATGCAACCAAGCGGCTTTCCACATGCTTGAGCACAGGAAACCATCCCATAGCAGAGGAGCGGGGCAGCAGCTGACTCTCCTCCCTGACCGCCTGGGCAGCCCCCCCCCCCAGGCCATAAACACCCGCTAGGGATTGGGCCAGAGCCTTCATTGAGATTCTGTTCACAGGGAACACCCACTGCCAAGCCTGCCCAGCTCTGTCAGCTGCCCTGATATCTGTGTGTGAGAAAGTGACCGGCGCCCGGCCCTCTGGCAGCCTGACAAATGGCTGAGAAGCAGGCCGGAGGCTCCCTGGCAGAGGCCCAGGGCTGCGAGCTTCAGGGAAGGGTGGAAGAGAAGGGAACCTCCTGTCAGATGGCCTGACTTCAAGGAAGGGAGCAGAGAGAGCACGAAAGAGCGGGGAGGGGAAGAGGGTCATAGGGAGAGACCTCCGGCTTGCCAATGCCCACCTCGGCACGAGGGTAGAGAGCTGGAGGGATTAAGTGCACACTCCGGGGACAAGTATTGTCTTTAGGACTACAGGAATAATGCATATGTTTCTCATCCGTAAAATGGGGATAATGATACTAATAATATCTAATCGTGGTGAGAATAGAGTTAATACAAATATATACATATATATGTATACATATATATTTATTTATTCTAACCCAGCAGTCCTTGCCATTTCATGAGAACGCATTACTTATTTAATTTTCATGTAAGCCAGAGCTTTACATATTGTCGTCATTTAAAAGATAAAGTTTCAGAGAGGATGCCTCACTTGCCCGTGGTCACACAGCTGAATAAGAGAAGGGACTTAAAAACCAATCTGCAAAACTGCAAAACACATGCCTGTCATCAGCAGGCCATACTCTAGATGAGGATTTTGTGTGTCTCTTTGCCTCTACGTGCCTCTCCCACTATAAAGGAAATAAGACTCCTTTTTAACTCCCTAATCGGAAAGAAGCAAACACAAACTCAAGATAAAAGTCAATCCCCTTACTTTTAAAGTTTAAGTGCTGCAACATTCCCCAATGGGGGAAAAGAAAAATAAACAGCTAGGCTCAGAAACAGGGAGCTCTCTCCGCCCTGGGAGGCCTAGAAGGGGGCGGCAGTGGAAGCTGAGAGGAATGAAAGTTACAAAGGCAGAGTGGGGACAGCCGGCCGCTGGCTCCACCCACTGAGGGCCCGCTGCTGGGCGGGGTGGGGCTGCTCTTGCTGGGAATCAGTCATAGAACAGAACCATATTCATTAATTCAGGGAAATTCAAATCAAAACCACATTGAGATACCACCTTATGCCAGTTAGAATGGCAAAAATGGACAAGGCAAGAAACAACAAATGTTGGAGAGAATGTAGAGAAAGGGGATCCCTCTTACACTGTGGGTGGGAATGCAAGTTGGTGCAGCCACTTTGAAAAACGGTGTGGAGGTCCCTCAAAAGGTTAAAAATAGAGCTACCCTATGATCCAGCAATTGCACGACTAGGTATTTACCCCAAAGATACAGATGTAGTGAAAAGAAGGGCCATATGCACCCCAATGATCATAGCAGCATTGTCCACAATGGCTAAATCGTGGAAGGAGCCGAGATGCCCTTCAACAGATGACTGGATAAAGAATATGTGGTCCATATATACAATGGAATATTACTCAGCCATCAGAAAGAATGATTACCCAACATTTGCATCAACATGGACGGAACTGGAGGAGATTACGCTAAGTGAAATAAGTCAAGCAGAGAAATACAATTATCATATGGTTTCAGATATTTGTGAAACATAAGGAATAGCATGGAGGACATTAGGAGAAGTAAGGGAAAAAATGAAGGGGTGGAATCAGAGGGGGAGACAAACCATGAGAGACTATGGACTCTGGGAAACAATCTGAGGGTCTTAGAGGGGAGAGGGGTGGGGGGATGGGCTAGGCTGGTGATGGGTATTAAGGAGGGCACAATTGCGTGGAGCAATGGGTGTTATAAGCAAACAATGAATCACAGAACACTACATCAAAAACTAATGAGGTACTGTATGGTGATTGCGTACCACACTGCGTTGAGTGCTGGCATGAAGAGATAAACCAGCCCCAGTTCCTGCCGCAGGAGTTTGCCCTCTCAGGCCAGACGGAGGCAGAAATCAGGCAGCCCCAATGCAGGGTGGTGAGGGTGGTGACAGAGCCCGGTGGCACAAGGCCAGGGAGAGCACAGAGCAAAGGCACCTGACCCCAGGGACGGCTAGGGCACCGCAGGTTCCCTGGAGAAGTGGGGTCTAGATGGGGAGTGTAGGACCCATTGAGTTATATAGATGAAGGTGAGGAAAGGCAAGGGGGGTCCACCCCCTACAGAAGCTCAGAGCCAAGGTCTGAACATTGTCGCCATTGGAAGATGAAAGTGACACCCCTTGAAATCCTACAACTTAGAAACAATGACATTTTTTCCCACATGCACAGACAAACATAAGGATAGCTGTTGGCTGAATAGACGGCTAAATAAAAAAGCTTTTATAAAAACAATATACTATAAATATTTCCATCTACAGAGGTATTGAATTCAATTTTTCTTAAATTTAACAGAACTTAAAATAATCATCTTTACCAACAAAACAAAACAAAAAACAACCTGTTCCCTCACAAGAGACATTATTTCCTAAAAGATATTTCTAAGATTAAAAAAAGAAAAGATTATGAGAAACATTAAGAGGTTGAAGCCATTCTGGCTTTTTTAAACTACAGGTTTGAGTTCTAGTGGAAACACGTGAGGGAAGAGAGAGGTCAGTCACTTACCTAAGGTCACACAGCTAGTCTGTGGTGTACACAGAACTCGAACTCAGATATATCTGATTTCTTCTATTATTATCATTTGCTCCCCAAAGCCAACTTTCTCATTTTAAAGATCAGAAACTAGAGTCCAAAAAGGGCAAGTGACTTCCCTGAGTCGTATTTTGTTTGGGCAACAGTAATTTCAGTGGATCAGATCCTTGCTCTTGACTGTTCTCTCTCCCCCGTAACAAGGGGTCTCCTGCTGTCATTTGTTTGCCTGAGAATCCAAGAGGAGTCTACGCATATCCCCACCTTGCTGACCTCAGCCTTGGCCTTGGGACACGCTTTGCCCAATGGGATGTGAACAGCCATGACATTTGCCCCTTCTGTGTGGACACTTTGTACGGGGCTGTATTTCTGCCCTCTGCCATGAAAACGGCCTAACCTAGATGGGGAAACACTTTCAGCCCGGGGCCCGGAGGAGAAGTGAGGCGGAGCTGCGTGCACTGCGGCTGAGCTGGGGCTGACCGGCGCGCAGCACAAGCATGGATGAAGTGTTTGCCGTGATAAGCTACCAGGCTCCTGGGGTTGTTTCCATGGCAAAGCCGATACATTCCGCACGGGTTCTTGCAGAAATCTGCTTGCTTTTCTCCTGCTCCAAGTTGCCTCCCATGGTGAAACAATTATGAACTTAGGCCATGAAGGTAAGGACTGTGTAGGTGAACATTTTAAGCACCAAATGGGTAAGAAATAATTAAAGAAAGAGTTGAAAAGTATGCGGTACAGGAGGAAAAACCAGGTGTCCAAGGTCCGGATTTCCAAGGTCACCTTCTGATGAGAAGAAACTGGTGGTGGAAGCCCACTCTTCTGGCCAAGAGCCCGAGATGAGTCAGACGTGGCAGTTTCCTTCTCGCACTTCTGCCACAGAAAGAACCATCGGTACTAACGACAAGACATGCGCACCCCCAGGCACCTGGTTCTGAACCAGAAGATGCTACGGAAAAAGAAGCAGTAAATGCCACCAAATGAATCTAGGCCACCAAATCACTGTGTGACCTTGAGGAGGTCATTTTCCTTTTGGCATCAGTTTTCTCATTTGTAAAATGAAGAGGTTGAATGAGAATCTCTCATTTTCCTTCTGGCTCTGACATGCTATGATTTGATTGTCTCTAACTCATTAGTCCCAACTGGCTTGAATGGGACCCAGTGGTATTGAGGATAATCGTAGGAATCCATCAAAATGTAGCCCAAAGAAGGTAATCTTGAGACTTGAGTGAGATAAAGCAGGGAAAGGGCTTTGCATTCGGAGGTGGGTGAAGGGCTCTATTGTATGCTTTTTCATGGAAAAGAAGTGGGCAAATGTGCCCCCTATCCCCTAACTTGCATTCCCCTAGCAGCCACCCCCCAACTTGTAACATCTAGCAATCTCTCAGGCCATTCTACCTCATCCTCTCTCCTCTCAGAGAGAAAAGTAGCTCTAAACCAAAGGATGATGGGATGACACAGTGTGAGACACAAATAATGTGCTGGGGGAGGGCAAAGGGCAGAGAGGAGAAATCCTGACTTCAGAATTCAACAGATCTGGGTTGGAATCCCTCTGTCTCTTTTTGCTCATATATAAAATGGGGGGGGGGATTCTTACTTCACATGGTTGTCTTCAGAATTAAATGATATAAAAAGCTTATGGGCACATATAAGCACTCACTCACATCTGTGACAATGACAGCAGGCGAAACTGAATGCTGTATAGCATCTTGAGAGCTGGCCAGAGAGGAGGGGTAATGGGCCAGAGAGAGGACTGGGTGGGGTGACGGTGCAGGGGTGAGTATGAGTGCAACGAGGGTGGTGGTTGTGGATGCGGGTGAGGCAAGTGTCTTTTAGTAAAGGAGGAACAGCCAGATAGAGTAACAGTAGAAGTTTCATGCAAGGGAACATCAAGAAATGAGTCTAAAGCTTTAAAGTTGGAGACCCCTAATCCAGGAGGTAATGGGGATCCCTGAAGGGCTTTAGGAAATTATGCTTTAGGAAGTGGTGAGTATGCCCGATGCGTCTTGGGAAAGAAGCTGCAGCCCCACCCAAACCAGGGTGTGGGGAGGGAAAGAGACTGTCACCTCCCCAGAGGAGCTCTGTTGCTGTGCTCATTTGACATAGAAATCTGAGCTGCGGGGAAAACATCAGCCTGCACGTTGAATTAAAACAGATGTGATTACGGTAGAAAAAATTTCTTCAAGACTCTAAAAGTTCAATTTTCTTCTTTTTACCTCTCAAGAGAATTACTGGTTTTAAACCCAAGACAGTGAAAATCCCAGGTAATAAAATGAATCCACAACTCCATTTGCTGACCAGACCTGAGTTAGGTTGCTTTTATTACTTGCTTTTCTTTCAGTAACTTTAAGCCCACAACCTCAGTGGGCCTACCCTGGGCCGAAAAGTTTGGTCCTACCATTGGTTATGCCCTTGCTACTCAGAACAGAGTCCTTGAACTAGTAACAGCAGCATCACCTGGTAACTAATTAGAAATGCAGATTCTCAGCTCCCATGCAGGACCCTCCGATCAGAATTTGAATTTTAGTAAGATACCCAGGTGTTTCCTGCACATTAAGGTTTGAGAGGCACTGAGTTACACCATGACTTCAGATTGCAGGAATTCTTTCCAACCAGAGGAGGTCAGAGTTGGTCCAACCTCTTCATTGAACTAACGAGGACCTAAGATCCAGAGAGAGGAAAGAACTGGGTTTTCCAAGGTTACGCAAGAAGTAAGTATAATTGGCACAGTAAAGTTAGTAACAGGAGACCATGTAATACAATAAAGAAATAACTCTCTAGCTAGCTGGAGCTGAAGCTCAGTGCATTGCAAGCTACTCCGATTTTGGAGTCACCTCTATGCACAAGGTTTACAACCCAGGTGGGCCAAATTAGTTCACCTCTCTGAGCCTCATTTTCTCCTTTTGAGCAAGTGGGAACAATAAGATCCTCCTGATAAGGATGTGAAGGTTAAGTGAAATAATGTACATGGAATACTTACTACAGTCCGGGTGCTCACTAGCTAGTAACGGCTATACTGCGGAGATGTGGCCAGAACTCAATGCTGCAGAACCCTACCTACTGTCTTTTCTCCTAATCATAGAGTCACCCCAAGTCCTACTAATGGGCATGGATTCCTAATTTAATAGGAGTTCCCTCTACAGGATGGATAGTCCCTTCTATGTGTCCCTTTAGCTCTTGGCTCTCTCGTCTCGTGGCATTTAGGCACACCTCCAATGGCTGGTTTCCTTCTCTGTCTTCCCCACTAGAGTTTGTCTTGCCTTAGAGCAGGGACCATGTCTTTTATCTCTGTTTCCCCAGAGCACATCATAGTACACGTGCTGGCAGATGGAAGGAGTGAGGGATGGAAGAGAGAGGGGAGGAAAGAAAGAAGGAGGAAGGAGAGGAGGGGAAAGAGGGAGGGAGCTGGGAAGATGTTGAATGTTGGAAGGCAACCATTTTACAGCATGATGGATTCATTCAGAGAAATAGCTTGACAGTACAGAATTCATCTTTTTATGACTGTGACAACACTAATACATTTATTTCCCTTCTGAAATTAACTTTCTAATATTAAGAAAGGTCAAGATGAACTGCCGCAAAATGAGACATTTTGTCATTTTTAACAAATTATACCAAAGCAGACTGTCAGATTAAAGGGGTCACCGTTTTGAGGTCTAAACGCTGGTGCTGATTGCATAATCAGAGCTAATGCTTGTCTTTCTCGACTTTCCCTGCTCACAGACCTCCAGTATTTCCCTTTGGCCCAAAAGACAAAACTCAAATATCTCAGCCAGGTGTTCTGAGGCCCTTTAGAATCTGATCACTTTTTAAAAAATCCATTCCTTCCCCAAAGGGACATTCTAACCAGCCAGACCCATCTCCTTCCTGCTATTCTCTTCCTCCTACATGGCTTTGCTCACGTGATATCTCTTGTCTTAATTCCCATTTCTCCTACTGGATGCTCACAGAAAGTCTCTTTGTCCTTTCTCTGCCCTACCCATCCAACCCACTGGCTGGCCCCTTGTTCCTCAGGATTTGACTTATTCTGGTCTTGAGGCTGACACTTCTGTTCTTTAGCCTTGAGCTAGCCTTGATCATGGCTTCAATGCTGAGTTCCCTCTGCCTCACTCACATCATGCTCTACCCTACGCTGAGGCATTTGGGGAAGACTTGGAGGTCTGCAAGAGGACACTGAATATGGGTACTACATTAAAGGGAAAAAAGAAAGAAGAGCCATAACTCTGCCCTGTTCCTCCTGTTCCCTTCTTCCTTTGATGTATCCATTTGTGTGCTTGTCCCTGGGCCGGACTGGGGAGCCATCTGGACTCACTCAGAAGAATGAAAATTAAACCCTGACTCTGTCTCTTGGGAAAATTACTTAATAACCATAGGCCTTAGTTTCCCCATTTACAAAACAAAACACATAATCCCTACCTCACAGCATTACAGCAAGCACCAAATGAATGCTTGTATGTGATTATGCTCTGAAAACTATACATCTTTGTTACAAATTAATGAAAATAATTAGGACAAGATCCATGTGCTAGTGACTCACCCCCGGGGGCCAACAGTGCATGTGCTCCAATATGGTAGAAGTCACAGGGACCTGAGTTTGAGTCCCAGGTCTATAGTACTGTCTCATTGGGCAACCTTGAGCAAGCCAGTCCCTGCCTTGGGCTTATGTGTTGTCTCTCTCTATTCTCTTTCTATGAAAGGTTAGTTTGGAGCACCTCTTCAGGTTTTCCAGCTTGTGGTTCTCTGGCTCCATATAGGGGTCTGAGAACACAGAGTCCGGAATGAAGTTACTAATTCAACGTTAAAAGTGACTGCATTGGAATTCGCCAGCCCCATTCAAGACCCAACTCCTAGTTTACTTGGCACGTTCAACTCCTGGACTTCTCAAACCAAGTGTTCCTCACAGTGGTTGGGGGAAGGGCAGGGTATCCAAAGTAATGGCATAAACCTGGTATTCCATTTACAATGTCAACTGAATCTAAAGACAATGGGGAGAATTCTGAACATTTGCTACTCAGAGGTGTCATCATATTCAAGAAAAAAAGCTAAATCAATAGAACTCCTCTCTTCTAGCCTCGCCATTTGCATGTCTTTTAAAAGTGAAAGAGGAGACCCTCTGAGCGATGTTGAGCCCCCTGCTGGCTGCTCTGGCCCAGGGGAGCCGCTCACCCTATGCTGCGCTGTGGAAGTGGGCCCTGGGGTCCCACAGCTCTGACTTCCATTTCCATCTCTGCTACCCCCAGTTGTATGACCTTGCGGGTTCTCACCTCTTTTTATTTGTTCCTTCCTGCCACTGACATTTTACTGATGTGTTAGGTATTGTGCCCTGGGCAAGAGAATGCAGAGGTGACAGAGATACAGTTCTATCCTTCAAGGAGTTCACAGCTGAGGAGAGAAAACAAGCGCATAAACCAATCAGGGCTATGTGGAGTGATAAATGTGCTTGCCAGGGGAGACTGCGCTTGGGTTGGGGAGTTGTGGGGGGTCATTCATGCTGAGCCTTACTTTCCTCACCTGAGAAACAGGGATAATGACGCCCATTTCATATGGCTGTTGTATGGATTTGATGAGGCAATGCCTGGCACACAACAGATGCTCAGTAAATAGCAACACCTAGCCCCTTGCCTATCCCGCCCCCACCCCAGGGTACTGAAAAGCTGTTTTCGTCGGCCTCCCTGGGTCCAGAAGATCCAGTCACATAGCACAGATGTCTATTAAAGAGCATGCCTTAGCAGTTGGAGGATTTTTCAAGGTCACAACCTGGAGCTAAACTCTAACAGGAAAGAAACTGTCCATTTGTAAATGGGAGGCTGAGTAAGTCGACTTTCCTGACTGCTGAGTGTGTGCTGGTCTTGCCAGGAGTTTAAAGAAAAGCTTTGGCTCTGACAGGCCCTGTAGGCACAGCCAGAGAGAGGCCATTTCTGTTAAGTGGACTTAGCCACCCATCAGCGTCCAAACTCCACCTTCCAGTGAGCCCTTGTTCAGAGCCTCAGCTGGTGAAACCTGCTCCAAGCCACACCGGGGTCTGGAATTGTCCAGGAGAGGGTTCCTGAGGATTACATTCCCTGGTACTCACTTCATTTTTTTTAAAAGATTGATTGATTGATTGATTTGTCAGAGAGAGAGAGCATAAGCAGTGGGAGCTGCAGAGGGAGAGGGAGAAGCAGGCTACCCGCTGAGCAGGGAGCCCCATGCAGGACTTGATCCCAGGATGCTGGGATCATGACTTGAGCTGAAGGCAGACGCTTAACCCACTAAGCCAGTCAGGCACCCCTGGTATTCACTTTAGAACCATCCTTGCTGTCCTTATCCCTTAGGGATTATAGTGAGTTGCCTCCCCCACCCCCCACACACAGGGGCACATACCCACACCCTAGAAATGACAGAAATCCTCTTGCCCTCTGAAGGCTGAACTGTAAAATTCACCCAGAATGGATTAGAACAGACAAATACAGGAAGCCTTAAGAGAGAAAGCCTCCCACCCCTGGAGCCTCTGAGCTTACTATCACGCAATTATAGGTATTATTAGCTCAGCTGAAGAAAGACTTGCCGGTGGGAGTTGGGGAGTGGTCAGAGAAGCCAAGATAAGGGTGAGGGCCTGCTCCCTGTCTTTTAAGACCTATTTGCAACGCCATTTCAATAACCAGACCTATAGCTATTTTGTAAACACTACAGTTTAAAGATGGTGATACTGTTCTGAAATTAACATTGAAACATCAGCTATTATACACTACTAGACTGGAGCTTGTAATAAGAATGAATGCTAACTCTTTTTTTTTTTTTTTTTAAAGATTTTATTTATTTATTTGACAGAGATAGAGACAGCCAGAGAGAGAGGGAACACAAGCAGAGGGAGTGGGAGAGGAAGAAGCAGGCTCACAGCAGAGGAGCCCGATGTGGGGCTCGCCCATAACGCCGGGATCACGCCCTGAGCCGAAGGCAGACGCTTAACCGCTGTGCCACCCAGGCGCCCCGAATGCTAACTCTTATCGAGTGCTTATAATATACCAGCCTTAGAAAATACCACACAAGTGCAGTGTCATTTTCAATCCTTACAACACTCTGTGAAGAGACGCTACTACCCTGTTTCACAGGTCAGGGCACAGGGTCTGAGAGAGGTGAGGCGGTAGACAGAGCCAGAATGGAAGCTGGAGGCAATTTCTGACTGCAGGGTCCTTGCTGTAAATTCCTAGGAGAGTAAAGGGTCTGCTCCCAGTCCTTCCCACTGACAGGGCAGTGCTTAAAGGTCAAGGACTTAGCAGACTGAAAAGAGAACAAAATAGGAAGAAAGGGCAGGAATTGAGGTTTGCTCTGGGGAAGTGGGGTCCCTGATATGCTTACCTAGAGGGCAAGGAATTGGCAGACTTCCTAGGATTTTAGGAGCCTGGATATTGGCATCACTAGGATAGGAGTTCTGAGCAGAGAGCAGTAGGGATATAGTGGATGGATGGTTGCATGGAGGGACAGATAGAGGGACAGCTAGTCCCAAGACAGATGCACAGATGGGCATCAACTGACCCCAGTTTCCTTCTAGAATGTGGGCTGGGCTAGCTGCCTCAGGTTCCAACCCTAGGGATTGGCCCAGCACTAAGTAGCCGCCTTAGGAGTTCGGTTCTGTTTTATAAAATGAGGTCCTTCCTTATACCTGGGCGGCCAGGTCCCCTCCTCCTTCCATAAATTTTTTTTCTTCCAATTTTAAAGTTAAAATATACTTGTAGAAAATTGCTGGGAAATTAAAAAAAAAAAAGCAGAGAAGAAGGAAACAACCCTAGTACCCAGAAACACCACTGTTAATATCTACTCCACATCCATTCTTTTGTGTATGCTTTAAACCTAGTTGTTATGTGTCTTAACATAAAATACATATGCAACTTTGTCTTCTTCTTTTCACTTAAAATTATAGCATAAGCATTTTTACAATATTGTAAACTCTTCATAAACATCCATTATATGAATGTATCATGATTCACTTAATCAGTTTCCCACTGTTTCCCACTGTTAGGCATTGAGAATTTTTTCTCGGTTTTTCACTATTTAGAAGTAATGTGGACTTTTTTTTTCTTGCATAAATCCTTATCCACACTTCAAATTATTTTAGTCTAGGTGTGTAGTACTACAATTGCTGGCTCAAAGCTACAAACACAACAATATATTTTAAACCCCAGAAAGTCATAGTAACATTTTTTTTTCTCTCCCTTTTGAATTCCATGTCCTTTCTAGTCCCTGATAGAGAGCCCCCTGGATTTCAGGATCAAGTCCAAGCTTCCTGGGGTAGCACACTGGGCTCTATGACTGGCTTCTGCCTACTGCCTAGCCTTACTTCCCACCCCTTCTCTCCACATGCTCCCCTCAGTCCAGCACACCGAACTCCTTAGAATTCTCGGAGTCTAGTCACCTGATACATGTATGCTCATGCACGCTGCTCCCTCTGCTTGTAATGCTTCCCCAGTCTGTCCAAACAACTCCTAGTCTTCCTTCAAAACTCACCTCAGAGGTCACCCTCCCCAGCAAGCCCTGCCTGACCCCAAGTCCAGTGGAGATGACCTGCTTCTCCCACATGGTGTCCAGATTCCCTGCCTGTCATAATGCTTACCACCCTGTCCTGCCATCATTGGTTTACGGAGTCAGGAGCTCTAGACCAGGGGTTTGCAAACTTTCTCCGGCCACAGAATCCTTTATTCAAACACACTTATCATACTGATAGAAGTTAACATCTGCTGAGAATATATGTGTGTGGCAAAGTGCCTTCAGCAAGTCCCAGGAATCAGTTCAGTTAATCCTCACAACAACCTCTTCCAAATGAGGAGGCAGACGCTTGGAAAGGTAAGGGACCTGCCCAAGAGAGCAAAGGTAGTGAGTATTGAAATGAGATTTAAACCCGGGCCTGAACCTGAGCTCTTAATCACAAAATTATACTGCTCCGGTTAAAATGGAGAGGAGCCCCATGGGAGGGGGTCCTCAGACCTCTTGCAATTTTTCTGAAAACAGTTTGAAAACAGCTGCTTTTCTAGATCATCAGTTCCTTGAGGGAAGCGACTATTTCCTATTGCCTTTCTATTCTGGTATATAGTGCCTGGGCTGTGAAAATGTTTATTGAATGGATAAATGCACAATCTCTTTTTTTTTGAAGATTACAGGGAAGTTACTCTTTTATCTATATACTTTACTAGCCTTGAAGTGAAGGCAAGCAGTGTGAACCTGGCATGACTTCCTGAGTGAGAGAGCACCAAGTCTCATTGGCCAGGAGGTCAGGCTGTGTCCAGGCTGATAAGACTTCTCACAGCCGGACACCTGGGACCAGTACGGGGCTCGGGAGGTGGGCATTAGAACTTCTGGAGGATGGGGCAGTTTCTTGATGAAAGATTAAACAGTGTAAGCAGTGATTAGTCTGGTCCCTTTCATCAGAATTCAGCTCTCTCCACCACGGTAAATAATGGACTAATTAGGCATCTGGCTTACTTGATTTCCCATGGCTAAGGCCAATTTCTGAAATGCAATATGCTATTTGATGTACCAGCATGAATTCTTCCTGGGCTCCAGAGCCTCCCAACAGCAACAGCCAAAAATAACTCTCGGAGAAGTTCCCGACACATTGAACACAAAACACCCTAAACGTGACTTGTACTCTGTTATAGGCTGGATAGGCTGAGAGCCTAAGGGGGTCACAGGCTGTATGCTGATCCCAACCGGCTCAAACCAGGGGCCTGGAAGGGAAGGAGTTTGCTGGGGGGTGAGAAATGGATAGGATAGGTTAATGGGAAAAGCTCCTGGAAGAGATGACCTGGGGGTATACTGGACTGGTTGGGTAAGTGAAAAGAGGTTATTCTAGGATGATCCACAGAGACTCCTTTTTAGCTCATTGTGGCTGGATAATTGGATAACCATGGGATAGGGAAAATGGAGAAGCAAGCTTGGTCCAACTCAGGAATGAGGGTAAGCTGAACAGATACTAGGAACAGAGAGAGAGTGTAAAGAGAATTTTAGAATTTGTAGCTTTGCGATGGAGATCCTACATGGCTGGATTCTAACAGTCTAGAATTTCTGAATTTCTGAGCTTGAGAAAAAAATTCCATATGTGGGAGCTCTCAGTGACAAAGGATCAGCAGGGGCAAAAGATGAAGGAAAGAAGATGAGTCAATGGAAATGCAGAATAGTGAGAGAGACGTGCGGGGGTTGAAATTCGAGGGTGCCATGGATTTCTCTGGGCTTCTTTGGTGCTATCATGCTGGGAAACAATGTGTCAGATGAGGTGGCTAACAAGATTTCCCCAAACACTCATCAACGGCCTACTAAGTGTGGGTCTCTGCCAGGTAACGGAAGTAAAAGCTGAAAAAGACAGAGCTTCTGTCTGTGAGAAGCTTCGTGTAAAGGAGGCAGGGAAACTATCACTAAAACGCAGCAGGATTTGTGCTTTAACCAGGGGCTCACCGGCACTGGGGGATGCCTACAGAAATGCAAACAGCACCCTTTCTGGAGAGACTGTGTTTTAATCAATGCTTAAGACATTCTCATCGAGCTACCAGTGAGCAGCCAGTTATGGCCACGGAAGCAGAGAGGTGAAGGCAGATCCTTGGCTCTTAAGGGGTTTGCAATTGAACTGAAAAAAATGGAAACCAGAGGACGTCCGAGGAGATTTTACCATGGCACCAAGCCCACAGAACATACTCCATGGTGTTTATGGAATAAACCACTAGATGAAAGAAGCAAAGTCTGATGCTAGAAGAACAAAGCAACAAAATGCTTTGTGGGCCAAAGGGCTCAAGGAAATCTTAGAGAAGGGGGGCCCGGAGGTAGTTTTGAAGATTAAGTAGGATTTGGAGAGTGACTTCGTGTCTCTTGACTTGAAATACTTTTCCTCCTCTTCACTCAGCAAGTTCCCATCCCTCCTTCAGAACCCTGATCAGATGTTAATTCTAGGTCTTGGTGAGTGGATTTCTTCTTTCCTGCCTGTCTTTCCTCTCTCGCTCTCACCCAAGGCACATTCGTGGAAGACCTGTGCCCTGTACTGGGTATCAGGGGTCAGAAACAGCTAAGGTGAAGTCTAAGACCTCAGTGGGATCCCAGTCTGCGCTGGGGTATGGGAGCTTGAGGAAGCGGGGCCCATGAGGTAGGTGCTGTAATG
Organism: Ailuropoda melanoleuca; assembly: GCF_002007445.2. Taxonomy (NCBI): domain Eukaryota; kingdom Metazoa; phylum Chordata; class Mammalia; order Carnivora; family Ursidae; genus Ailuropoda; species Ailuropoda melanoleuca. Next base: position 24,103,691 of record NC_048219.1, read on the forward strand.
GCCACATGCATAAAATATTAGTGGCTCCATTTCTCATATATTTACTATTGAAGGCTATTTATAGATACATGAGAGAGAAATCCCATGGGATGGGCATCCCAGTTGCCAATACGGAAAATGAGACACAAAGTTTAGTTGACCCGCCTCAAAGGGAAGCTGCTGGAAGCTTTGCTGGTCTCCATGCCGTTGAAACAATATGCATCTAGGTAGTTGATGAGAGGCATTCAGAATCTTTCAGGATGAACAGATGTTAGAGAAATTGAAGGAAACAATCAGCTGGACAGGAATATTACTCTGAAGTGAGAGAACCATCCCTCCACCCGGCTTGCTGCCAGAGTGAAAGTTATAATCCAGAGTGTTAGGAAAACCATGTCTTTTATCACAGGTGGGAGAAGTTGCCCTTTAGAAAAGTAATGATTTCTCTTAAAATTTCTTAAAGTTTCAAAACCCATCTCAAACTATTGTAGGAAAAAGGGTAAAAATTTCATGGACCAGAAGCACCCTGTGTTCTCAGAGCCCACTGTGGCACAGTCTTTCCTTCCATACTGAACCTTTCCCCTAGTGGCTGTTACTGACTTCCTGGGCCATGCTGGTAGGAGAGGAAGACTATTTGAGGAGACCTCAGTGTGTGATGTTTGGCTGTGGTGTGAGTGCATTGAGCCTGCCCCTCATGAAACCTCCAGCAGCTGGCTGGGATCTGCACACTTCCACAGAGCATTCCTCTTCTCCACCTTTATAAACACTTTATGTTCACATACATCTGGTCTCTCTCTAACCTGTGGGTAAGCAGGTCAAGGGCTTAACCTTCCCTTCCAGCAGATGAGCGCCCCGAGGCTTAGAAGACTGACATTTATGGGACACCCGCCGTGTGCTAAGCACCTTCCTAGGCATTCGCTCCAGTCTGTCACTGGCAGCAGCCTGACTTCTGTGCCTTGTCGTGGAAATCCTGCCCATCAGTGGAGACTTCACAGCCAACAGCCAGCTCCAAAATGATGCCGAGGACCCAATGGGCCTTGTGGAATCATCCTTCAGCCCCTACAGTGTATAGACTGGGGCGCAGTGAGGGGGTAATGAAAGGCCCAGAGAGGGGAAGAGACTTGCCTCGGAGCGCCAAGCAAAGCAGTGGTTCGTCCACTCTGGTGCGGGGTGGCTAGTGTTCTCCCTCTCTCTCTAGGGGCCACAAACACAAGCTGCCACAGCTTTAGCTGCCCCCCCCCCACAGGGGACCTTTGGGGTGATACAGAGACATGGGGATGGAACAACAGTTTGGGAACCTGCAGTCCAGATGCCTGAGCTCCCTAGGCCTCAGGGAGATCATGTGCTAAGGCCCTAGGGATGTGGTATTCACTGGTGGTACTGCCTCCTCCTGCGGGGATAAGCATCCTGCCACAAGGGGGAGGACTTTCTCAGCGCAATGCCATAGCTGTGGCCTGTTGCCCTCCTGGTTTGCCCTTAAGTATATATGTGGGTGGCGATAGGGTGTCCCAACCTTCTACCCCCCATGCTTGCCAAGGTGGCTTTAGCCCTTCCACCAGCAAGGTTTCCAGGCTGTAACGCATGAACACACAGGTGCCCCTTGGCTTCTAGTGAGGAGCTGCCATCTCAGGGCCTTCTGAGATGGCAGCCCAGGGAAACCTCTGCCCCTGCTAAGAGCAGACCTCCTGGGCCCCTTCCTGCCAGCTTAACCACGTGGGAAAACTGTGCCTGGCTGTGTGTTTGTGTATATGTTCTTTGTGTGATTATGTATAACTCGGCACCTGTCTGTCTGGTGTATACCATGTCTATCTTTATGCATGTATGTTCTGTTCTATGTATGTGCATGTAGGCCTTTCCTGCGTGTCACCACGTTGTGTGTGTGTTTTCCGTGCAGTGTGACTGAGTGCCAGTTGTGTGTGTGTTAGATGACCATGTCACCCACTGCTCCGATGGCCATACAGATGTGTTATAACTTATTTATTTATTTGACAGAAAGAGAGCAGTTTCTCTTGAGGGCTATAGGAGGCAAGTGAGGAAAAAAAACCCAGCTCTGTGTTGCTCTATTTTAAAAACTGCTCCATGTTGTTATGGCAGCTAATTTTCCTTAAATGATTTAAGGAAACAGATCTGTCTAAGAGCTATGGCCAAGTTGTTATAGCAACACAGGCCTTTCTCCTCCAGGAAAAGGGGGGAATCCCCCCCCTCAGAGCAAAGAAGCCTCTCACAAAAGCAACCCTTGGGCTCTGAGAGACGGGGGGCAAAGGAAAGGGCAGGAGGGGACCCACTCACCTCCCACTGCCCGTTTCCGGGGATTCTCCTTAGCAACTGCTCTCACCGCTCTCCAGCTCAGATCGCATTGTCCTTCCCCTGCATGACACAAGAAGCACCCGATGGGCCTCTCTTCTTTCACTTCGTTGCATCGCCTTTGATCCACTCTCCACACTGCAGCTTCCCCAAGTTTCTCAAGCACGTGTCATTCAGCGTAATGGTCTCTGTGGTGCCATGTTCCCTGCTACATGCTGGATAAGCACAGGCCATGTCCTTGAAGGGCGCGCCAGGAACGTTGGCCTTTATTCCACGAGTAATGGGGAGTCCTTGAAAAGTCTTAATCAGGGGATAGAGACCCACTTGGATTTAAATTTTAGAATGACTCTAGAGTTTCTAAATTGGGGGACTGAGTAGATGGAAATACTATTCATTGATCTCTGTCTCCCTTGCTCAAACGTTTTTGATGGCTCTCCATTGACACTGATTCTCAAGAATGAGAGAGGCTGTGTGCTGGGACATTTCTAACTAGTGGCATTTTGTTCCATGGCCTGGATTTTTTTTTTTACAGTCATAATACTTAATTCAATTAAAAATCAATTTAAAAGAGGGCCTAAGAATTTGATTTTATTTTATTTAGTTATTTTTATTTATTTGAGAGAGAGAAAGAGAGAGCAAGCACAAGCAGAGGGGAGAGGGGCAGAAGGAGAGGGACAAGCAGGCTCCCCAGTGAGCAGGACCCTGGGAGCATGACTTGAGCCAAAGGCAGACACTTAACCAACTAACCCACCCAGGTGCCCCAAGACTTTGATTTTAATGAGAAGAGAGCATTGGGCCATAGGAAGAAGCCAAATTCCTTGACTCCGTGCTCAAAATCACCCATGAGCTTCTTCACACCGGCCTCTCAGGCCACCCTCTTGCAGCTGCCTGTCACGAATCCTGCCCACCAGCCCCAGGAGCTGAGGTCTCTCACCTCCATTCCACTGCTCAGCTCTCCCTGGAATGCCTTCTCCCCTCTCCCTGTAACCTCCCTCATCCCTAAACCATAGCCACCGGATGAACAATTGCCCATTTCTAGAGGCCCAGTCCAAAGTCCTTGAGAAAACTTCCTCAGATCCCCTCAGACACACACACACACACACACACACACACACACACACACACACACACACGAACACACACACACATTGGATTAATCTCTCCCAGCCCCATATTTCCGAAGCATTACATTTTCTCTATTATAGCACACCTTCCCGGCTGCCTTGGATGAAAATTGCTCATAAAGGCCTGGCCTTCCCATAGGATTAGGAGTTCTTCCAGCCTGAGATCCTGCCCCATTAATCTCTGTAACTCCGGGGGTTATGGAGGGTCTTGCACGTGGGTAGTTGAGAAATGCATGCTTCATCCAATTAACTGAGCATTGCAAAGCAACACCTGGTTTTTTATCTCTGCCAAACACTTCTCTGGCGTGCCTCTCAGGCAGAGATAGTTAGGTGCCAGAAGACTTACAGATGGGTGGTCCTAGGAACCCCATCTGTAAATGGGCTTAACTTTTTAAGATTGTAACTGGACGTCGGTGAGAGAGGAGGGCCCTGTGTGCGCTCTTGCATGTGAGTGACTCTGGTTGTGCGGCTGAGAAGTCACCGTCATATGCTATGGTGTGTGTGCCAGGATAAAGCCAAACTCCCATGGGTAGGGGGTGAGTTCTCACCTGAAAGGTGCTGTCATTTCTGGGGCTAATTACCTGGGGAAGAGGTAGAATACTCAGCCCTAAGATCAGAATGGGAAGGAGAAAGCTGCACGTGGGGCAGAGTTGGAACTGGCTCCCTTGCTCTTTACCAATAGAGGTAATGAAATGTCTAAGTGTAGCTTCTGAACAAAACGTGCTTGGATGGTGGGAAGACAGGGAGCTCTTAGTGGTCAGAGAAGGCTAAGCTCAATGGTGGGTAGAACGGGGTGGGCCCTGAGGCCAGGAATGGAGCACATTAGTGAAGACGACCAGAAACCTGTGTCAGGGGAACCAGAGTGGGTGATGCCATCTCAGGTTCTATCCCTGAGAGTTGAGGACAATCTCAGCAGGCTGCAGGGGGACCTAGAAGAGGGTTTATGTCCACAGACCAGAGCCTGAAGTAAAAGAGGGCACAGTGCTGGCAGCACCGGCATCTGGGACACTCTGAGGGAGAAGTGAGATGGGGGAGAGGTATGTGGTCTGGTTGCTTCTTTTCATCAGGAAAATCTCATTAAAACCAACTCACAGAGGCTCCGGTTTACTTCATCATTTGCTTAGCACTTACTCCGAGCACCTGCTCAGAGCCAGGTCCCTGCTGGGCACTGGGGACTCTGAGATGCATCAGCCAGACCCTGCCTAGGGACAGTCTGTCACAACTGGTAAACAAAGGCCACACTGTCCACAGGGAGCTGGGCCATAAAACACTTTATAACTAAGATCCAGCATAGTCCTCTGGGTAAAACACTCCCTGGTCAAGATCATCATTTAGTTTCCATGCCCAGAGAAGGCGCAAGGGTTTAGTGAGCAAAGATCTAGGAAAGCAGCCTTTGAAGTCAATGCCATCATTAACACAAGACAGCAGGCTCCAGTTGCCAGGTGAGAACACAGAAGGGCTCATGCCTGGGACTCACAGTGCAAGTTGGACATATCACTCTTGCTCAACTTCAAAGTCAGCATGTATAAAGCTTGTCCCCAGGCTCACTGCCCCTTCTGAGTTCCCATCTCAGGAAAAGCAACCACATCTACTCCACTGTCCAGGCCAAACTATGGGTGTCATTCAAAACTCCCTCCTATCCCAGCAGCCGGTCACTAAGCTGCGCCCGTCTCCCTCCATAATGCCTCTCCAACCCTACAGCAGCAGGCTCTAGTGGTCTCCAGCCTCTAGCCTGGTGCCCTCCAAATCCACCCCCTTACAGGCTCCAGAGGCGTCTTTCTAAAAAGGAAACCTGATCCCGTCACTTCCCAGCTTAAAATCCTTCCATGCTCCCCAGTCCCGTGAGAATAAAGTCCAAATTGTGCCCTGCATCATAACCATGTCTGGCCCTAGTGCCAGCCACACTGAATAGACTTGGCAGTCTCCTGAGGGTGCCTCCCCCTCGAGGCAGGTACACAGATGTCTCCTGTGCCTGGAAAGCCCTCCCTGCCCTGGACTCTTTCATGTTTCAGCTCAGGTATGGCCTCCTGGGCTGCGTTCCTTCTACGGGCTCCCTCGGCCCCTGTGCCTTCCTCCACAAATGCACCTGGGATAAGTGCCTGTAAATGCCTGTCTCCACCAGACTGTGAGCTCCTTAGGGGTGGTCAGCAGCTCTGATGAGTCCCAGCATCCAGCACAGAACCCAAAGGAGTTCGGTGAGGGACGACAGTGCTCACGGACATAGTCCCTGTCCACCAGTGAGGGTCTGCTGACTCTCTGCTTGCTGACTCTGTCAAGCAGAAGGCCACTAGGATGGAGGAGTGAGGCCATGAGCATTTAGAAACAAGGCCAGAAGCTGTCCTGGCAGTTCACATAGCTCTGGCTTGAGTGATTACGGTGACGTACCTAACAGCGGAGGTCAGGAGAAGAAAGCATGTCAGGATATTAGGGCAGATGCCCTTGGGTACTGCAGTGCCTGCAACTGAACATAGTCAAATGTGACTCTGAATCCAATCCAAATAATGTTTGTTGAGGATCTGCTATACGCCAGGTACTGTGCTAGGTGCTTTGCCATAGCTTTTAAGTAGAGCGACAGTGTAATTTATCATCTAAACTGGGACACTTCTAAGAGCGAAAGGGGGCACTATTAATAAATACTCTAGGACAACAGGTATAAACAGGAATTGCCCCAGGCAAACCGAAACTTACAACCAGCCTACCCATAGGTCACAGTTTGTGTGCTTCCCTGCCCCCCCGTAACTCCACAGACCATTTGTAAATCTATATTTATCAGTATTTACTTATTTAATGTCTATTCCCCCACAATTTGCAAGGGCTAGGGTTCTGTTCACTACTAGAAAAAAAATCTCGATGCCTATTATATAGAAACTACTTGATAAATATTTGCGGAAAGAAGGAAGGCAAGACTGGAGTAAAAGCCTGGGCATGGAGAGGGGGAGTGGGGAAGAGAGAAAAGAGGGAGGGAGCTGAGATCCTTGACTCCCCTGGTCAGCTTGACTCCCATGTCAAGTACTCCATGTGCTTGGGTCTTAAAGGAGTGGACTTTCAGGGAAGAACACAGCTTATGCAACAAGCTCAGCCTCTAAGTGTGTTTATTAAGATCCAACCAGCTGACGGGCAACCTCTTCACGGAACAAAAAGTGTCTAAACCTCTCTGTCCCTCAGTCTTGGCTGATCTACATTCTGTCGCATGGATGAGTGTCCAGTTGTTTGTGAGCGAATCAATGACTTCTCAGTAATGATAGCAATGGCAGGCTGAAGCCTCTTTTCTTTAGCAAACCTAACCCTTCCCTTCCATTCCTCCTCCATGCCCCACCCCCAAGTTCTCGCCTCAGAGACTCATCTAACACACCCCTTTGTTCAGTGGCTCCCGCTCTATCACATCTCCTATCCTGTGTCTATTTTTTTTTTTAAATCATGCCTCATTGTCCTCTCTGTGAATAACATTTTCTATCTATAAACGGTATTACAGTTGGCATAACAGAATTTGCCATGTTTAATCCAATTCCATTTAACCAATAGTTTATTGAATATTTACAATCAGCCAGATCAGAAAAAAAATGTCAGGGCTATGGCAGTCAAGGGGCCATCAAATCACAGTCATCAAAGTTAGAAGGGACTCAGATGTCACCTCACTCCAGTGTCTTCCAAACAACTGACTCTCCTCTATGCACCATTTTGACAGTGTCATTTAGCTTCAAGTTGAACACTTTCAGTAAGGCAAAGTTCAAAGCTCCTACATCCACCCCATTTCAGGCAGCTCTAATTGTTAAAAAGTGCTATTCTCCATAGGCTTTACCTCCTCCTTTGGCCTCCACCCAGGAGATGTCTGTCCTGTCTTCTCTGATAGCTTTTTAGGAATAGAATGATTGTGTTCTGCTTCCTTTCTCTAACCGAAACCCCCATGTCGTCTCCTATTTCTTACAAAGTCTTGCCCCTTTGAGCAAACTCAGTATGAAAACCCCTTGTTCCCTTTCTTTCTGGACTAGCAGGCCCTCTTCTATGGGAACAGGTTCATCATGACCACCACAGCCCCCAACTCCAACCATGTCGTTCCAGTGTGTCTGTCCTGTCCTTACATATCCCTGCCTCTGGGGCCAGAGTTGACTTGCCCAGAGGTGGCCTGTCCCCCAGGCTAGGCCACTCACAATATTTTGGAACTGGAACTAGAAAGTGAAAGTGAATCACTCTCCAGTGGTGGGAAGCCAACAGATGTGACACTTGGCACCATGTCTCCTACAGGCGGAAGAGGCCAGTCTACGGTCTTTAGTCATGTGAGATACATGGGTACTCTTGTAATAAATGCTCTATTTCGCTTAAACTAATTCAAGTTGTATTTCTTTTCCTTATAGCCAAAGAACCCTGACAAATGTGAATCTGCTTCACTGTATTTCCTTTATTCCACAAACCCTCCTGAACCCAGCTGAATTTGATATCTTTGAGAGGTGGGGGAAGGTACTTGGGTCTATCCAATCTAAGGACAAGACCAGCAGGTCTCATACCCATCCTGGTATCGACCCTGCACTCCTAATTTATAGCTCCTACTGGGATTTCCCAGTACAACACTGCCCTTTCCCAGATTAAGCCATAAAACCAGCAGGCGCTGAGGGGTTTTGTTACTCACTGGGTCATTGTACATCTGGATAATGAGCTGTTTCACTCCATGCAGGGTAGGGTGGGCCCACGGAGAGGGATCCAGCCAGTGACGGTTCAGGTCAAACCCCATCAGAGAGCACCTAGGTAGGAACCCGGAGTCAGAGTCAGTATGAACAGGACAAACCAAACTTGTCACTTTCAAAATACAGCTAGGAGTAGGAGCAGTCCCTGTCTCACCTACCTAGCATTAATTTTTTGCCAGAGACAGTTTTAAACATTTCACATATATTAATTCACCTAATGCTTTCAGCAAACCTCTGAAGTCACTACTATTACAATTCCCACCTTATATAAGAAGAAGCTGAGTCACAGAGAGGTTCAAATATTTCTGTGGGAGTCTGACTTCAGTATCCATGCTCTGAGACCACGACACATGTCTATCTCTCATACAGGGCAGTAGAAAGAAGTGCTCGGCTGAAGTCACCAGTGTCCCCATTATTGCTCTCTGTCTCATACCCACAGTTAACCCATTGTCTCTACCTTCAAAATGTATTCAGAACCCAACACTCTTTCATCAGCTCCACTGATATCACCTTGAGCTCAGACCAAGTCCTGAGTATTGTTTTTTTTTTTTTAATATTTATTTATTTGACAGAGAGAGACAGCCAGCGAGAGAGGGAACACAAGCAGGGAGAGTGGGAGAGGAAGAGGCAGGCTCCTAGCAGAGGAGCCTGATGTGGGGCTCGATCCCAGGACCCCGGGATCACACCCTGAGCCGAAGGCAGACGCTTAATGACTGTGCCACCCAGGCGCCCCAAGTCCTGAGTATTGTAACAGTCTCTTACATGGTCTTATTTCCACCCTGGCATCCTCCCAGCCCACCTCTCACCCTACCTTCCTCACCACCCGCCATTTTCCACACAACATCCAGGGTGATCCTCTAAAACATAAGTCAGATGATGTCCCTTTTATGCTCAAATGGTCCCTTTTTGATGCCAAGTAAAACCCCTTACAAGCTACAAGTTCCCGTCTGGTCCTTCCCTGCTAACTTCTCTGACTCAGCTCCCACCACCATTCCTCTCACTTCTTCTGTGCCAGATGCTGGACTCCTCATTGTTCTTCCAAACACCAAGGTCATCCTGCCTCGGGGCTTTTGTACAGACTGTCCCCCTGCCTGGAATCCTCTTCCTCCAGATATTTTAGTGACTCATGCTTACTTATTTCAAATCTAATTTCAAATGTCACCTGCTCAGTGGAGCCTCCCCTGACCACCTCCACACTCTCCCTTGAGCACATTAAAGAACTTCACTAGGGCAAGTGCAATCACTTCTTCCTTCTCTTGCTTCAGATCTACTCAAAGCCCTGCTTATGCTCAGGAAGAGATGTCACCTCCAGATCTCCGTCCCCATGCTGCCATCTGCTGCATGGCAGTACCTACACACACTATGGGTACTCTCTAGGCCAGTCCAGGCTCGGGTATAATTTCCTGAAACCTGTGCTTACTCACAATTCAAATGATCACTTTCCTTCTCTCTAATCCATCCTTTTCCAATCTCCAGAATGTGTCCCATACAGACCCATCTTGCTTTCCTGGTCAAGATTCATCTATGGCTTTCCATCACCTATAGGATAAAAGTCTGTTCTTTGCAGATTTTTAACCAGATTCAAAACTGATGGGGGCCATCTCTTTCTCTCCATTTTCTGTGCCAAATTGTCTTCCTTTTCCTCCTCTATTCCTCTGTCCTTCTATTTTACACCCCCATCTCATCTTCCAAGCTCCTTGCTTTCTTTGAGCAATACCATTTAACCCCCTCTCAAATTATTAAATTTGTAGCCCCATCTATCACCCTACTCAGAAAAATAAAGGACTCTACTGGGAACTCACCTCTCCTTCAAGATGGTTGGGGTGGGTATGGGTGGTAAATAACAGTAATTTCCTCTTGTTGTTTAAAATAAGTGTTGTGGGAATCCTGTAGGAGAATAACTAATGTGTCATGGGGCACATAGGGAAAGGCTTCACTGGGGAGGAGCCATTTGAGTTGGGCCCTTGCCGAAGGAACAGAATTTTTCCAGTTGTTGGGGGCAGAAGGAAAAGTATAAACAAGGAAAGGAACATGAATCCACCCAGGATATTGGGGGAATGGTAGACAATTGGTTTGACTGAGTCACAGAGTATGTAGTGAGGAGGTGGTAATGGTGACACTATAAAGAGAGGTGGAAGTGAAATGTGAAGGGATTTGAATGCCTGGCAAACAGTTTTATTATTTTGTCTTTGCATTTGCTGTGTTTAGATCAACCAGTGCTGATGTTTGCTTCTCATTGCTTGCAGAATGAGAACAGAGACAGCCTTACATATAGGTTACAACATCACCATCACAATCAAGCAAACAAAATCAACAGAACATTTGCTGACATGACTTTATCCCAAGAACTAAGTAACTTCACCAAGTACAAAATACTTGATCTAAGTTAACATTGTGAGGGTGGTATTATAACTGTTCCCATTTTGCAGATGTGGAAACTGAAGTACAGGGAAGTTACAAACAAATTGCTTGAGAAAAGAGGTGATGTCAGGATTGGTGCACAAGCAGACTGCATTCCTGGCCTTCAAGAAATATAGTCTAACAGAAGAAAGAAGATATGCTCACAGGCTTATGTCCATTTATAATTTAGGACAATGTTGTGAGGATTAAATGAGATAAACACATGTAACTTAATTCAGCATGGGTTTTGGCATATAATAGCAACTTAAAAATATTATGTTGTTGTTTTATGGAACTTTTTATTACTGTTTTATGCTACATCCTATAGGAGTGACATAGACTAATGACTTTGCAGCCCACAGGGGGCTGGGGTGGGCAGTAGACAGCAGTGGTCAGCGATAATGCTTTGTCTTTTCCTCCAGTCTGGGAGTCAGGCAGATCCAAGCTCTTAACCATTGTCTGATCCCTCCCAATGTCATAGGCATTCACCCATTTTCTTGGGGGAATGCTCAGCATCTACCCCGTGATTAGATGGGACAGGGGTGGGGAGAGTTTGCTCCCGTATCATTACAGATGATGAGACTATGGTGGTGCCTTTTCTCTCACCACAGAAGACAGATGGGCCAGATGCTCCCTCTTTGTGACCTGCCAGCCTCAGCAACAGGAAACCAGACTCAGGCAATAGCCACTCCCCTCCAGGACTTAAACTTGGACTAGGTGATACAAGGCTGGGAGTCAGGTGGACAGCCATGCTGCCATGGTCCAGAGGTAGATTATTCTTGCCAACAGCCAATTTTCTGCCCTCCAGAGCTATTCTGTTAATTGTTTGTTTTCCATATGTGGCCCTTCCTATAAACTCCCTTTTTGCTTAAGTGACTGGAGTTAGTCTTTGTTTCTTTAACAGAAAGCATCCCTAACCATTTGGCTCTGTAGCCTAATTTATATTAAACCCCAGTGGCTGGTCACCAAGCACACGGAACCATTGGTCTGGGTGCTATGCCTACAGAGCTCTTCCAGCTTCCACTGAGCATCTAAAAATTTGGAATGGAATGCTACTGTTAACCACAGGACTTAATCACAAATGACTGTAACCTTAGAGATGGTTAGCTTACCTACCTCTCCTCTGCCTCCAATTAAGAATTCCCTAAGCAATGTCTTAGCCAAGTTACAAGCTTGCTCCATGATACTTCTATGACCTGGTACTCACCACCTCCCTAGGCAGCTTATCTCAATCTTGGACAGCTCCGCTAGAAAGTCTTCCTTCTCTTTAGCTGAAATTTGTCTTCCCAGTGACTTCCTGCACTAGTCTCATCCTTGCCTCACAGAGTCACACAGAATTGTAAGGCTATGTTGTAAAGACCAGGAGCTTTGGAAGTCACAGTTAGATTTTAAGTTTTGATTGTACTCCTTACTACCTATGGGACCTTTTTAAATTTCTTTTTTAAAAACGCCTTCGGGCTTCTGTTTTATCATGCGTATAATGAGGATAACAACCTTGACTTTCTGGATTGTGAGCATGAACTACTAATGGCCCAGCAGAATCCTTAGAACAGAATGAATATTGAATAAATGGCAGCTAGTGATGACAGTGGCAGTGGTGGGGATTGTGGTATTGTTGAAATTGTCTAAATCTAAATATCACCTCCTCCAGGAAGGCTTGCTGACTTACTCTCTGCAAATGTGGGAATAAGTATTTCCCTCTGCTCCCATAGCATCCATTTCTCCCCCCACCATCCCCCACCCTGCCCATCAGAGGGGCTACAGCACAAGATATAGTAATTATTGAGTCTGTCTTCCCCACTGGATCATTAGTTCCTCAAGGGTGTGGATGATGTTTTATTCATGTTTGTATTTTTATGCTTGACAAAGAGTCTGGACCATGGCAGACATTGAGGAATTAGTTGTTGAATAAACATTTCATTCTTTCCCAAGAATTTTCCAATCTCAAATAATAAAGTTCTTAAAACCATCCAGGCACACAGGTGGATTCCATTTTTCAAGTGGGAGCACTGAAGGCCAGAGAAGGTAAGCCATTCCTTCAAGGTCACCTACCCAGTACTCCCCAGGGCCCTGACTAGAATCCCAGTGAATTGGCCCTGGGGCCCTTGGTCTTCCCATTTGGCCATGCTGCTTCCAGGAAGCCTCTTTCATTAAAAAAAAAGTGAGATTCAAAACTAAAGAGGTGTTATAGGCAAAAGATCCTGAAAGGTCAACACCTTGATCCAGCCTGCTGATGAAAATAGTGCGGCTGGTGACTCAAAGGCCATTCAATCCTCAAAGAATCCTGGAGCTCTTTAGAAGCTAAAGCATTGGTGAGACTCTTCAGTGAGTACTTGGGCTGGGTACTTTTTGAGCCGATTTTTTGAAGAATACTTCTAATGGTAACAGTCTATCAGTAGGTGGGTATTTACTAAAGAAAAACCTTAGTAAAGATGCGGGAGTCCTACCTGGCTAGGGGCCAGGGGGACAGTCCTCTTAATGTCTATATCATCTTGAGACAGTCACTTCCCCTCCCTGGGCTCTGTGCTCTTTTTGGTAAAATGAGGGGGTTGTACTTCACTCAGGGCGGTCTCTTCCAGCTCACTCATTATACGTTGTTGGGTTTTTTGTTTGGTTTTTTTTTTTACTTTTTATTTTAATTCCGGTTAGTTAACATATTAGCCTCAGGTATACAACATAGTAATTCAACTATTCCATACATCCTCTGGTTCTTATCACGACAAGTGCACTCCTTAATCCCCATCACCCATTTCACCATCCCCGCACACGCCTGCCCTCTTGTTCTCTATAGATAAGAGTCTGCTTCTTGGTTTGTCTCTCTTTTTTTTTTCCCGTTTGCTAGTTTGTTTTGTTTCTTAAATTCTACATATAAGTGAGGTCATATGGTATCTGTCTTTCTCCGACGGACTTACTTTGCTTGGCGTTATACTCTCTAACTCCAACCATGTTGTTGCAAATGGCAAGATTTCATTCTTTTTTATGGCTGAATAATATTCCATTGTATAAATATATACCACATCTTCTTTATCCATCCATCTATCAGCGGACACGTGGGCTGCTTCCATATCTTAGCTATTGTGAATAATGCCGCTATAAATATCATTATATGATTTTAAAGCATCACTAATCGGGCTTTATCCCCAAAGTTCGGGACTTGGAGGAAGCACACGTTTCTGATAAAGTTAAAATATGAAGAAAACAAAATATTCTAGGGAAAGGATTGATAATTTTAAAAAGAAACACCAAATAGTAAAGGGTTACCAATATCTCAATGTTAATTGCATGCATTTTTTAACATTTGATATTTGCATGGGACCCAATCTTTGCCTCTAGGAGTTCTCAAGTTGCTCTGAACTTTGAAGAAGGGATGGGAATTTGCCAAAAGTCAAGGCCTCAGAGAGCATTCCAGACAGAGGGTGTGGCACGTGCAAATTTCAGCGAAGTGAGAATGGTCGGAAATTACACATATTTCTAACAGGCCACTAGTGTAGTATGTGTCCCTAACTAGGCTGGAAGCACTAAGAGGGCAGGGCTGATGCACTTTTTCTTCAGTGGCTTCAGGACCCAAATCATCTGCCTAAAGACAGAGGAATGGACAAGGTGACCTCCAGATGCCAGGCTCTCATACTATGATTGCCAGTTTAGAGTCACTGAGTGTGAAATCCTGGGTCTGTGCTCTGGGTCTCTCTCCTTGGTGCTCTTCTATTCCGTTATTTATTTTTGAGATGAAATTTCTGCATGAGTTCAAAGTCAGGACCCATGTTCTGACATGAATGGAGCTCTTTATGCTAACAATGAGACATAACATTTGACATTAGGATCATTCCAGAAAATCCAATTTTATGGAAGACAAATTTATATGCAACTACATAATATATACTTTCATTCTCTTGAACTGGAGATACTGTTTTGCTTCTTCTTCCCAACTGCGAGCCCAGTGGGGGCGGGGAGTATGTTTGTGCCATCTTGCCCACCCCCACTCCAACTCATCTACTACAGACCCAGCGCAGAGAAGGTTCATTTTATCTATTGAATGAATGAGTGAATGAACAAATTTATGAACAAATACCCTGGAGATGTGCAAACAAAGTTTAGGCAATTACTTGAAGACATTTTTGAAAGTATTTAAGTATCTGTTACATGCTAGACACTTAAACAATAACCAAATAAGGTAGGTATTATTAATCCGCATTTTAGGGTGCTTGGGTGGCTCAGTCAGTTAAGTGTCTGTCTTCAGCTCACGTCGTGATCCCGGTGTCCTGGGATCGAGTCCCGCAACAGGCTCCTTGCTCAGCAGAGAGTCTGCTTCTCCGTCTGCCCCCCTCCCCTGTTCATGATCTCTCTGTCTCTCTTTCAAATACATAAATAATATCTTTTAAGAAATCCTCATCTTATAAATAAGCAAATCAAATCCAAGAGAGATTTGACTTTAGAACATCCCTTGACAGCTACTAGGATATAGATCAGGGATTTGAACCAAGATCTGATCCAAGTCAGGATGGTCTCCAGTGATTTTTTTGAGGTCCCCCCCAGCCATGGTGAGGCTGTGTCATCTATGAAAGAGACCCCGAGCTACTCCTGCCTGATCTTCCTTTACTGGTGTCTTCCTCCTCTGCCCAATGGCAGAGAGACAATGGCTCCAGAGAACATTATTCAAATGACAAGTAAATAGCTCCATCTTGTGAAGGGCACCATGCCCATTCTCGTTGCAGTAATGGCAGTAGAATGAGAGCAATGATTTTAATTTCCCTCCTTATGATTTCCTTTCATCTCTTCTAAAGGATAGAGAAGAAGACAGAGTGGTGGCTCCAGTTCAGTCTCATCTAAGCACTGTGGGGCTGTGTGCTCCTGGAAGGGTGGCACTGACAGGCCGAGACGGATGAGGCACACATGCAATTGTCTCTCAAACGCAGCAGTTTTTCAGCATTACCAATGAGCTAGATCGGATTAAGTATATTTGCACCAAAAGCAAAATAAATATTGCTTTATTTAATGCCACTAAAAGGTTGGGATTCAATTGCCCTTGGCCTGAGGCACCTTCTAGCTCAATTGATTGGCCAGTGTCAGAATGCCAGGCAGTCTGTCATCAATAGCTCCTGCAAAATGCTTAGCAGGTGGGGTGGGCTCCGCTATGGTGGAGATGGAGGATGGCAGGCAGTGTCCTTTGTCCCAGACATAAGGGATAATTACAACACACCTGCTCTGCATCACCACCCCCAGGATATTGAAAGCATTTCCCTCACATTCCCTCTTAGACTATCACAACAAGGACGCAACCTGGGCTGTAAGGGCAAATAGGAGAATGGATAACAACACAGAGCAGCGCCTGGGTGGCTTGGCCTGAGCATCAGGCTCTTGGTTTCCCCTCAGGTCATGATCTCATGGTTGTGAGATCGAGCCCCACTTTGGGTTCCACGCTCAGTGTGGCGTCTGCTTGAGATTCTCACTCTCCCTCTGCCCCTCCCACTCGTGTTCTCTCTCTCTCTCTGAAAAAAATAAGTAAAATCTTAAAAAAGAAAAAAAGATAAGACCATAGGTTCCAAGTCAGAAGGACTTGGGTTTGAGTACCAGATATCCCACTGAGTAGTTTTGTGACCTTGGACAAATTCATGTGTTTTGTTCAAAGACCTGAAAGCACCAGAAGGGTAGGAACTGAATCTATTTCATTTGCCCTTGAGTCACCATCAGACACACAGCGAGCTCTCCATTAGACTGTATAAATACAGACTCAGAAAGCTTAAGTAATTTGTCTGTAGCCCAGCAAGGACAAGCGAGAGGCAAGACTTGAACGCAGTCTGCTAGCTCTAAAGCCCATGTTCTTAGCTGTCACTCTATTCTCTCTTAGCAGTCCTGGGAGTCAGGTCAGCGACCAACTGAGGGGACTCATGTGAGGTGAGGGGTGTATGCAGCACCCTTAATTTTTAAATGGCGAAACTGAGGGGAGCCTGGGTGGCTCGGTCGATTAAGTATCTGACTTTGGCTCAGATCATGATCTCAGGGTTCTGCGATCGAGCCCTGCATCAGGCTTCCCTCTTTGTGGGGAGTCTGCTTGTCCCTCTGTCCCTTCCCCTGCTCGTTTTCTCTCTCTTTAAAAATCTTAAAAAAAAATGGGGAAACCGGGTCTCAAATGGGGGCTAACATGAAAAGTACCTTCATGCAAATTGACAAAAGATGCTCCCCTCCAAGCTGATAAACAAGTGCCCCTTCTGAGTGGGTGAAGAACACTTGCTCTGGCTAGACATGGGGTTGGGAGCAGTCACAGGCAGCCTGGCCCCTTGACCAGGAGTCTTTGGGCAGTGCACAAACTGCATGTACATGTGAGGAGGCCCTGGATATTCTCAAGGTCCATAGCAGAGCTAGGATGATGTAGGACTTCCCACCTCCAAGGGTCAGCAAGATCTTGACCTCGCAGTGCTGGCCTTTCTGGCAAGGTGGTAGGGTTGGGGGAAAGGAGTACTCAGACCACACTTGGAAAAGGGATCATCTTTAACCTTGAAATTGCTAGGTCCTTTCACCCAGAACTTATTACTAGTGGACAAGGAGAAGCTTTGTTAGAGTGCCTTCTCCCTTCCCATGGAGAGCCTGTGCTCTGGGGTTTCAGTCTCCTTCATCCTGTCTCCTGCTGGGCAGCAACACCAGGCTTGGGGAGGGGGGTGGATTTCCACATGGTGGCTTAGGAGAATTCTGAGAATCACCAACTAAAAGGATCCAAGATTTCATAAAACCCAATCCCCACATCTCAAAGATAGGGAAACGGAGGCGGAGGTCACATAGCTATGTAAGAGCAGCATTGGAAGTTCATTCCAGGACAAAGAGATTATTTTCCCTCAGTAAGAACACTGACAAGGAGTAAAAAGAAATGTTTAACAAGGCCCAAGGGGGAACATTTTCTAAAGGAGTGCACTGGCCCTTCATCTAGAAATCATCTATTTTAACTTCTTAAGTGAGAAAGGGCAAAGGAAACACAAAAGAGAAGAAAAGTCCTTTAGGTCTTCACAAGCTCTGGGAGCAGGTGAGACCTCTGCCCACCTTGTCTAAGCCTGAAAGGTAGCTTAGATGGCAGTGTGGACTCTGGAGCCACACTGTCTGGATAAGATCATGGCTTTGGCCACATCTTAGCTGTGTGGCTCACTGTGCCTCAGCCCTCATCCGGGCAATGTGGATCTTGCTTACCTCAGAGGGTTGTTTTGAGGATTAAACGAGATCAGCCGTGGAAAATGTCGGAGACACTGCCTAGTTTGAGATCAGGGCTACACATATGTTAACTGGTCTCATAGTTTGATCTTGGTAGGACTGTCAGGGTCTTCCACAAACTGGTCCCCACTTATTCCCCCAGCTTCTTCAACCATGTCCCTAATCTCTATGCCACGTAAGGCTCACACATGTTACATCTTATGAACTAATTGCAAGACGGTGCCCCCTCCTGTGGGCTGATGTAATTCTTCCAAGTCCCAAGGCTGCTCAGGCCTGGGCTGCATGCCAGCCTCCCCCTGCCCTCCGAGCTGGTGCCTTTGTGCAGTGCGTGAACTTCCACTGCGGTCTGTAGCTCTGACCTCGCACCACGGCCACGTCAGACCACTTGCCATCTCCCAAGGCTTTCTGCACACTCAGGGCTCAGGCGGCAAGGCTGAGGCTAGGCTCTGGGGTTCCAAGACAGCTCCCTGGTTTTGACTCCGGAATCTCCTACTACCGTGGGACCTTGGGCAAGTTAATTAACCACTTTATGTGCATCGATTTCCTTATCTGTAATATGAGGATAATACAAGAACCTACCTCACAGGTTCATGGGGTTGTTAGTAGGGAGCTCCTATTTCAACCCCAACAGGGACTCTTAGCGTCCAGCAATAAGAGAATGGCTCTTCCTCTCCATTCCCTTGTTGCCTCTTCCCAGAGGGAGGCACTGAAACTTATCTGATGGTCCACTTGAGAAAAGGGGCAGAGCCTGTTGGCCTAGCCCCTCCAGGCATGACTTGCTGAGATCTGTGACCCTGCTGGGAGGGTCCATTCTGACCGCCTCTCTGTCACATGGACTGCCTTCTGAGAGGCAGCTCACTTTCTGCTTGGCTTGGGGCTGGTGGCAAAGTTGAACTTGGGGGTTTAGAAGGAAGGGGCCAATTTTATCCACAGAGTTAAATCATGCCTTCCAAATCCTGCTTTTACCAATAATAATGCTAGTATTTTGACCCCGATCTTTCAGATCCCTCTGTCTCCTTCTAAACTGGTGGAAGTAGGGTGGGAGTGGGAGCAGGCATATGATGAGTTCCATCTTCAGTGGAAATAATACGTAAAAACACTTACAACAGGGGCTGGTAGCTTGCATAAGTTCTATTAAAGTTTGTATTATCATCAACACCGCTGTTATTTAACATTATCCCTTTGTTTTAGAACGTGTTGCCAATCTCTTCCCCGGCTAACCTCCGCCTCATCCCTCAAGGCTCACCTCACACAACATCTCCTTCTTGAGGGCGAGCCCAGGGCAAAGCCCAGCCAGTTGCCCAGTGCGCAGTACAAAGTCTGTGCTATGTGAATGCCTGAGGGAAGGAAGTTGGGGGGGAGGCAAGGAACAGAAATAAAGAAGAGGGGGAAGAAATGATGGAGTTGAAAGGCTTCTGAAACAGAGGTAGAGTGCCAGCAAAGGCACAGGTGTGAGCAAGAGTGGGCCAGTTTAGGGCCCTGCAAAGGGCCCAGGAAGGCAAGAGGAGTGGATGGTGGTGTTAGGGCAGGAGCAAGGTGGACAGTGGGAGATGAACCCGAGAGGGAAGCTCCTGGACACTGCGCATGCTCGAACACCAGCTACGGAGCTGAGGTTCTTGCTGATGGCCAACAGGGAGCCAGGGAGGAGTTTCCACAGGGCACTAACACTCTTCAAGCAGTGGCTTAGGAACTAAGGCCAGAAATGACAAAAGATCTTGATTCTATTGTTTTGCTCCTCCAGACTCCCCAGCCACTTGTTCTGGGTTACTGTCTCCTCAGAGGCTGGTCTTCGCTGTAGAATCAATTATTAAAATCAACTTGCTATCAACTATAACTTTGAAATGCTATTCAGCGGCTTGCAGGGACAGGGATGGGGGGCTGCCTCCACAGACATCTAGCCATCTGGCCTTTTCTGTGGAACCTGGCTGCGAAGCTCATTTGAATAATTGGTTTTGGCGGTGTGCACTTGTGGGTTAGACACCTGATTACACTGCCAGCCCCAGCATCCTTTCAGCCTCCTTAGAAACATTGCTCAGGTTACATAAGGCAGGAGAGTGTTTCTGGGAGGTGAGGCTCTGTCTGGCCCCTGTTGTCACTTATACTTCATCTTGACTAACTATGTGGTTCATGCACTGTGTGACCTTGAGCAAGTTTCTGAGCCTCTCTGTGGCTTGGTTTCTTCTTTGTTCAAAGAGAGAGAGTGATACCTATCCCGTCTATAGGCCACAGGCTTCTTGTAAGGCTCTAGGAAAAGCCAGGGGAGTTGTGACTTAGCAGAAATGCGAGTAGAGAGATGCAGGTTGAGGAGAGCTCAATGTCAGGAAGCAACATGTGTGCAGGCTGCATCAGGAGAGGTATGCCCCCAGAATGTCGGGGAGTGATGTGCATGCAGCCTGCATCAGAAGTATGTCCCCAGAATTAGGCCTGTGATGGTCCCTTCCTACTCCTGCTCCACTAGCTAGCTCTAGGACCTTAAGGGACCCTCCTCATCTATCTATACCTCAGTTTCCTCATCTGTAAAATGAGAGTAATGGTAGAGTTGTCCTGAGGACTAAATGGAAAAAGGAATGGTGGCAGCCCTGGAGGTTCCATAGATGTGGGCTGTTCATCACCACCATCATCATCATCGTTATCGTAACTGTTCAGCCCTGAACACTAGGCCTGAAAGACAGACAATGACAAACATCTGACAAATGTGTTCAGAGACCAGCAGGAAGGACGGGGAGGGGACTGCATTTCAGACGGCATGTGAAAAGGTACAAGGCTCTGGGGAATGTCCAGCCTGGGGAAGAGGAGCTGGAGCATTTGGAGTGGAGAGTGGGGAAGTGTGGGGACACACGATCTTCAGATGGCTAAAGGGTTACCATGTGAAAGATAGACTAAAACAGAATAATCCTTCAGGGGGAAGTGGAAGGGATGGACTAGCAGATTTAGCCTGAATCCCAACCCTCTCTACCAGTCCAAGCTGGTAGCTTGGTGACGCTTTAGAAGGGAGGGAACCACCCAGGACTGGGGGTGGACAAGAGGGGGGTCCAGCTATCACTCAGGGACACTACTGAGGGGATCCCAGCCCTGGGTGGGGCACTGCACTGGAGGCCTCAGCTCCCATCCCACTCCAAGGCTGACGGTGCTGTGACAGAGGCACCGAGGGTGGGGAGTGTGGCCGGGGTGGGGAAGGAGGCACGGTGGGAAGGGGCTGGCAGACCTCTTGGTGAGGCGATCCTTGCGATGGGCCTTGGTTTCCATTTCAAGCGTGATGAAAAGTGCACAGTTTTTATGCCCTTAAAGAACAAATAGAATATTGACATGCATTTATATTTCACATTGCTAATTGTATGTTCTATTCCATTTTGGAAAGTTGAAAATGTTTCCTCCTTTTGGTTGTTGAGGTGGGCAAGGTCAGCCAGTTATGATGCATGTGTGTGCGTGTGTGCGTGTGTGTGCACGTGTGCGCGCACGTGCATGTGTGTGCGTGCGTGCGCATGTGTGCGCGCATGTGTGTGCGCATGCGTGTGTGCGCGTGTGCGTGCGTGTGTGTGCATGTGTGTGTGCGTGCATGTGTGTGCGCGCGTGTGTGTGCGTTGGAAATACCTTGCCTGGTATCAGCCTCTGCCGCGCTGAATGATGTTTTGCTGTGCCCATCTCTTTTTTACTGTCTTGTCTGGTGAAATCCGATATATCTTCCATCCTTCAAGAACCCTCCCTCATCAGTGCCAAAGGGAGGCACTGCCTGATTTCAGGACACCATGCA
Source organism: Ailuropoda melanoleuca (assembly GCF_002007445.2). Taxonomy (NCBI): domain Eukaryota; kingdom Metazoa; phylum Chordata; class Mammalia; order Carnivora; family Ursidae; genus Ailuropoda; species Ailuropoda melanoleuca. The sequence goes on from NC_048219.1 coordinate 24,125,119, forward strand.
GCAGCAGGTGAATTCTGTAGGAGGCCAGGATCGGCCTGCCTGGATTCACAAACCTGCTCTGACCCTTCCTGCCGGGAGGCCCGCGGCAAGTTCCTCTGCCTCTGTGCCTCGACTTCCTTCTGTATTTAGAACGGAGCTGTCGAAATAGAGTTATCAATACAGAGCTCAAATTGGTGGTCGTGGGGTAGGGGATGGGCGAAATAGGTGAGGGGATTGACGGGAGCAAACTTCCAGTTCTAAAATAAATAAGTCCTGGAGATGAAAAGTACAGCATCGGGCATAGAGTTAATAATCTGTAATAACGTATGTGCACAGATGGTGACTACACTGACACCAAGCGCTGAGTAATGTACAGAATTGTCAAATCACTGTATTGTCCACCTGAAACTGATATAATATTATATCAACTACACTCGATACAATCGCGTAAAATTCTTTCTCCTCTAGTTTTTGATCACTTTTTAAAAATCTCCTCGTGAATTAACTTTAGCTGTCCTTTAGTTTTCTAAAAAGTTATTCAAGATTTTCTTACTGATTTCGGTAGTTCCTCATGTATCGATTAAATATTTTCCTCCTGTGTTCTTCAGTTCCAGTGTATTCAGTTTCGTGACATAAAAATGTTTAGTGTGAGAAAGATGGGCTCTACCACCACTTGCGTCCCAGGGCTGCTGCGAGCGTTGAATGAGATGCTCTGTCTAATGCATGGTTAGTCGGCACTTAGACATTAGCGTTATTAGCTAGGCCTCTGTGGCATCATACACGCACCCCTCTAATACAAACACTGGGCTTCTTATTGGCAAAGGCTGCCTCTGATTTCCATCTGCTTCCCCGAGGCCCAGCGCAGGGCCTGACACTCAGCAGGCCCTCAGTAAACCTTTGTTAAATTGGCTGTCCCGCACCGAGCATCCTCGGCTACGTGAGAATCACCAGGGCCAGGAGATGCGACGTGCTGCGGGTCCGCCGACGGGAGGGCTGTGCATTTCCACGGCGGGGGCTGCGGTGCCGGGCTGTAAAGCTGAATCATTTCTGCACCACCCCGCGGGGTCTGTGGCTCTCCCCCACCTCCACGCTCCCAAGAAGCACTGAGGTTTTCTGAAGATGAGAAATTTCACAGCATCCTGCTATCTTTTGGGTAACTGCGTATTTTATGATGACTAATAGGCAATTACTATGGTAATATCGCAATTCAGCATGTGTGAGGTTTGGGAAATGAGAAATTATGGGTAACTACTTTGGACTCATTTCTATGGTAACAAAAAGTAATTGTCATTAAATACCAGTTATACTGAGGCTGTACCTGGTAATTATAGATTTTTATGCCCAGAAACATAAATAAAACCAATAAATTTATTCAAAGGTCTAAGACTGTTTACTTATACGTGGCTCTACGGAATACACAATGACAAGCACCTAATTAAGAAATGCAAACCCAACACAGAGTTTCATATTGTCATATGGAGATGGAGAGTCTGCTTTTCAAATGCAAGGCAACTCGTGCATTCCACATGCTCAGAAGGAATCAGTCGCAGTGGGGGTACGGGGGGGGGGCTCTGCTCTGTGGAGGGAGTGATGGGGACAAGGCGGCAGAGACAGCGTGTGTGGGGGACGTTGGGAACTGCCAACCCACCCACTGGATGACTGTAGACCCACTCAGCCCATCACCCCCGCCCCCCAGTGGCCTTCCAACTGGGAGCTGCCTTGCAGCTTCTTGGCTCTGTGATACCTGAAGCGACAGGATTCATCCCTCAAGACCTCTAGGCCTCAGACTCCCCAGAACCCTCCAACGATGCTCACGTGGCATCAGTAGTGGTACCGTTCTTATTCTTTTATTGTGGTAAAATACACATAACATACAATTTATCACCTTAATCATTTCTAAGTGTGCTGTTCTGTGGTATTAAGTACACTCCTAATGCCGTGTTATCATCACCACTACCCATCTCCAAAACTGTTTCTCTTGTCAACCTGAAACTCTGTACCCATTAAACTCTGACTCCCCATTCCCCCTTCCCTCTAGCCCTTGGTAACCACCATTCCACTTTCTGTCTCTGTCATTCTGACGACTCTAAGTACTTCGTGTAAGTGGACTTGTACAGTAGTTGTCTTTTTGTGACTGGCTTATTTCACATGGTATGACGTCAGCAAGTTCATGCCTGGTGTGACCGTACCATTTTTGACAGAGCCTCTCCCCGGTACTACTACCGGATGACAGAAGATGCCTTCCACCTCATCTTCTTCTTCCAGGAGGGGAGGAGGGAGACTGAGGCCAGGGGAGGGGAGTGTCTCGCCCAAGGACGAGAAGGCTCAGGAGGGTGGGGAACGTTAGAGCGCCACTTCTCCACTTCCACCTCCAGGCTTGTAAGGCAAAGGCCGCATCTGGGGATGCAGAGAGTCCCTGGATACACCATGTGACTTCGAGCCTGGCTCTTCACCTTCACAGCCTCAGTTTCCCCTTGGCTCAAATGGATATAATAAAAACTGACTTTCCTTTCTCGAAGAGTTGTTGTAAAGATCAAATGTGGTTTTTAAATATCCTTTTTTTTTTTTAAGATTTTATTTATTTATTCAACAGAGATAGAGACAGCCAGCGAGAGAGGGACACAAGCAGGGGGAGTGGGAGAGGGAGAAGCAGGCTCCCAGCGGAGGAGCCTGACGTGGGGCTCGATCCCATGAACGCCGGGATCACGCCCCAAGCTGAAGGCAGACGCTTAACCGCTGTGCCACCCAGGCGCCCCTGGTTTTTAAATATCTCTCTCTTTTTTTTAAGATTTTATTTATTTATTTAACAGAGAGAGACAGCCAGTGAGAGAGGGAACACAAGCAGGGGGAGTGGGAGAGGAAGAAGCAGGCTTCTAGTGGAGAAGCCTGATGTGGGGCTCGATCCCATAACGCCGGGATCACGCCCTGAGCTGAAGGCAGACACTTAACGGCTGTGCCACCCAGGTGCCCCTTAAATATCCTTAAGAGTATAATGTTCCGTACAGTAACAACGTGTGGCTGCAAACCCAGAGTGTGCTGAAACACAACCACCGCCCACCGTGGTATTCACGCCACACCAGCGTAAGAGCAAGACAAGCAGGCAGGCAGGTAAAGGGTCGGGAGGGGAGGCATCGGGCCAGTGCTCCTCCGCCTTGGAGGAGTAACTCCGCCCCCGGCACTGGGACTGAACGCTGCGGCTGCGGCTGAGTTTATTCGTCCCCAGAGAACACGTATCGAAGGCCCGTTCCGTGTTGGGCGCTCTGCCAGGCTTCGGGGACGGAGGTGGACAACTCCTGACTGCATGGGGTCTGCTGTCTAGAGATGCAAGTGGTCCTTAAACAAAGTTGCATGATCACGCACGATGACCACGGGCTGCAAGGGCTATGAAAGGGCGGGGCCGAGGCCCAGGAGGCCGTCCTGTGAGTGGGCACGAAGCCTCGGATGCTGCTGAAAAAGAGGCCCGCGTGGTCGGGGTGGAGCGAGTGAGACAGAGCGACCAGCTGCCCGGGGTCAGTACCACACGCCACGGCAGCATTGCTGTCCGTCCTGACGTGCTCTAATGGCTGCGGAGCTCCAGGCAGTGTGCCGGAGTTGCTGGAAGCCCGCAGGGGCCGTCCCGACCCTGCCCGGAGGCCACAGTCCAAGCGCCGAGCCGGTAGCGGTTAGCCAGCGCGGTGCCTCCCAGCGAAGAGCAGTAGCTGTCCTGCCGCTGCCATCGGCTGCACCGAAAGGCTATTCTGCTATAAATGTCAGAGTATAGGTACCTGTCTTATAAAATGTAAGTTCTGCGTGATTAAACCTGGGAAATCTGCCTTTCCTTCCTTGATTGGCTTACGTGTCTCTTTAATGTAGAAGAGGAGAAAGGGGGAGCAGCAGGACCGGCCAGGGGGCAGGCCTGCCTCTCATTCTTCACACGGGGTCTGGCGTGTCTGGGGCAGACCTGCTTCCCAGCCTGCTCCTCACAGGCCCATGACCCAAGGCAGATTGTTTCACTTCCCTGAGGCTTGAGAGAGGGCCCGTCCTGGCGGGATGCTGGGAGGGAAAGAGAGCAGGAGGGAGGGGGCCACTGGGCAGTCTGTGTTCCAACCTGTTCCCAGCAATGTGATGAGTTCCTCCGAGGTCCGGTGCAGTTTACTGCCCTAGAATTCTGACAAGTATCCTTCCCTCCCTCCCCAACTCCCTTCCTTGCTTCCTTTACTCCTCCCTCCCTGCCTCCCACCTTTCCTTCGGTGCTCAAGCTAATTTGAGTAGATTTTCATTATTTGCAAGCAGAGACATCTCAGCGAACACCCTCCTTCTCAAACTCGTCTGAGGATTAAACAAGATAAGAGTATGAGGGCTTGACATGGCACTGGGCAGGCAAGCAGAATTCCCAGAGTGGCAATTCCCAAATTGAGTTTAATAAACTCTAATACCGCTGGGGGCTGGGGGGGTGGGTGAACGACGGAGGGGGAAACAAGCTGTACAGGAAAAGGGTTCCTTGGCTCATCTTTGGGAAACACCAGGTACTATATTCCCCTCCTGAGATTCCTATTGGTTAGCATATTTAGAACTGAAAGATCTTATTGTAAAAGAACACATTCAATTTTGCTTCACTCTGTGTTTCTCAAACTCACTCAAACTCCAAACTCCTTTCTCCCCTATAATGCCTAGGCAAGTCCCCCCAGGCGGCGGGACACACTGCTGTCGTCAGGGAGGGCTGGCCTGGAGCACCCCTAAGGCACCTTGAAGCTCTCAATCCCGAGTCTTTATTATTATTTTCATCTTCTCCAAATCTTTAGTAGTGAATTCTCATGATTGGTAGGCTCTTTGTTGCAACTCAGAGCTGTTTTAGCAATAGGATTAATGCCTGTGGTTAGAGATTTGCTCCAGCTCTTAAAACGAGAAACACATATTCTCACTAGGAAAACATTGGGCGTTTACACTTCAATAGAGAACCATTTCTGAGGGTTGGAGCTCTTTTACCCTGAAATCCCCAAATCAGAAAATCTGGAGCTTGAAGACATATAGAAGGCATCTAGTTCTCCATCATCACCCCCGTGGCTATCGGAAGCCCAGAGAGGGGAGACATTATGGTCAAGGTCACAGACCTCTTTCCAACTTGCCATCCCTGGATGGCAGATGATGACATAAATAAGTATGTAGAGTGGACAGTATTGACCTCCTTCTGACCACTGCCGCTCTTGTAATTAAACAGAAATGTTAACATAAATCAAACAGTCTTTCCACCACCATTACCGCTAACAGTGCGTTCTGTCCAGGGAAGGTGGAAAGGCATTGCTTTCGGGCCTGCAGCTAGCCGTAAAACCTGCCGGCGCTAATGACCCATTGCTTGAGCCAATTAACAGAGGAAGCAAAACTGTCTTTAATTAAGTCATCATGTGTCCCATGGGCTCCCTCTAACTTATACCCAGAGGTATTGAGAAGCCCCCCTGGACCCAGTTGCTGTGCTTTTGGAAAGCGGTAAACCAACTCCGTTTAAAACGGAGCTGGCTGGGTATTGAAAAATCTGGGTTCTGATCTGAGCTGTGCCACTGACCTTGGATAAATCCCATCTCATGTGTAGGCCTTAGTTTCTTTATCAATGAAGTCATCCCTCTCCTTCACTCACGTTCATCAAACAGTTTTTGAGCACCTACTGTGGGCTGATCCCTGCTGCCAGGCACCATGGACACAAGGAACCACGAAGGCTCAGTCCCTGCTCTCTGCTGGCTTGAAGGCCAATGGGGTCCACGCAATGGGATAAGTCTTGTTCAATAACCAGGCCTGTGGGCGCTTAGAGGAGGAAGTAACTAATTCTGTTTGGGGGTTTGGGGAATGCTTTCCAGAAGAAGAGACACGAGCTGTGGTGTGAACAAGGGTTAGTAAGACAAGGAAGGGATAGCAGGTTCTGGGCAGAGGAAGGTAAGGAATCAGGGACCAACAGGACATGTCTAGGGAACTAGGCTTTGCTTAGAGTGCCTAGAGCAAGAGTCCAAAGAGTGGAGGGTAGGAGGGGAGGCAGAATGGTGGACAGAAAGGCATCAGGTCAGACAGAGCCTCTCATGCAAAAGCTGCAAGGCCGAATGTTACTTTGCAAGTTGTGGGACTAATCCACTTTAACGATGTGTAATGTGCACAGCGAAATTGATAACTAGTCAGTATCTCACTGGCTGTGTGACTCTGGGCAGGTCTGTTGCCTCAACTGTCAAGTAAGAGTAATCACGCTATCTCAGAGGATCCAACATTCTGTTGGCAGGTGATCCACTGGGCAGTGAAATTTTAGGCTATAAATTATGGTGCTCAGCCAGGAGAAAGACAGTTCAAGTTCTGAGTGCACGAGTGCATGTAAGGCAAGATTGTATGCCCACATCCGTGAGAAATGCTGTTCAGATTACCTGGGATGCCACTCTCCTTCATTAATGATCTCCAAGAAGAAACACAGAATCAGAATAGTCATTGCTGTCACCCCCATACGATATTCTGCAAAGCACATTTTTCTCCACCATTTCTTTTGATTCTCACCAGTGCCTTGTCAGGGATGTGCTCATTGCCTTCATTATACAAGAGAAACTGAGCATCAGACTGGAAAGTGAATTCCCCAAGGTTACATAGTTCTAGCCAAAACTGGTTCTCGCTCTCCTGATTCCTGGCCCAGCAAGCTGACCAGAAAATCCCAGGAAGTTACCCCAGGTGGCTGTGCATGAAACATCCAAGGCTCATTAGCCACATTCTCAAAAACCAGAGTGAAACGTCCTCTAATGAACTCATGGGTAATATGAAAATTCTTTCTCAAAACATATCCCCTTTTTCTCCTTGCTTCCATCCCACCATCCCATGATGACTAGCTCCCAAGCATTCTTCCCCTGCCCCTCACCTGTAATTGCCCAGGTAGACTCCGTCAGGGTTGAGCATTGGTGCAATCTTGAAGACCAGGTGTTCCCGTAGGACACGGGCAATAGGGTGCTGGCTTATGAGGAAGTCAATGATCCCTAGGGAAAGAGAAGAATCTGGGTTAACTTCAAAGTGTTTCAAGAAGGAGGGAGCACATTTTCCTCAGCTTGGAAGCAGTAAGATCTCCAAAGGTGATTTTTGGCCTATGTTGTCAACGGCTGTGGGTATCTGGCTATGGATTAGGTGTTGCCTGGTGAATTTTACAACTGTATCTCTGTTTCTAAGAGACAGTTCAAGACACAATGCTGAAGCCCACGGGCAGATGGAAGAGCATGTGCCCTGCTGCAGAGCACCGTGCGGGCGTCTCAGAAAACAGCACTTGAGCTGTGCCTTGGAGGGCCCGGATTTGACAGACAGAGATGGGGGAGAGGCAGGATAACTCCGAACAATGAATTAAGAGATGCTCTCTAATGTCTAAGTGTTGACATTGGATTGGACGATTATGGTGTCAGGGACTCAGGGATCTGAACCCTCCTATTGCTGTGGTTACACCAGGAGGCAGAGAGGAAGAGGAATTTGGTTAAAGTCACATGAGGAGAGGGAGGTTTCTTCAACATCCGAACTCTGCCCCTTTCCTCACTTTGAGGACCCGCTGTTCACAGACTCCAGGGCTGGCTGTTCTTGCGCCTTCTCTCTGGCACCATCACTTGCCTCCAGGTCACCAATTTAGAAAAGGTGAATTCTCCATGACTCTCCTTCCACAATCAGGCAGTGCCCACGTCTCTTCCTTGAATCTAGCAGATCTGCCCTGTATCTCCATCTCTCTGCTGCTCATCTATTCTAGGCCACCACCACATCTGGCCCGAACGACTGTGACCACTTCTGGAACGTGCCCTCACCAGTGCAGCCAAAGGGATCTTCCTCAAGTGCAGATCTGAGCCTGTTACTGCCCTCATTGATTCTCTTTTGGTGATAGCCTGCATAGCTTGACAGGAGAGGGGGTGAGGAAAAAAACAACCCAAGTCCTCACCCTTCCTTTCCCTTCTCCACATTTATACTCCTTCTTCAGAGACCTGGGAAAAAGTAGGCAAAATGGAGCTCTGGCATTCCATGAAATAACTGTAATGCTGGAAAGCGGTAGGAGGGTGCACAGCCCTCCCGGAGTGTAGAAGGGAACTCCTTTGCTGCTGGAGAGAGAAGGAAAGGCATCAAGGAGAAAGAAGCTTTGAGCTGGGCCCTGAAAGATGAGCATGTTTTGACAGACAGACAGGAGGAAGCAGCAGGGTAACTAAGAACAATCCATGTGCCAGCGTCAGGCACTTAGCTCCTAGAATGATAAATGGCTCCACAGCACATCCCAAAGCGGCTGTGACCAGTGTGGGACATCTCAGGCTTTTCATTAGGCCAGGGCTCAGAATCTATCGGCAGCCGAAAGCCAGTTGGACATCATTTACTTTTCGACCAATGCGGCAGTAGACCAGATGTCCTAATTTATTTGTTGGTCTTCATATTAAAGCTGCAGTTTGCCAGTAAACAGGCAGGGTAATGATACCAGGTGCCCTTGTTAGGGGCTAATAATTGCTTAATCTGTCCACTAATTGACCCCAGCTCCCGGGGCAGCCCTCCATCAAGGAGCCAGCCTGCGCTCAGGGCCTGGCCATGCTGCCTCAGAGAATGGTAGAGAATGGCTTCTGGAAATGGAGTAGCTCATTGTGATCCATCCTCCTTCACAGATGAGCAGATTAATTGGGCTGCCAATTAGGCAGCTAATAAAAGGATGAGAGAAGACAAAGCCAGGCCAGAAGCTGCAGCCATCCAGAGCTCGCTTTCCCACAGTGAGTGTGGGGCAAGGAGAGGAGAGGTTTTAGACTCATCTCTTGGCTGGAGGTCAGATACAGTTCAACAGGAATCATTCCCCTCAATCAGGAAATTGGGAGGAGGGCCTTTGCTTTTGTGTGTGTGTGTGGGGGGCTGGCAAGTGGAGAGGAATATGAGGAGAAATGTGGAGAAAGTAAGAGTGGAGAGGAAGTGCCACCCCTGGCCACAGACCAAAAGCATCGCATGGACTGAGGAAGCAGAAGGACTTGGCACCTGCATTTGGACCCTAACTGGTTATTAGCCAGAGAAGCTACTAGCTTTCCCTGCCCAGTTTCCTCATCTTGAGACAGGAATAATAATACCCAATCTGGAAGACTGCCATGTGACTGCGTTAGAACACCTGTACTTGAACTGCCTGACACAGCACCTGGAAATGGTGATTGCTTTAATAAACTCACTGAGATTAAAGGCTGAGAGGCAACGAGGGCAGAAAAAGCAGATTGGAATTTGGAACTGGGGATCCTGGTCTGTGAGGTTTGTTAGTTACAAGACTTGGGAACAAGGATGGTGAATTAAAGAAGCCAACAAACCAGCCATCCAAGAACTTGGGTTCTAGCTGTGGCTCAGTTACTGGGTGAGCTTTAGAAAGACTCCAGCCTACTCTCATCTTCAAAGTTAGGAGAAAAAAATAGGTAATTCCCAAGGACATATCCCACACTGGCAGTCTGGGATTCCATCTTTTATTCCTCTCCCCCAGAGTAGAAGGATCCTCATCTATGAAGTGAGAATAATCTCCCTCCTGCAGGGAGACACAATCAACCTCCTCAGATCAGTCTCTGTTCCTTTGGTAAGCAAGTTTGCTGGGGCCTTTCTTTTGAACTGATTTAATCAGGAAGGTGGAAGAAAGCAGGACAATGGGAAGACTGGAGGCTTGAGAGGCTGGGGGAGAGACAGGAAAAGTGGTAGATGATCAGATATTATAACCAGGTCGCAGAGATCGCTGCCCTGGGCTGACCTCAGCCTGGTCATGATGAACCTCGCCAGGCAATCCCAACTATTCATGGTTATTTCTCCCAGTGTTCTTGGTTCAGGGCAGGGTACATAGCAGGTGCCTAATAAATGCCCATTGGTATACTGGCCCCAGGCATTCATTTGACCTTGACAGAGCATAGGGTTAGCTGAACTGAAAATCACTCATTCTATGAATATTCACAGGGCCAGGTCCACACCATATGCCTGGCATTGGAAGATACAGAAGCGGGTCCTGCCCTAGAATGTGCACGGTCAGAAAGCATCTCTAGTTGTAGTGACGGGCAGAGGCTCAGGTGGGAACAGCCCCGGGAGCCCTGAGAACCCAGGGGGCCTGGGAAGGGGCTGTGGAGAATGGAGATGTAAAGGATGAGTGGAGTGGGCCAGATGAAGGGGCTCCAGAAGAAGGTGTTCCGGGTGGGGGGATCCTGCACAAAAGCTGGAAGGTGAGGCAGGAGAAGGCCTGTCTGCTAACGAAGAGCCCTTCAATTCAAGAACAAAGCTTCATGATTAAAGGCACAGACTCTGAAACTAGACTATCTGGGTTTGAACAGCCGTGTGGCCTAACCTCTCAGGTGCTCAGTTCTGCATCACTTAAAAAGGAAAGAAGAAAATTATCGCGGGGGTTGTTGTGAGGATCTCACAACAGTGAGTGCTGTTCCAGACCCTGTAGAAGCAAAGTGTCTGGCTCATAGGAAATGGGCATGTGTGTTGTCTGAATCATTGCTCCCATTTGGTTTGGCTGAAGGTGTGCGGACAAGAGGATGTTGAGAGAGAAAGGAAAGAGGTAAACGGGGACTTGTCAGTCCAGCAGAAGGATATGAAGGGCACAGGAGACCACTGCCAAGTACAGGGGCAGACCTGGGCGCCCCCACTGCAGCGGGGAATGTGGTTTGGGAAGAAGAAAAAGCAGAGGGCTTGGTGCCCTGAAGGTGGACGGCGTGGAGGTTGGGGGCAGACCTAGCAGAGAGCCAGCAAACATAAAGAGTCTTGCGGTCAGGAGCAAGGGTCTACCCTGGTGCTGACCTGCAACGACCAAGGCCCGGGAAGTCGAGAGGCTGCAGCAGGTGTGGGGGAAGCAGCGTGGCAGATGGTGACACTGATAATGACATTATTTGTCTACCATCCCCAAAAGCATCACCACTCTTCGCTGAAATTACACAATCCTGGGGAAAGCTGATCCCCAAATGATGGAGATTAAGTTTCTGGTCCCTGGCAGAATGGGGCCTCAAAATGGAAAGTAAGTTCAGTTACAGAAAAGTCGGGAAAGTGACGTTTCCTACGCCCCGGAGGTTTGGGGATTGGGGCTTACATCCGCTGTTCAAGTCTTCCCTCCAGAGTGAGCTGCAGGAAGCAAGGCCAGTTCTACCTCCTGGCCACTCGCTTGCCAGCATGTAGCTCAGCGCTGGGAACAGGGAACGTCCTCAGTAGCTATGTGTGACATGAATGGATAAAGATGGAATGCACTGTACGTTCCTTAGCTGGGTTGACCTGTAATTCTACTGGCTCCACGTACAGGTAGAAAAACAAAGTCAGGGTTGTGACATCATTTGCTGAAGGTCTCACAGGGGCCTAGATGGGATTCAGATCCAGTTCTACTGGCTTCAAAGTGGTACCGTTTCCGTTTCGGCAGTATGGAGGAGTCAGGAGTCTATTTGCATTTGATTTGTAGGATGATTTGCATATATGCCTGCAGGATTTTCTCTCCAGAGAGTTCTGTGTAAGGTTTATTGTTGTTGCCTCTGCTAAGAGGCAATATGTTGCAGTGGGAGGAGCCCAGGCTTCAAACGAGACCGTTGGGGGTCTCTGCGGGACCCAGAGTGCGGGTCACATGACAGTAGCCACTCTAGGCCTTCCCCTGATCAGGCCCTTGTCTGCCCTGAGCTGAATCAAGGACTTCAAATTATGGAATCACATGGAGTCTGGCCCTGAAGAACCTAAGTTCACAGTCTTGGTTCTTACCCTTCCACCTCCAATCCTGCCCATTTCACAGATGGAAAGACAGAAGCTCGGGGAAGTGAAAAGCCCATGACCACCCCTTAGTGGGACTGGTGTTACACTTATACTGTGAGGCTGTAAGGGATAGAGAGAGAGAGAAGAGGGAGAATAGGTGAGGGATAGAGGTGGAAGAAAACAGTGCAGGGAGGTGAGGGAGGTGAGGGAGGAAGGGGCAAAGGTCACCACTTTACCATAGGAAACGTTAGGTTGTGCTTGGTCCTGCTGGTTGAGTGCGTGGTGTGTGTATGCGTGTATGTAGGTGTGTGTGTATCTCCTCTCTCCTCCCCTCATTTCCCCAGGGTAACTCTGAGGAGTGAGCTCCCTGGGGGAAGGCCAGCTCCAGCTCCACAGTCTAAGCCCTGGTGGGCAGCTAGGCCCAAGGCAGCAAGGCTCACTTAATCCTCACAGCAGCCGCTTGAGGACCATCTTGCTGCCCCCACTCTGCAGGTAAAGAAACGGAGGCTCTGAGAGGTGGGAACTTGCTGAAGGTCTAGGCCGGGAAGTGGAGGTGGTAGGACTCACACTCAGGTCTGCCCAAGTCCAAGGCCTTGGCTCTGCCCACTTCCCCATGCTGCCCTCCAAAGGGTGGCATGCCTCACCCACACCAGCGTGCATAAATACTGGTTTGATTGATTCAGTTATGAAGGATCTATAGAGGACAAGTGTTCTGCCAATGGCACTTTTGGGTGACAGTTGTCCCAACAACCCCAGGAAGCGTCAGTGAAAGAACATTCACTCGACCAGAAATCAGACACCTGAGGTCTAGTCCTGGCCAAGCCTCTGACTGGCAATCCGGTCTTCCTGGTGCAGAAGTGAGGAGGGCTCCGCTAATGGCTCTCTCAGGAGAACAGCAAGGAAGGCTGTGCCGGGGCATACAGCACAGAAGCTACACGCCTGGGTTTGGGCGCCCTGTGGGGGTCAGAGGAACCACACCAGGTGCGTGCAAGGAGCCCCATAGTAACACTTCTTCAGTGCTGTTCCAGACCCTGTCCTAAATGTTTTACGGCTATGGACCCATTAATCTTTACAACGACCCTATAAGGCAGGGTTCCTATTGTTATAGCCCTTTCAAGATAAAGGAACTGAGGTGCAGAGAGGTTATGGCATGTCCTCAAGGTCACACTGTCCTCCGTGGAGGGGCTGGGATTCAATGTCAGGCAGGCTAGCCCCAGAGACCGTGCTCACACACCCTCTGCCACAGGGCAGCTCCATGGCTCCTTGGACCTTTCACGTCATGGCTGGAGAATGAGGACAGTTTGGCCTCACAGAGGCCATGAGTGGGGTTGGGGGCAGCCGAGGGGTAACTGAGAATCAGCCATCCAACAGCCAAGCAGAGCCTTGAGGAAATCAAAGCCTTGGCACTTTTACCACCGCCCCGCCAGAGTTCTGTGACGACGCGACTTCACTCTGCTCCCAGCAGCAGGTGCATCAGCAGCTCGGCTGTGAGGACCGTGCTCCCAGCCAGATGGGGAGGACCAGGCCCCACATGTCTGTTCCCCGCTCAAGGTCACTGAGCCAGTTAATGTGGAAAAAGCATTAAGTGAGCTGAAGGTATCTCAGCCGTCCTTCCAGGCCTTGGACCCTGCTGCCCTCCCCAGAACAAGGTGGGCTGGGGAGGGGATCTAGCTGAGCCCTGTGGGGCTGTGGTGTGGCCTGTCTCCAGGGGGCTGAGAGACCCTTGGGAAAGACCATGCCTCAGTCTCTCACTGGCAAAGTCAGGGAATGATGCTGTCTTAGGCTGCTTCAAGAAAGGACACATTGTGTCTCTAGGGACAGTTACAGAGATAGGGAAGGAGGAAGACCAGGACTGAAGAGCTGGGGCCCAGGCCACATCCGTCACGAATTCACTGTGTGATCCTGGGTAAGCTGCTTCACTTCCCTGAGTCTCCCCATTCTCATCTGTAAATGCACATGGACTGTTGTGGGGTGCCCAGAGCGCACCAAGCTTGGCCTTCTAGCACTCCCCATCTCTGAGCAGGGCAAAAGAGAATGTACAGGCTTGGGAGACCCAGACTCAAAGTCCCCTTTTGCTGTTTACTGGGTATGCGACCTTAAGTCTCCTTTTTCTGAGCCAGATTTAGAATCCCAGAACCAACGCAGCCCCTTGGGATAAACAAGATAATCCCCATTCTCCAGATGTAGAAAATGACTCTCAAAGATCCAGCCCTAGGCCTCAAACAGCTCATGGTTTAAAGGGAAGAAAGAAATATAAATCAAATATATAACAAATCAGGGTGATAAAGATGACCAGTGGGAAACCACAATGCAGGTGCAAAGCAGAGGCTGAAGGGCGTGGGACGGCGGCCCGCAGGGGGTGCTTGAAATGAACGTTGGGAGATAGGAGGTGTTTGCCAGGTGGCCAGGAGTGGTCAGAGGAGCAGCAGATGCAAAGGCCCAGTGGTGGGAAGAAGGTTGTCCGTTCAGGGTTAGTTGTGTGGGGCAGGGCTATAATGAGAATTGGGCCAGGGAACCTGGCAAGAGCCAGGTAGAGGAGGGTTGTGAACGCCATGGCAAGGAGTTGGAGTTTATCTTGAGAAGCCATAAGGAAGGCATTTAAAGGCTCTGCCAACGAGTAAAGATTTATGGAAAGCCTGTGGGATGGCATGGAGTCTATCAACTAGGCACCATCCAGATTCCTTTTTCGAAAAGCAGGCTCAACAGAGAAAGCACCTGAGCTAAACTCAATTTCTCTACGTCTCAGGCCTTGTCTGTAACGTGGGATGGTGACCCTGCCCTCTGTCTGCTGCCCGCAGAGGAGGTGGGCCTGGGAGTTCAGGCTCCCAGAGCTGAAAGTTTTGACGGTAAGGCTACTGTCTTTTTGAACAAGGACAAAATAGTTGCATCCGATCAGCTGGGGGAACAGGTCTGCTGCCAAGTTTAGTAACTGACAGATGGCTGCAAGTAGAGGGGTTGGTAAAACCAGAAGGGACCTGGGAGAGGTTACTGCAAGGACAGTGCTGGGAGGAAAGAGGATGGAAGTGAGAAGGCCAAGGAGTAAGCTGGGGTGACTCCAGCAGGGAGTTAAGACACCCAGGCTCTTCCGAGCGGCTCAGCTTTGGGCAGTCACTCACGGCCCCTGAAACCCAGGCTCTTGGTCTGAAAGACGGGGGGAGGCAGTCCTGTCTAATCACAGCATCGTATGGATACGAATAGGAAAAGAAGACACATCTATTTGCTTAGTGCCTTAGAGTTTACAAAGCAGGTTACCTGCAGCATCTGCCAGAGTGCCGCGGGGAAGGGGGTGACATCTGGGTGTCTGCTGAGTGCCCAGCACAGGACTGCGTGTGTGTTTGCATGCATCTTACACCAGCTTTGCAGCAGCCTTTGCAAATAGGTATTGATATCCTAATTTATTTTAGATCGAAGGAAACTGAAATCACACTGCTAGGAAGCGGCAGAGCCAATGTTTGATCCCAAGACTGTCTGATGGCAAATGGCCAGATACTTCCACGGCAGTCCACTGTCTCCCTTAAGCAACATCATTTCTATGGGCTTTCTTTAATATCCCTTTGACCTGAAGGTCATTTTGAGACTCAAAGGAGACAAATTACTTCACTTCCCCAAACTTACATAATGATATGACATTGAAAAATTAATATAATTAAAATAAATTACATTAATGAAAATAAATAATAAAAATAAAATAAAATATGTAAAATATGTAAAGTCCTTAGAACAGTGCTTGGCACATAGATAGTATCACATATCTGATATACGATCTACCCAGCAGATAGGTAAAAACGCAAGCATGTTGCTGAGAATGTGGGACAGTAGGAACTCTCATGCATTGCTGGTGGCAGTATAAAGGTCTCAGAAGGAAACTTGGAGCTATCTAGTAAAGTTGAAGATGCACAAATCCTGTGTCCTGTCAATTGCCTTCCCCGGTTATATACCCTGGGAAAGCATTTGCACACAGGCACAGGGCAACTTACATAAGGACGTCTGTATCAGCATTGCTTGTGATAAAAAACCCTGTACATGACTGAATTGTCCAGGAGAACAGACAGGTAAGTTGAGGGACCCGGCAGACATGGGGTAGAGTACCTGGTGAAAAGAAGTGAACTATAGCCACACTTACCACTACGGGTGTTGGTGAAAACAAGTGCCAGTGTACAGAACGATATGTTTTTTTAACTTTATAAAACGCTCAAAAACATGCGAAATGAAACTCTACACTGTTTAGGAATGTTTATGTGTGTAGTAAAACTATGAGAAAGATGACAAAATTCAAACTTATAGCTGTCTGCGGGAGGAGAAGGGTAGAAGGGAGGACAGAAGATTTAAAAGGAATAGGTAATATTCTGCTTCTGAAGCTGGGCATTCATTAAATTATTTATATATTATTTATTGAATATACTTATAGCGCTCACTAATTGTGTGTACGTATGTATACATGTATATATATGTATATGTATATATACTCTTGACTAAATATGTATTTCATGTGGACTAAATACTTAATAATAAGAGGAAATGCAATTATAAAGAGGTATAGTTGAGATGAAAAAGCATGTCTTATCTACCTCTGGTTGTCTGATACAAAGCACATTTCCTTGTTCATAGTAGGTATCTCTACAGTTGTTTAAGTGAATGACTGAATAAATGAGTGAATAGATAGCTTCTAATTCTGATTCCCCCACTTTACTGCCGTCCTACCAATATACACATTGGCCCTGGGGCCAGATTTCTTACTTTTGCAAACCACCGGAGACAAGAAAAACCAGGCTCGGGAGTGTGATGTCTCTCTGTGGCTCATCCTTCACTGCACATATGAGAGAACTCCACTCAGCCCTACGTGCAGTTAGTCAACATTTATTGAAAGAAATACTAATGGAGACCAGGTGTAACCTCTTCAGAAAAGAAGTAAATTCGCATCCGAGATAATGACTCTGCATGTGACCACACGGCCCCAGAGGCCCTCACGGTGCCCCAGTTGGATGTGGGGGGTGGGCACAGGATGCCCATGAGGTTTTGAAACTCACCTTGGCACACAAATGACGACGGTGTTTCCCCTGGATGGACTCTTCCCGTGATGAAGACTACCTTCTGCTCTGCCCCTTCC
The DNA here is from genome assembly GCF_002007445.2 of Ailuropoda melanoleuca. NCBI lineage: Eukaryota > Metazoa > Chordata > Mammalia > Carnivora > Ursidae > Ailuropoda > Ailuropoda melanoleuca. The sequence continues at coordinate 24,141,878 of NC_048219.1, forward strand.
CGAAGGTTGTCTGTAAGAGAGAACAGAAGGAGGTTGCTCAGGAGGGCAGGGAAAGCTGCGACTGGGAGGTGGTATGTGGGAGAGCAGGCAGGGAAGGGACTGGGTGCTTTACATTCATTTCTTAAATCAATGGGTTAGAATCATTAAGGTCCAGCCATTACTGACTAATTAAATTACGTCCCTGACTACCCAATATTAAAAGATGACATTCCTATTGGTGTAATCGATCATGTTAATATTACAATCATCTGAAGATGTCATAGGAGTGAAGCCAAAGCCCAGAACCACTGATGGTGACCCTGATGGCAAGTCGTGTATGCTTTCTGAGTTTCAATTGCTCATCTCTACATGGGAGAGTATTAGCGATGAAACAAGCTTACACATTGCCTAGTACACAGTAAACAGTAAAACATAGAGTAAAGAAAGTAGCCGTTTCTATTAGTCATAGTAGCAGCTGCCATTTAATTAGTGCCTTTTGTGTCAGACATATTCTATATATTACTTACAGTTCTACAGAAACGTGCACAGTTAATATTCCTTTTATAGAAGCAGAAACTGATGCTCAGAGAGGTTATATAATTTGTCCAAAGTCACACAGCTAAGATTAGAACTCAAGCCCTTGTTTGGCCTTGATGAAGTAACAGGGACCAGATTTCTCTCTCAACTTAAACAACTCAAAATTGGACAAACATACAAGACAACTGTTTTCAGACAAGAGGCCGTGCAAGACTAGTATATGGAAAAAGGGGCACAAATGGAATGTGCCCTCTGATTGCCCCAGCTCTTTGCCTGGAGGCCCATTCCAGACCAAAGAGCAGAGAGGGGTATCCTGAGCAGGCCATGGAAATCTCACTGAGATTAAACTTCAGAGAGTCTGAAGCAGGTGGTGGTTGGGGGAACTCTGCACATTTCAGAGAAGACAGAGGTCTGTGGAAAAAGAATCCCAGAAATCTGTCAAGGAGTCCTCAAGAGCGTTTGCGGGGTCCCAAGATGTGCATGCAGAGGGTGAATCTCCATGGTGTTGTGCGAAAATGACCGGGAGCTGTGAACTGCGTGGCCGTCGGGGCTCACACAGGGCTAAGAAACATTTGAATTCCCACAACCAAGGTGGCAGTCCTCACTGATCATTCAGGGCATTCAGCAGGGAACCCAGAATATGTCTTAGTGGTGGGGCTAAACTACTCTAGATTCATTCTAACAAAATTTTAAAATCACGAAAGGACCATACTGGACAAAAGAAACTTAATCGTCTGCCATATAAAGTGAAACTCTCTTTAAGGAAAGACAACAAAATCCAGACACTCAACAATGTACAATTCACAATCTCTAGCATCCAATAAAAAATCATTAGACACATAAAAAGGTAGGAAAATATGATCCAAAATCAGAACCCAAGCTCTTGCTGTTTTGACATAAGTCTCATTTGTATAATAAAGTTTAGCTATTGTGCAGAGATCATTAGACAAAAGCAGTGGCCAAGAGTGACATTCCCAGAAGAAAGGGGCAGGAGGGTACTTAGTCCCAGGCAGAGTAAGGCCAGACCAACCCAGAACAGAACCATGATGGGAAGGAAATTCAGAAATCAACACTGAGAAGAGAAGTTGGGTTAATGAATAATACCATCTGTGTTGGAGGATAATCTGGAGGGAGAGAGGAGGTAGAAATAATTAACAGGCTTTTTACTTCCGAAATGCTAGGGACAGGTTATTTTCAATGTGGTTTATGATCTCGACAGTTGATGCACCAATGTCTGAGACTAAAATTTAAAAAAGAAAAGTATTAACTTTACTAAGCCTGATTCTAAAGGCTTGGGACGTGCTTGGCCTATTGGGGGGACTGATACTGAGGTCACTGCTTCCCTAATACTAGGTGTCTGAGAGGCAATGAGAAACACTATGGAGCCAAAATTCATTCTTCCTCCCCCCCCAAATACATTCCTGAGAACTCACCCTGTGCTCAGCTCTGTGCTAGGCACCTTTAGGAACAAAGGGAGAGAGATTCTGTTTATGGTTTAAAAGAGGAGTTAGACACCTGAATATTTCCTAGACTGAATACAAGCTCCTCCAGGGAGAAGCTGTGATTTTCATGGTTATTTTTAACACCCTTCCCAGGACCCTGTGTGGAATAGCTGCTTGGGAATTTGCTATCGATTTAAAAATACTCGAATAGATCATAGCTTATCTTATTTAATCTTTATCATACCTCTATGAAGTGGACAGTATTAACCCCATTTTATAGGTGAAGGGACTAAGGCTCACAAAAGGAAGGGACATACCCAAGGTCACCTGGCTTCCCGCCTAGGACCCCTCTCACTAGCCTGTCTCCTCCTGGATCGATTAGCAAAAACGTTAGATCCCACGCCCGATGCATTTCCACCTACAATGTACACAAGAGAGTTTGGTTGCATCCCTTTTTGCTGGTGGAAGTTGAGCTACTGCCTTTGTATTTATATTGTTTTTTTCACTTACAAAACAAAAAATGAAATGCCACCAAGCCCTTTTAAAAAACACTAACACTGACCCCATCTATCCCAGCAGTCCAGAAATGATAAATAGCATTACCAAGGCCCTTGGTGAACGCTACCTTTATGGATGTCTCCCCTGACCTGGTATCAACTCAACTGCAGTTAGCATTTCTGCTGACCACAGAAAAATGCAAAATGGGCATTCTATTTGCACACTAATTTTACTGAGCCCCTGCGTCTTCATAAAATGATAACATGGGGCTAATAAAAATCAAGCATCTCGGGTGCTAATATAAGCAAATGTTGATGCAGGCAGGTAACAAATTGCTTTGTCATTTAGGAGGCCGTAAAAAAGCATTACAATCATCTTTAGGCAAAATGGATGGGTCGCCTTTGCTTAGCTTTTAGCTTTCATTTGCAAAATCAATTTAAGGTAATGTAGCAGCTCTGAGGTGGTGTGACATGGGACAACCAGCCCCCCCCCCCCCCCCCCCCCCCCCCCCCCCNACCGAATCTCCAGACTCGTGCATATTCTTGGAGGAGGCAGCAGGGATGATGGAGGAGGTACACTTGAACAAAGCCAGGGTGGAAAGCAGCTGCACAATGAGACCAAGAACAACCCGTACGGGGTGATGAAACTGAAAGTTCATTGAGGGTGACTCGCTCAAGGATACGAGGGCACACTCACGGGAGCCGGACAGCCACACCAGGCCCCCACTCGGCAGAAGGTGCTGGAAGCCAAATGTGCTTCATGCACATGGACATACACATGCATGCGTACACACACACACACGTGAGCACACACATGTGCATGCACAAACACACATGCACCCCTTTGCCATTATATCCCTGAAGGCCGGGAGACATTAAATGACTCATCTTAGTTCTCAAAGCCCAGGACTGGCAGAGCGAGGCCCCACCCAGGCAGTCTGACTCCACCTGTGTCCCTAAATCCCACGCTACTCTGCTTCTGGTGAAGGAGGACAATAATAGTAACCAGTCACGATAGCAACCAAGTAATATTTATTCAGTACTTCCTCTGTGCCAGGCACTTTACATGTATGACCTTATTTAATGTTCATGGCGACCCAATGAAACATCTACTTTGCCTCCCCCTCTTTTATAGATTAGGAAATTGAGATCTAGAAAGGTGAATAACTCATCTACACCAGCACAAGTAGTGCACGGGGCGGGGGGAGGGGGGGGCAGGACGAAACCCCAGGTCTTCAGGAATCTGAAATGTATGCTCTTCACACCTCTTGGAGATTAAATAGGATCCATGGGGTGGTTTAAAAAAAAATACATCCGCAAATTCTTTGCAAATCTCTTCTCTTCGAGAGGTGGAGATGAACCCCCTTCCCTTCAGCGTGGGCTGGACAGACAGACAGGCTTACTCTAGCAAATAGCGTACCATGGGGGTGAAGGCATGTCACCATTTTGAGATTAGGCTATAAAAAGACTGTGGCTTTCATCTTGGGTGCTGTTTCTCTCTCCTTCATCGCTCACACTGAGGAATCCAGCTGCCATGACGTAACACTCTGGTAGCCCGTGGAGAGGCCTGTCTGGTGAGGAACTGAAGTACCCAGGAATAGAGGCCAACCAACACCATGTGAGCAAGCTTGGAAGGGTACCCTCTAGTCCCAGGTGACCACAGCCCTGGCCACCAGCTTCCCCCAACCTCCGGAGCCAGAGCCATCCAGTGGAGCTGCTCCTGCCCTCCTGGCCCACAGAAATTGAGAGATTACAAATTGTTGTTCTAAAATGCTGAATTCTAGAGGAAGTTGTCAGGCAGCAATAGAACAATTAATCCCCCTGGAGACAGCCAAAGAAACTTGGCACCTTACCTATTGATGCCCAGCCTGGGTAAGACCAGAGCCGTTAACCTTGGTGTCAACATGGAGGGAGAGCCATAATCCATCAGGTCCGTTATCAGTGGATCTGCAGCTGGTGGGAGTGCTAGAAGATGCCGAGAGGCCCTGCAGAGCACTAGCTGGGCCCTCTGAGGACAAAAGGCTCCCAGAAGTTCACATGGTCAGTTTGGTTTCCCTATCTTCCCTGACAGTAATTCCGACAATCACTTGTCCTAGGGAGTGAGCTGTTCTGTGGAGGAGGAAGGGATGGTGAGCTGGGAAGGGAATGTGGACTGTTACAACAGGAAAATGATCCCCCCCCCTTTGTCATTTTCTTGACTTCAGGATCCCTGAAAGCCTTCATAAAGGCAAGAAAAGACCTTCCTACTAGTTTTCAAACCAGACCGATGTCCTTGTTTTCTCTAATATTCCAGGGCCCAAACTGGTCCACACTACCTCGAAGCTGGAGAGAAAGACCTGCTGGCAGCAGGACCAGCACTGTTAGCTGGCACCTGCCCAAGGGCCCACTCAGGACGAGAACGGCCTCGTCACTTGTATCCCTGTGCCGGCACACCCTTGCCAGTCTGTCCTCCACCGGCCACCTGAGCCGTCTTCCCGAGGCACAAATGGGAGCCTACCACTCCCCCTGCCTGCAACCCGTCAGCAGCTCTCTGCCATCCTCTGGGCAAGGCCAGCCTCCTGGGTGTGGCTCCCCTCTTCTCTGGTAGCTGGTGGCAGCTCCCCTCTCCAGCCCCTTCCCCAGGCCCCAGGTTCAGCCAACTCCTGGCAGCATCGTCAGCGTGAATGCTGTCCCACACCTCCACTCTTGGGTACACGCTTTGCTCTCTGCCTGGCACGCCAGCCCCCATCTCATCTGTCTGGCTTACTCCTACTCAGCCTTCCAGACTCTGCTCAGCTGTGCCTCCTCTGGGCAGGAAGAAGACGGAGCGGTCGTGGATCGGACTTGTTCTAGGCCACCCCTGGTGTTAATATTAGTGCTACATCCGATCTCCTCAGCACAATAGTTTTGACTTTCCCCTATAACATACGGTGTGTGTTGAAGGTACGGTGAGGCTATCATTCTGCTGTTGATACTGACAGTAAGGAGGGAACAGGAGCTGAGAATGGCTGAGAACACGCTCGAGGAGCAGAATTTCTTGTACATACATTTATGAGAAAATGGTGTTTAGGAGGTGATCGGCAGAGCTTTCTTGGAGAACGTGAATGCATCTGGGTAGAGAGGAGACTTGATGAAGGGCAAAGACCTCTGGGGCTGACTCAGCCAAGCTGGCTGAGGATGAATCCCATAGAAGGAGAGGGCCGGATGAGGGACACTGGTCCCTGTGTTTCTTCTGTCCCCTGAGGGGGTCAAGGCCTGCTGGCTCCCCAAGCAGATGGACCAGGGATCCTATCCAGGCCTCACAGATTATGGTCCGTGAGGCCTCTGGGAAATTAGTTACACGTTCTAAGCCTCAGTTCCCTGTAAAATGAGAATAATAATCCCTAGCTCGCAAGAGAAACCTTAAGCAAGAGACTTTAAGTCCCTGCCCTATGGCTTTGCCTGTAATAGCAGGTCCCATTTATTGAAAGAAAAGCCGCGGGAATAGGGTTGCTCAACATTACGGGTATTTTCAGCTGGGTAACTGCGTGGGGCCCTGTGCTGTGTGCTGAACGAGGCATCTCCAGTCCCCGCCCACTAGACGCCAGGCGCTCTCCTCTCCCCTGGTTTGATAATCAAAAACAGCTTCAGACATCACTAAATGTCCAATGTCTCCTTGGAGGCAAAATTGCCCCTAGTTTGGGTATTTCATAAGCCTCTGTAAGAATATTTTACCTTATTCAGACCAGCCTTGTCACTATCTTCCCAGGCAAACTTTTAATCTCTTAGACTTCCTGTCTTTTCCCCAACTCCTCCAAAAAGCCTTCCCAGATCCCTCCAGACCACAGTGCCTTCCCTCTCCCACCCTCTGATCTCACAGAGTTCATCTGGACCCCTTATCTGGTCGTAAGTCATTTGCTGCCTCGCATAGGCCGGACCAAAAGCCATAACTTGGACCTGTGCTGCCCAATGCCACTATCTGCTCTTCTGGGCCTCTGGGCCATCATGAGAAAACGTGGTGGTGTTTTTTTCTAATACTCGTTTTCTTTAACACTGCAGGGCCCAAATGGGTCCATACTACCACGGATGTCTGCCACGGGAGTGAAGGACAGCCGAAAACCTATGGGCGTAAATACAGAGTGTGAGGGCCAGCTGTCACCTTCATGGTCACCTTGACAGAGGAACAGCACTCCACTCAGGCCTCCGCTGCTAGGCGAGGAAGTTTACAGAGCCTCGTTGCCCCGGGCTGGCACTCCAGGCCTGGGAGGAGGTACGCCTGCAGCCTTCAGAATAGGCTAATGGCAGGAAGGCTCTCCCTGCCACCATCTGTCTTAATCCCAGCACCTTCCAAGGGCCTCCAGAAAGTCAGAACCAGACCTGCCCACTCTGACTTCCTGCTGAGGTGGGGTCTCCTGGGAAACAGAAGGGAGACTCTGAGACTCCCCGTGGGAGCTTTACTGGGAATTGCTGTCAGAAACGCTCGTGAGAGGTGGGCGTTATGCAGGATTGGGGCAATCTCTATGGTGATTTGAATCAATCCCACAAGGAGCTCTGGGCCAGAAGGGCCCTTCACGGTTGTTCTAGGAGGCAAGGCACAGACGGATACTGGATGTGGGCTGCCTCCAGGGCAGGGGCGTAACCTCAGGCAAGGCAGCTTCCTTTGTCTGAGTGCAAGTTCCAGCAAGGAAATGGGCTGCCAGATGTCAGCCACCACCACTCATGGGAAATGAGGGAACTGGTCCTGAAGGGGAGTGGATCGTACGCAGTGTCTGTTACCCCAGCCTTTAGCTGAAGCAGCTGCAGAGAACAGGGCAGACCGGAGGCCCCAAACAGGAAGGCCGAGGATCTTTTTCATTTTAGTGCAATTCTCTACACATGTTCTAACATTGACCAAATGCCAAACTTGGGGCTGGACCCTAAGGACATGGAGATGTACCAGACGCTGTCCCTGCCATCCAGGTGCTCAAAGATGAATGGAGAAGAAAGCTCAAGCCTGGCTTTGCAGTTCGAATTCAAACTTGAATTCTAGAGTCAAATGGGAGGGTTAAACCCAAGCCCTGCTGCTCATGGCATTGAGCTCTGAGATCATGCATTTTCTCCTTTGCAAACTGAGGATAATGATACTAACAAGGGATCTTTTAAGAATTAACTGAGATAATGCATTGGGTCTCTGCACATGACCTGACGCGTAGTATGTGTTCAAAAAATGGTAACTGACAGGGGACACCTGGGTTAAGCATCTGACTTTTGGTTTCGGCTCAGGGTCATGAGATTGAGCCCCATGTGAAGCCCCATGTCCATCCGGCTCTGCACACAGCAGGAAGTTGGTTTGAGGTTCTCTCTCCCACTCCCTCTGCTCCCCTCACCCCCAAAGAATAAATAAGTTTAAAAAATGGTAACTTACAAACACTAGAGGTCACTTGGTCCAATTACCCGGTCTTACAGATGCAGACACTGAGGTCACTAGACTCTAAGCAACACTAGAGCCATGACTTTGTCTTTTTCATAATTTGTGATTCCCAGGACATCACACACAGAAGGTGCTCAATAAATCCTCCTGGCATGGTCGTAGAGTACTCATTGCTCTTTGGTTGAATGAGCTTATGAGGCTAGAACCCAGTGCCCAGGCTTCCCCCAACACGTGTTCTGCCTTTCATCTCTCCCAGCCTCTAGAAATTCCTCACCAGATTCCATTTCAGCTTATTAGCAAATGCAAATTGAATTACACTGTGCCCTTTTGCAACAAGGACAACAAAAACAGTTTCCCCAGGAAAAGAGGGTGAGAAGAGGTGAAAGCTGGGATGAAAGTCGAAGACAATACATTCTAATCAAACTTGATAAATATGTAAATTAAAGCAGCTAAACAGTGGGCTTTGACAAATGAGTAGTCGGTAATGGATTTTTCCACAGCTAAGGCGAGAGTTCAGCCTGCCCGCTCCTTTCCCTGGCACCCCGAGCTGATGGGGCAGGCACCGGGATGCCAGGAGGCAGAGCAGAGAGTTAATGCTTCCTTTAATGCCATTTGTGGAGCGCATGCCAGCTGCTAGGCATGCCTGTGAGGGGGAGAATCTCTGTCTCCCGATAGGAGCCGAGGGAGAGGTGGGGAAGGGCCACACTCGCCAGACTCCACAGGCTGTGTCCTGAGGAGCCAAGACCACCAGCTGTCCAGGAACATACATTCAATTCCTCCAGTGGTTCTATTGCCGCCTGGCGGTCTCACCAACTCAAAAGTGAGTGCCTTCCAGTTTTTTCTCCCCTCACAGGACCTGACATAGGGTGTTGTTCAGAAAAGAGATTTCCTTAGCTTGCTGCATAGCTCCAAACCGACCCCTTCCTATGCCCACTCTCATCTCTGTTTTTCCTTCTGCAAAATTAGCTGCTGGATATTCCCAGATATGGGATACAAGAAAAAAAAAAAAATCAGCCGTTGGAGGCAGCTCAGCGGAAGGCCCGTCTAGCATGGAGCAGAAAGGAGCCAAGGGACTGCAGGTCCTCTGCAAAATACAAGACCATTGTCATTGTAAGCCCTAAATGCGTGTGGGGATGGGTAGTACTTAGCAATAGACAGCCAGAGTAATTGCTACGAAACTGATGATTCTAGCAGATTTTTAAACAATAGGTGAGACGCGGTGAAAAAGGAAGGGGTTTGAATAGTTTCTGTGTGCCAGGTACTTTTCATACATTATGATCCAGGTCTCCCCAGACCCAGGGATAATTGTCTTATTTTCCTCCTATCACAGACAAGAAATCTGAGGTTGAGTGCATTGCCCAGAGCCACCGAACAAGCAAGAGTCACACGTGGAATTTCTATCTCCTTTCTATCTCCTGAGTCCAGTCTTTCTTCTGACACCTCCACAGGGAAAAGCTAGTTCCTGAGTTATACCAGATAAAAGACCTTATTTTGTGTGTACGTGTGTGCAAGCCCACACATACATCTGCTTCTGGCTCAAACTCCTACAAATTCCTGAGTTCTTGTACAAAGTTATCAAAATTGAAGTCCAAACAGAAATTCAAGGTGAATGGTTTGCAGGCTTGGAAAGACGCTATTAATACAATTTCCTCAAATAGAGAACCAGTATTTATGAGGGCTCAAAGTAGCTTCAGGAGAAGAGTTTCCTGGTAGGGCCGGGAGGAATGTGATCCACGGCCAGAGCTGAAGCTCCGTCTTGCCCAACGCTGGAGGAATTCAGATTTGAAGAGTGTTCTTTCTTTCCTATTGAGATCTTCATTGACTTGTATAAAAATACCACTTTCAATCTCAAATCCCCACTGGCATCTTTATATAAGCACCGAAAATGCTACTGGGCTTTGGAGATTTCATTTAATGAAGGAAAAGTATTTCTATTAAAGAGTGTAATTTTTTCTCTCTCTCAACACAACATCTTCAGAGGAGCCAGGGAAGCTGGATTGTTCTGGGCTCTGGGGAAACAAACTAACCCATGTCTCACCCATGATGTGGTTACACAGATTACAAAATGGCAACAGCTAAGGGAGGCAAGGAAGGGTGGGTGACGAGGGGGAAATAACAGTGATGATGATAGACGAGCTCCTACCCAGGCCTTCACAGTTTAAGAAGCACTGGCTCTCCCGAGGGGGAGAGTGCTGTGGCCACCACTCAAGAACAGTCCCCCATCTGCGTTGTCTGAACAGCACCCCCGCACCCCTGTCTCTCCTGGGCCCTGTAATCCCTTCTCAGATGCAGGGACCCCACTCTCCTGCTTCTGGTCCTGCAGGGGCTCCCCGTGCACTGGAGGCAAACCCCAGCTACTTAGTCTGGCCTTCTTTCCCCCTGCCTACTCCCACCCCCACTTCCTACCCCTCCCTCACCTGCTCACCATGCTTCCTCACACTCCTCTTCCAGTTTCTCTGCCCTGTATAGGGGGGCTCCCCTGGCTTCTAGAAGCTGACTCCTTACCACTGAGGTCTCTTCCTGTCAGCACAGTAGCTCCATGGCAGCAGGAACTTTGTCTTACTAACAGCTACAGACCCAAGTCTAACACGGCACGTGGCAGACACACATGCCGACTGCATATTTATGGAGTCAATAAACACAGCTAACAGGTATTGAGTGACGTGTGCTGGGGAAGGGGAGGGCCAGGGGAATAAGACCACAGAGGTGGCTGAGGTCCGCAAATTATCCCAGGTCACACAGCTGGTGACTGCCGAGACCAGATCTCTGTAGAATGAATGTTAAAAGCTGTGCTCCTGCTGCCTCCCTGGAGCTCCTCCACCCCCTGACAGAGGGGGGAGCCACAGAGTGCGAGGGGGTGGGAGGCACTTATGTACAGCTGTGCCACTCACTAGCTGTGGTCTTGGGAAGGTCAGTCCACGTCTGGGTGCCTCGGTCTCCTCCTCCATAAAAGAGGAACCATCATCATCATCATCGTTTTGGGGTAGTTGTGAGGACTAGATGAGTTAAAATAAAGCATCAGTAATAGTACTTGTCGCATGACAAGCCCTCAACTAAACGTTTACTATTCTTCGTCATTCAACAACTCTTTCTTGGGCTCCCGGTCACCCCCCTGCCCCAGAAGCCTCCTGCACCGCCAGGCAGCAGGGTACCCTCTGCTCTTTCCCCTCCTCGCCCCTCGCGCTCTTCCAGCGATCGCCCATCTGTATGATGGTACTTTGCTTTGCTTTCGGTCTCTGCCTTTCCCCTCTGGTGACTGAGCTTTTTGGGGGCAGAAGCCCTGTCTTGTTCAACTCTTCCTGGCATTCATTTCTTTTGCCTGAGACAGAGAAGGGCATTTTGACATGGTTGTTTTAATGTAAAAAGTTGTGAAATGACTGCACCAAACTGTAAAATGCTTCTGAAAATTAGCAGGTGCTGTGTGAAGCAGCCCCCCCAACATGCCCGTGCAAGGTCTGGTCTGCGCTATCCTTCGCTCCCACCAGTTCCTTACTGCCCCTGCTCCCCTCAGCTCTAGCCTTGACCCGGAGCCCACCCGAGCCCAACCTCTGTCCTCCCCCTCTCCCCTCTGCCCCCTCCCCAGAAGTCTCACCAGGGAGGGGGAAGTTCGGGGGCGAGGGGAGGTAGCCTGAAATGTCTCCTTGGCACATTATTTGGCCATGTTTTTTAAAAAGGCTAAGGTGTAATGGTTTGTTTCCTTGGCTGTGTCAAAATGTCCCCATAACAAAACGGTTGTGTCAGAGCTGCTGCATCAACGTGGCCAAAACAAAAGGACTGTGTCAAAATGATATGAACTCTGCAAGGAAGCCATCTGCATGCTGCGGTCCTTGATAGTGGAACTCAAAACATACACCGTTGTTAAGTGCATTAACAAGCAATCAGCTGCACTGAACACCAACTCTCCCTGTGCTAATTCCTTTTTGTTCCACTGAGGGTGTTCTACCACCCTAAGGATCAGAGAAGTTAAGGATGCTGCCTGATGTCACACAGCAGGCCACAGAACAGAGACGACTAGAGCTGAGTATGGTCCATTAATCTCCCCCCTTTTACAGCCAAGACACCAAGAGAGAAAGTGACTTGATCAAGGTCTCCCAGTGAATTGGATTTTCGCATGTTAGGTCAGAAACATGTGGTCGGTTCTCGGATAACTTCTCCACCCTGTGCACTTACTTCTGGACCACGGTGTCACTGTTGGACTCGTGGCACACACACTCAACAGAATAGAACAGCTGCCGACAGAGCCTAACAAAAGCTCTAACTGCCCAAGTCCTAGGCATGCTACTTGAAAATTGGATTGGCCAAGTTCTCGGGAAAAGAAGTTTTCGTGTCCAACCAGGCAGGTTGTCAATATCCCATTAGCCAGGCAGCCCGCTGGGGCAGGAAGGCCTCTTGGTGGCCCCGGTCTGCCTGAGGGAAGGCCACCCGCCACTGTGTGGGGCACAGCACAGAGCTCTTTGCCTCTATTTCCATAATTGATATTTCCGCAGCCTGCTAAAGAAAGAAACCTCTGCTAACCTGAGTTAGGAAATGATCTAACCCTACTGTCTTCATGGCTTCACAACTTGGACTGAATGGAGTCTATCTTGAATAAAATCAATTACAAAAACTTCATTTACAAGAACAGATTTCCAGAGGGCGCGTTTATGGAGTGGTGTTATCCTAGGCTAAGGCTTTAAGGGTAAACCTGGACCCCTGATGGAAACTCTGCCTCGGATTATCCCTGGGCCACCTGGACTGGAGTTGGGCCTACCAGGTTTGAAGCGTGTGACAGAGGTATGCCGCTGAACCTTGGTTTGCTCAGAGGCCAAGTGAGGAGACGGATGGCAATCACAGGGCCCCACCAAGGTGGCCTCTGGTGTTGCTGGTTCCAGGAGCTGCAGGCCCACTGTGGGGCAGACCCTTGTATCTGGGAAGGCATGGGGGGGCCTGAAGGTGCTGTCAGACACGTGAGGCCTGAGAACTGGACAGGTTCACATCACAGTCACAAGCAGGGTCTCTGGCACTGTGGCAGGGATGCTGCTGCCATCTGGCCATGTGACCTTGGGCAAGCCACCTCTCTGGGCCTCCCTCAGCCTTCTCGCCTGTAAAACGGGGATCATGGTGGACCATCTTGCAGTTGCACTCCGAGGAGTAAATGGGTTGGTAATTTGGAAAGCACTCTCAGCCCTGGATGCATATTAGAACCCCTGGGGAACTTTTTAGAAATACTGATGCCCAACTCCCCCGCCCCCACCCCTGCCCCAGCCAGGGCTCTGCAAATGGAGCTCAAAGCAAATTCTTCTTCGAACGTGCAGTCACAAATGAGAAGCCCCGGTCCAGCGTGACAGTCAGTGTGGGCCAGGCCCTCTGCTCGCTGGGTTCTGACTTACTTCCCCCTCCATCTCTCAGATGGTCTCGTGGTCCCTCCAGTTCTAAAATACTGCGATCCAGGAGGTCTGGAGGACCCAGGAGGTGGCTTGGGATGGCCCTGATCAGACTACAGCGGTTGTGACAACAAGGAGAGGGTATGGAAGTGAGTGGACAAGGAAGCATGCACCACACAGATCACCTCTCACAGACACAGTCCCTTCCTGGGAACAGCACAAGATGACTACGATAATAGAGGGATGTGCACGGCGTCTCTGGGAACTCCCAAGGCTTACAGCAAACAGACTGGATTTATGGTGGAAACAAAGGCCACCTGCCTGAGAATGAGAAAAGGCCTTTCTCTAAGGAGCGAGGAGGAGGATAAAGACATTTGCAGCTGGGACATAGAGGGGCCCCATACCTGCCCGCCAGGATACAGAAGCCAGCTCCCCAGACGGACGGTAGGAGAAGGGAAACAGGGAAGTCACTGTAGTTAAGCATCTGATCCGTGCAGGCAGCAGGGGCCCCACTGCATCTCGAAGCTCCTTCCTTCCCAGCAATGTCCTGGGGGGCAGGTGTTCTGATCCCCATCCTGCAGACCCCTCAGGAGGCAGGCAGCTGTGCTCGGATCCAACCCAGCTTGCTCTGATTCCAGAACCCCACGCTCTTTCTCCTACAGCTGAGTGCCTCACTTATCCAGAGCTTCCTGTCCTCATACCCTCGCACACCCAGATCATACCAAGAGCCAGAAGGAAGCAGGAGGGTTGAGAATGACCCAAACCCAGATCCAGAGTCCTCACATTAAAGGTCACGTCCAGTCTCAGGAGGGTTTGTTCAGGACACTGAGGTGACAGGGAGATCAGTCCCAGTTTCTGGGACAAAGAGAGCTAGTCTGTAAGCACGGAGTGATAGAGGATGGGAAATGGCAAAGTCACCATAAAGAGATGTGGGCCCTGCCAGGACATGGTTATTGACTGCCTGACACTATGGACACAGCGAGGGAAGCAGGTGTCAGTGAGCTGACACACCTCAGGAGCTGTGGCAGGGCGGTGACAGGCCTAGCCTGTCTCTGTCGAGGGAGAGGGCAGCCTGACAGCACTGAGGTAGGAGCCTGCTCAGTATAACCGGTGCCACAGTGGGAGTGAGCTCACGGTGGGGGTAGGGGTGACTACACTGGGGGCTGCAGTCCTGGGACCTGCCTTAGCCAGCCCTTAGACCTGCCCTCTAGCCCCACCTCTGCACTCACGCAGCTGCCTTGTGGATGCTATCCAGACTCCCCCTGGCCTTCCCTTGTCCATGCTACTTGTCTCTGGTCTCAGCTTGAGGGGGGTCAGGGCTCTCACTAGGGACCATATGGGCTCCATAGCCCCTATCTCTTCACTCAAAGACCTGAGGTGAAAATGCCACCCATCAGAAAAGTCCCATTCCTCTCCACTCACACGTCATGTGTGAGCACTGAGCCCTTGGGGTGACCAGACAAGGCAGTGATGGGGCTGTTCCCCAGAAACGTACCATCTAGTAACCAGGTAACATTACAAAAATGGAAAGCACGTTTGCTTGGGAGGCCTGGGGGCTGAGGAGAGTACAAGCCAGCAATCTGGAGAGTGAGAGAAAGATGGGTGCTCGTACTGGATCCGACAGGTGCTCCGGCACACGCAGGTGCCTGGCTGCACAGCCAGTGTCACGGGCCCAGAGCGCCCCCAAAGCTAGCTCTCTCTCTTGGGTCAAGTTCCAACCCCTGACCACAGCCCGGATGTGAGCGGAGCTGACCCAGGGCTGGGCTGGGATACTGTCGCTCCTCACCCCAGCCCCTTGCTGGTTCAGAGTCAAGTCCAGGTTCTGCAGAGCAGCGTTTGCGCCTGTCCTTGCTAGCACGTAGTAGGTGCACTGTCTGTGAAGGCTGACGTGAACGGGACCACCACCCTTTGCTTGCTTTCATGCCGCGCCTTCTTTAGCACCCAAGCCATAAACCTGATTGCCTGGGAAGAAGGCGAAGAAGGCCGGCTTGCACGTTAATGGTGCTAATGTGGCAATGACAAGGTGGCAAATGTCTGTTTGTCTTCCCTCTCCCAGAAAGGCCATCTTCTCCCATCCCGAGTCCCCACAGTATCCTTTCAAAGCCCTTCTCTTTAATGCCAAGTGGAAGAGTTCCAGACAGCTATTTGCATTTTCAATTCTAGAAATCATTAATATTTTAAAATTGCCAGCACCACAGTTTACTAACACACTTATATTTCTACCTGCTACTGGAAGAGGGACATTTTGTATTTGAGAAATATTCAAACATGGAGTGGTTTCCCAACTTTCGTTCCAATCCTGCTTTCGAATCCCTGCTTTCAGGGGCTCACAGTGCAGTGGGGGAGATGAACACGGATGCGGACAGCGAGAATTCTGAGAGCACCGTGTGGACTGAGGGAGGCACAGGGGACCGGAGCCAGGGGAGCTCTTGGCACAGGCTGGATGGGCAAGTCAGGTCTTAGAGGAGGGCTTCCGATTCCAGGGGAACATTTTTGTAGACGGTGGAAAGAATAGGAGAGAATCGGAAGACCTGTGCTTAGGGCAGCCCTTTTAACCACTTTTAGTTGTCATGACAATAGGTTGAGGTTAAACTCAAGGGTCTTTGAGTCAGACAGGCCTAGGTTCAAATCCCAGTTCTGACACCATTGCTGTGTGGCACTCATCATCATTAATATTTTCTGTGCACCTTCTGGGTGTCAGGGAGAGGGTGGGCTTTGCAGGCCAGCTCAAGGCAAGCCGGGTCACAGTCCGGGACCTCATCTTGCCTGGCTCTCCACCCTTGTACTGCACCCCTGCCCTCACCAGTGTGGAGGTTTCCCTTAATGCTCACAGCCACCCTGCTCTAACTCCTGTCACCCCTCTTTCACAGTATAAGAGACCAAGAACCAGAGAGCTTAAGTCATGTGCTCCAGGCCACACAGGTAGCCGGCTAGGATTCGACCCCTGAGCTTGGCCAGGAGTCCACACAGAGCTCTTGTGCCTTGAGCACTTGGGAAGGCACCTGCTGTGGTTGCTACTGTCTTTCAAAGCCCGGCTCATGAATCTCTCCTGTCCCCTGACGTGTCTGGCCCACAGCCCCAGCACCACTGCCATCCTGCTGCCTGCCCCGCCGCTCCTGAGCTGCGCCTCCCCCTTCCCCTTTCCCTGCACTGTTCTTGGCACACCGTGAGGCTGCAGACAAGGTTTGCTAAAAGGATCGAGAGAAAACAATATTAGCCACAGCAATTCCCAGAAGAAAACGCTTGCCAGAGATCTCTAGCCTGGACACGTCAATATAAAAATGACACAGCTATAATTTGCTTTCAGATTCAAACTGGGAAGGTGAACTTTGACCCTGTCAAAAAATGAGAACAAATTAAATTGAAACACAAAGTCATTTCCCTTGTTCCAGGGCTCTGGATTTCTAATTAATGTGCAGCACAGCTCAGAAGGCCGCAAGGGGGTCTGTGAGGTGGTGTCCGCTCCCTCGCCAACGGAGCGGAGCTCAGGAGAGCACCGTCCGTCCATTTGTTTGTTTTTCTTTCCTGGGATGTCTTGTGCTTCTTGTGGTATCTAGGTCCATGGATGAGAGCAGTCCCGGGCGATTAGGAAAAAATAATAGTTGCTAGAAGCTGACCTTGTATAAAAAAACACACAACAAAACAGCCCTCAACACAATCACTCATCCACCCTGTAGGGGATGGGACGGCAACCACAGTGGCCCCGGCGGGGGGGGGGGGGGCCCTTGGGGGGGGGGGGGGGGNAGGCTTCTGTACCCTGGCCCCACCCCCCCAGCTCCCACTGCACTCAGAGCCTTGGCGGGGAAGCGTGGATCAGGAGACAATGGTGAGAGACAGAGACCTCACTCAGTTAACAGCAGGGCAATCAGTAGGTGCTCAGCAGGTTACAAGTGACTTTGAGCAGGTGACAGTGCTAGATGGGCTGGGGTCTGCCAGGAGGTGGCCATCCCTCCTGCTTGGGGATGTGAGGAAGGGGGTCATGTTCTTCAACCCACTGATTCCCAAACTTGCAAGAGTGAGGATCCCCTGGTGCCCTTGTTAAAATTACAGGTTCCTGGACTCCACTCTAGACTCACTGTATTAGGATCCGCAGCAAAGTGCCTGGGAATCTGTATCTTTTTTTAAACTGGTGCCCTGGATGCTTATGATTGGACAGTTTGGGAAAGTACTGGAACACTAACACTTTCCATACTGGAGCCGTTGGAATACTGCCTGGCCTTGGAGAGTCACAGTCCTACTCTGAGCTTCCCTTTCCACATTTGTACAACGGGGATGGATGGGAATCTGCCTCTCGGGGCTGTACTGTGTCTGAGGAAGAATAAGACAAGCATGTCAGGTGTGTAGACAGTGCCCGGCACTTAAGAGACGTGCAGTGTGTGAAGTCCCACCCTCGTATGCCAGAGAAGGCTGCTGTCCTCCAAACCAGTGCCCCCGGGGGGGCCGAGAATCCCTCTTCCAGTTCTCAAGTTTTTGGCTCATGGCCACTATGGAGCCTCAGCCTCTTCTGTCCCTGTCCCCCAGGGGAGCTGCCGGGGTCCTGCCCCCTCCAAGGAGCCGGTCCCATGCGGCTTCAGAGTCTTCCCCAATGCCGGATGTCAGGACACAGGCTTCCTTGGGGCAGCTCTGCCAGGGAGGCTGGGGTGGAGGTGACCCCCCAAGTCCTTGACAATCAGCCTGTGCTGACAACTGATCTGTCAGATGTCCACTCCCCACCTCCTGGGCTCCCACCAGGGCTCCTGATAATGTCAAAACAGTAGGCCCAGTCCGGGAAGAGGGACTCTCAGCTCCGAGTGGGGCCTTGGGGATTAGTCCCTTCCCTCTTCATGCAAGTCTGCAAGAAATCAGGTTAACAATCAAGAGATGCAGGCCACAAGGGTGTGTCTGGGCTGAACTATGTCTGGAATGTGTATGGTGAAGTCCTAACTCCAGGACCTCGGAATGTGGCTGTATTTGGAGACAGACACAAGGAGAAGTTTAAGACAAAATGAGGTCTTATGAGTGGGTCCTCATCCAAAATAACTGCTGTCCTTTGTAGGAGGAGGCGATGAGGACACAGACCTGCCCAGAGGGAAGACCACGTGAGGACAGAGAGAAGACGGCCATCCACAAGCCCAGGGGAGAGGCCTCAGAGAATCAGGCCCCCGCACCAGAGAGCAGACCCCAGCACTACTGTTTGTATGGCAGCCGGAGAGACGGTGACAGAGGGCTTAGGCTGTGTGCAGGCTCCTTCCCTTGGCTCTTAGACCCTGACTTTGAGAAAGGCTCCCTCAGTTTTCTCCTCTGGGGAAGAGGAAAACAGTATGTTGGCTCCCAGGTTGTTAACATGGGCATATCTCCAAGAAGATAACATAAGCGTGACAAGCCCGGCATTTACTAAGTGTATGATACGTGTCATCTCCCTTCGCTGTTCAGCTGTGCAAAGTTGGCCTGGCCTGTAACCCCTCTGAACCTTGATTTTATCACATAGGAAAAGGGCATCACCTTTGTCTACCTCATTTAACAGAGCTGCTGGGAAACCCAGCAAGGTAACATATGGGACAGGTTTGAGAAAGTACAGAGCACATTACAGATGGGAGGGACCATTGCATCCAGGCAAAGCAACGTTGTCCTCCCCAAGAGATGCTTTCAAACTGAGATCTGACGAACAGAGCAGTAGAAAGGCAGTGGGTTTGGACACATAGGCTGTGGGTCCAAGTCCCAGCTCTGCCATTTCATGAAACTGTGGCCGTGTCACTGAGCTTCAGTGTCCCACCTATGAACTAGGCATGGGGACAGCTGTGACAGAAGATGCGAGTACTTTCCATCCAGGCATCCACCAAGTCCCAAGTGATCCCACAGTGCTTCTGCAGCTCACAGACTTTCCCCTCCTGCCCCCCAGTGGCTGCGCAGGAAATCCGTCCAGAGGACCCACTCCAGGGTCTGGAAGCTCACCTGCTTTCCCATCAGAGCCCCATTCTGATCCAGACATTACACCCTTCTAGGAATCCGACAGAGAAGACCTGGACACCTGCCCCCTCAGCCTTCAACTGGGGTCACGGCATACAGGGAGCCCAGTGACCTGCCAATCTGTGCATGGCCTCCTTTTCAATCATAGTTGACTCCTGGCTTCTCCCTGCCATCCAAGCTGACTCACAATCAGGACAAGGGCAAGTGTTTGGGATGAGGCAAACAGCATAGCAAGAATGGTGTTCAAAAAAATTCTCTCTCCAGGGGCGCCTGGGTGGCTCAGTTGTTAAGCGTCTGCCTTCGGCTCAGGGTGTGATCCCCGCATTCTGGGATCGAGCCCCGCATCAGGCTCCTCCGCTGGGAGCCTGCTTCTTCCTCTCCCACTCCCCCTGCTTGTGTTCCCTCTCTCGCTGGCTGTCTCTCTCTGTGTCAAATAAATAAATAAAATCTTAAAAAAAAAAAAATTCTCTCTCCAGCAACACTCATCCAGGGAAGGGTGTGTGCAAGGTGAGGCCTCCCAGAGGGGCTGCAGGAGGGCTGGGTTTGCTGTCCTTGAGGGCCTTCGCAACTACGTCATCTGGCTCCATGGACAAGTAAAAACATTAAGTTGTCAGGACTTGAACCACGGCTCACAGGATGAGTCACTGAGCGTTAGCTCTGTAATTATGTCCTGGTCAACAGCTGGTTTACCAAAACCACACTGGACGTAACTACTTTACACGGGGGAGGGTGGATGAGGAAGACGGCCTAACCCATCCTTCTAGTTTTGAGGCACCATTTTGAACACTGAGTAGGTAAGCATGCATTGGCTGTCACGTGACATTCTAATAATGCTCCCAGAAATTGTGCCCGGAGAAAAATCATTTCTCTGGCTCTGCGGGCATTCAGAGTCTGGCTGCCTAGACCACTAGGTGTGCAGTTCCGGAGACCCAATCTCCACACCCTGCAAGGAATCAGGAAACGATGGGGGAGACTGTCTTCTCTGCCAAAGGGTTGCCATTAGGACTATAGTCAAAGACTCATGGGTTGTGTCCAGCCTGCGTGGATCCCTGCAAAGGCCACTCAAGCCTCGTGAAGCCCTTCCTGGGGTTGTCTTCTGCTGCGGAGCCAAGTCTGTGAGGGCCCAGACATGGTCAGAAGACCTGCCAAGAGGACTATGTCAGTGAATAGTCCAAAGGGGGAGGGAGAGAAGAGGAAAGGAAGGCAGAGGGAAAGAAAGAATCAGTCCTTGCTGGCCCACAGCCACAGGCTGAGTTCTGGTCCCAGACCAAGGGGATGAGCCTGCTTATTTGGCTCTCTACTGGGCCTGGAGCAGGGAGCAGGCAAGTACCTTAACTCAAGTACCACTTAAGCCTAGCATTGTAAAAAGCAACACCCATCTAATAGCTTAAAGATGGAGGCCCAAAAGGCCATCAAATGCCAGAGTTAATTCAAGAATAGAGATTTCTTTTTGGTTATAAAACAACAGCTATCAGAAAAGAAATTTGGGGGAATTTATCAATTGGCAACAAGGAAAAGAGAGAATCTAAGAAAACTGCTTCAATGTTACATTCTATGGAACGTGAATGGGGGCAGAGTCAACCTGGACTTCTTTCTGAACGTTCTCTAAGCAGAAGCCTGGCGTGGTAGGAGACGCGGGACTCAGGGGGCCTGGTTCCGGCCCGGCCTTCATTCCTGGTGTATGTGAAAACACTGTGCGTGAGCAGCTCTCACTGCAAAGGCCTACTGAGGCTGGGTAGGTTCACACGGGAATGAAGCAGACGTGCGTCAGACGGGCTGTGGTGAAGTCTATGGCGCGTGCCCCGCCTGAAGGGGGCAGACCTCCTCAGCAACTGCCATGAAGGAATTAGGCCCTGAGTTCCATGATCCTTTCATACCATTTTTCAAGAGATGCAGGGCCTCTTGAATTTTATGTGACATTTCTACATATTGGAAACTACTTTTTTAAATTTTAAAGCAAAAAATAAATATCCATGGGCTTGGCACATGTTTCTGCTATAAGCCGTGGAACCCTGAAAACCTTAAGGAGCTGGTTTTACTATAGAATGTGATGGTGATTCGTTCTTTGGTCTGACTTCTTATCTTTAAAATGAGAGGAGACGGAAAGACCACCTTCCAGGACATTCTTGCTTGCTTCCTGGGAGTCTACGACTCCAAACGCCATCATCTCCCAGCCTCGTCAGAACGAAATGCTGTGGGCTCCGCGTGGGCAGGACGGTTAACCCTCTCCCAACCGCCAGGAGTGGAAAACTATAGCACTTACTCCTGGGGGACAAAGAACCCCATGGAGCTTTGACACGGGGTGGGGACTTGCTAGCATGCACCATCTGGTGGGCGTGGCCTCTAGAGACACCAAGATCTGCCACCAATGGTGTACTTGACTTTGATAAGAGTCATCTCCTCTCTCTGAGCTACAGCGTCCACATCTAACCATGCAATGAAGGGGTCCAACTCAGTCACCTCTGAGGGCCTGGTCAGTGCTGAGGCTTTGCTCCAAGGCCAAGCTGAGTGACTGTGCACAAGGATGGAGGACAGCCCCTCCCTGCCTGCAGCTGGCAGGCTCATGGGTGTGTGTGTGTGTGTGTGTGTGTGTGTGTTCACAACAGGCTTGGCCGTCATGTCAGCATTAGACAATACTCGGGGATCGGCGGGGGGGGGGGGTGAAACTCATGGGGGGGGACCCCCACAGAAGGGGCAGGGGGGGGGGGCAAGGGGGGGGCAGGGGGNAGAGGTCAGGAGACCTGCAGGGAGATGGAGACGGATGCCCAGGCAGATGCAGCCCAGGCAGAGAAGCAGGCAAACTAGGAGAAGGTGAGAGATGACACCAAAGGCCCATAGAGACCAACAGGAAGGGCCGAGGAGAGCGTAAAGGGAAGGGCGGGAGCGTCAGGGAAGCCAGGGGAGCTGCCAAACCACAGGCTTCAGTTAAACATTTAGCTGGGTGTCCAGACACTGTCAGGCTGGGCGGGAGCAGCGCGGCTCATTGGAGAGGAGAGGTGGAGGAAAAAGGGCCCCAGTGGGCTCGGCTGTCGGCAGGGCAGGTGAGCAGTCGCGCTGCAGGCTACAGCCCTGTGCTGACACCACCCCAGGCCGGAGGGAGGGAGGCAGTGGGGAGAGGCTGTCCGTGCAAATGAAACTCTGGTCTGGGGCTGGGATCTCCAATGGGGGGATGGTCAGGCTGTAGCAGAAAAGCCCACAGATTGGAGTTTGAAACCAGATCTGCTGACTAGCAGCTGTGTGACCTTGAGTCTACTTCTTCACCTCTCTGAGCCTCACTATCCTCTTGTGACGTGGGGGCACTCACAGAGTATCTGGTGACTGAGTAGTGGGGTGTGGCCAGTGGCAGCCCATCGGCCTGCACTCCCCACGTGGGGACCCCGCTGCTGCTGCCCCTCCTGCACGGCTGGCAGGCTTCCTGGAGGTGTCTGCTCAAGTGTCACATCACAGGGGAGCCCTCTACAGAACAGCAGCCCTGCCAGGAGCCTCCTTCTTTCCCGGCCTTCTTCCCCGCAGCACTCCTCGCCCCCTGTTGTGTATAGATTTACTTTCCCCCACTGGCATGTAGGCTTTATAAAGACAGGAGCTTTGCCATTTTATTCACGGCTGTAACCCCGAGACCTGGAACAGCAGGTGCTGAATGGATGCTTGTGGAAGGAAGGAAGGAAGCCAGGGAGACACTCATACTGCCACGTTCACAGGTGGCTCAGAGGATCAGGCCGAAGTCAAGGCGTTTGGCCCCAGTGGGATGAGGAGCCCTTCCCTGGCTGGTCCTCCCGGGGCGTGGGCCTTGGCCATTCTCTCTGCTCTCACACCTACCTGAGCCCCGGGGCCTCCCTCCCTCCTGCTCCCCGTGCTCCTGGCTTCCCCGTGGCCTTCTCCTTGTGTCCACGCTTTGTGCAGCACCCCGGGCGCAGAACACCCTCTCTCCTCGGCTGCGCCAGGTCCGGCCTGGCTTCAAGGCTCTGCGCCAGCCCCACTTCGTTCCTCCATTTGTTTTGCAGCCACTCATTCAGATACTCATTGCCGAGTGTCTGTTGCTGAGGGGGATGCTCTATGCAATCAGAACAGACTCCACCAGCTCAGAAATGCAACTGTGGTCTCCAGGGACCCAGACTCCCCCAGTACGAGAAGACAACCCCATTCCCTCCAGTGCCCTGCAGGCAAGGCCTGAGCAGCGCTGGGAAGCTGCCGGTGCCTTCACTGGGATTAAGAAAGTCCTCTCCACTTCAGACCTGCAGGGAGACAGGAGGCCCTGGGTGGGAATGGTCTCATCCAAGAGGTATTACCGATCCAAGTAAGAGATTCTAAGACACCACTCTGCCAACGTGAAGGGACAGAGACACAGAGGGAGGAAGCCAGTGCATCTGTGAGGAGAGAGCGGACATGAATGATGGGGATGAGGGTCAAAGTGAAAGTTCTGTGTTTGACCCTCAGGCCCAGCCTTGCCCTGTCAGGCAGGGGACATCTAGGACCTACTGGGATCTACGACATCAAGGCAGGACCCCATTCAGGAACACAGGAATCCTTGCTCGGTATAGGGTCCTTGTATAAGAGAAGCTGGCAATAGACAGCAGGAGAAGGTCCTGGGCCCAGACAGCTGCAATGCAAGGCAGAGAGAGTGCAGGATGCCACATCTGGGGAGCCCTCTAGGTCACCTTAATTCCAAATGACTCCTTCCTTCCTCTGCTCATCCTTTCTTCCCTCTCTCCCTCCCTTCCTCTTTTCTGTCCTTCTTCTCTTCTTTTCAATAAATATTTCTCAGGTAGGTACTAGGACTGGGGCAATCTCACAGCAACCTTCTTACAAAGAATGAGGGTAGCCAAAACTCATAACAGCTGGGAAATGGGCGTTGCTGCCTGATAAAGGGAGTTCACTACACCATGTGAGTAAGTTTTTTCTTCATCCCAAAGCTACTGTGTGTGTTGGGATGAGGCTGCCTGTGATCTGAGGGCTGGTAGGGCTGATTAGACCTTCCTTTGGTGAAGATCACTCCTGTTGTGAAGAAGAGGCAAGGCCTGGTCTGGAATGCCCTGAGCCCCCTCTTCCCACTGTGGCCACCTGTGCTGCACAGTTAGAACTCTCTGCTGTTATGTGGAGTGTCCCCTTTACACCCTTAGCACCTCAAGGGCAAGAGGGCAGCAGGACTGTCTGTCCGTGTGCCATGGAGCCTAGCACGCAGTGCTGGCCCAGTGCCCAGCAAGGATTTGCTAACGAATGACCGCGTGCTTGCTGAATGCACAGAGTAGGTCAGGGCCCACCCCAGCCCCAACCTCCAATACACGTGCTGCTTCCACTGGACTTGAGGGTGAAGAGCCAGGGGATCAAGCTCAGTCCGTGAATTCCTCTGATTCTCAGAACCACTTTGATTCAAGGGAGGGTGGGGGGGTGTGCAGAGTCTCAGCTCATTTACATATTAGATGCAACAATGGTGGCGCAGAAGGGTGGGGTGACTTCCCCAAGTTTTCACATTAAAACAGGGGAAGATTGGGATCCATGAATAAGTCACCAGACAACAAAGGCAGGTCCTTTGTAAGAAGTCGCTCTGTACACACAAAACATGTGGGGCAATACACTGCAAAGTACCCCTTGAGCCTTATCAAGTGTTGAAATCCATCCCAGCAGGTAGGAGGGTGAGTAAAGAGGTTCAAGGCAGACCCTGACTAAAACCAACAGACATGGAACGCATGCCACCTGCGTGAGTCACATATGTGAGCCTCGATTCTCTAATAGCCACATTAAAAAAGCACAGGAGGTGAAATTACCTTTAACGACATTTTATTTTACTCAAGTCTCTAAAATATGATTTCAGCATGTAATCAATAGGACAAATTGTATTAATGAGCTATTTGTATGGCTTTTTGTATGAAGCCTGACATGCGGCTGTGGATCTGACACACACAGCACATCCCAGTCCGTCAAACGGCCTTGTGAGGGCTCACGTCGGCTGGCGGCTACGTAGCGGACAACAGAGCATTAGAGGCATCAGGGAAGGCTCTCAGGAAGGAGTCCTTGAGAAGGGGAGGGCGTGCAGCAAGGCAGAGAGGAGGGAGAAGGCTTTACAGCCAGAAGCAACGTTATAAGCAAACGTAGAACACCGAGAAGGAGAAGCCTCTGCCACCGGAGGCTACTGGCCTGCCTGGGGTTGGGAGTCACGCGAGGTACAAGTTCAGGGTGAAGATCACCGAGTTGCCTCCTCGCTTGTACTACGCAGCCCCATTCCAGCCGCCATGACCAACCTTACAACTCCCATGGCCCTCAGTGGGTACCAAGCACCCTCCTGCTCATTGTGCATTCATATCTTTACACCACCCCGCAAAGTAGACCCGAACGGAACACAGCTGCCCATGGCCACACAGCTAAGCCAGCACGGGAACCCAACCTCCGACCCCCTGCTCCTGCCAGGACACCAGCCCTGCCTGGAAGCCGAGTGCAAAGGGCTCCTCCCTGGGCCCGAGCAGGCCTTTGCTCTTGCCGTGTCCCTTGCTGGCCCTCTCTCATTCTCTGTGAACCCACTCTGCCCAGCCTGGGTGTTTCCTCCCTTGGGAAAGTTTCTCCAACCCTCGTCTTAAGAGTCCACCTCCATTTCTCTCTTCTATGAATTTCTATGAAGGAAGAATCTAAAATTTTATTGTAAAACATGTTGTTTCTAAAGATTTTTGTCATCAGACCGTTCCCTCCTCCCATTAAAGGTCTAGGAGGGTGAAAGAAGAGAGGAGGCAGAGGGACAGGGAGAGGGTGACAGACTCTTCCCCAAGTTCCTGATGCTTCATCACAGCATCAACTAATGGCAAAGAATGGTAATTTCAGAAAGAGGGAAACAAACAGAATCTAGCCAGGAGTCCGGTTACTTGTGAGCTCTAAAGAGGCACCGACAGATTCCAGCCCCAGACTGGGGGCGGTGTGTTGGGGAGCGCTGGAAGTCTGCCATCCCAGCCTCCCACTGGGCCCTGCAGGTATGGCTGGGGGAGCTGGAAAGGCTCGCGAGGCTGTCTGTCGAGTCACCCACACAGAGAGCAGCTCAGGCGGTGGAAGGAGTCTGGGAGAGGCAGCGTGGGCTGGCCACCCCCGAGGAAACAGAAGGGGGACAAATATTGTGTTTGTAAACACAGCGACAACCCTGAGCCCCATTCAGGCAGAACTGGATTCAAACCCTGGCTTTACCCCCAGGAGGACTGTGAGCTTTGGCAGAGCAGGGCTTTAGCCGCAGGTGGCTTGAGGGCACAGGTGACCCGACTTGCCTCATGGGGGAGTTGGGAAGTCAAATGGGCTGGTGTATGTTAATGGTGCCCACCGTGTTGTGGGCACCAAGATGGGCTAGTGACCACATCCTCCGGCTTTCTCTCCCCTCCTTCCTCCTCCTCCCTCTGTCTTCTCACACAGGGAAGTGGGGAGGGAATTGCAGTGCTCTGGGTAGGAAGCGTGCCGTACCCCCAATAACAGCTGGGACTTACTGAGATTTTCTGTGTGTCAGGCCCTGTGATAGGTTCTTCCCTGGATTACTTCATTTCATCGTCTCAACAATCCTAGTGGGTAAGAGCTCTCACTAGCTTGTGCTTGATCATGGAGCTGATAAAAGGAAGATGCAGAATTCAACCCAAGACTGTGGCTTCAGAGCTCACACTGTTGATGCAGCTAAGCAGAAGTACTTAGACACTCACTTCTTTGCCTATTCCAAGTGCCTTGTTCCCACTAAGGCACTAACGCTAACCCTAATCTGGCAGTTCATCTCATCTCCCCAGCCTGCCATCTGACCCTCTGTGGCCCAGGACCTGGCAGGAAATAGATTAAGTGTCCGAGGAGTATTTGCTGGGGAAGGGAACGTGTCTAAAAATCATTTGCACGGGAAACATATTCGGTCAAATTCACACCTGACAAAGAAACTCGGCTAATTTTGTTCAACATGGTGGGGGAAGATTTGGGAATCCGCCCCAGGGTCCTTGACTCGGGCCAGCCTGAGTTCCCTGTGACAGAGCCCATCTCCTGCTTCACAAAAGCAGATTCCATGATGGCACATGTGTCAGATCGACACACTTGTTGCAGACTTCAGGGCTGGGACCACCTCGAGGAACGGGAGGCTCCCCTAGACCGGCCCTGCGTCTCACCACAAGGTGGCGCTCTCCTCGCCGCGGCTTTTGCACTCAAGCACGCCACTTCCTTGAGAAGTCTCAAGGACAACAAGCAGGGTGAAATCCATTTCTCTGTCATCTTACAGATCAGCCCCAGACTCTACAACACAAAACAGAAACCCCCTTCCAAGTCCATGGGAAATCTGAAAGGCGGAGGTTTCTCTTGTGACTTCAGATTTTCTGTGGACGGAGAAGGAGAGGCAGCCTGCTGCACAGAGCTCTCCTCCTGGGTGCCCTGTAGCCTCTGCTGGCAGGGCCGGGGGGGGGGGGTGCATCAAGGTCGCAAGGATCTGGCACCGGCTTCCTTTCCAGCTCACCCTGACCGGCAGAGCCCTAACCAGCCTCCCCTGGGCCCTAAGCACACAAGCTCTTCTGCTCTGTCCCTGAACTGCTTTTACCTCCAGGTAATTGAACTATTCAATTAAAAAAAGAAAAAGAAAAAAAGGAGAGCCTGTGGTTTGGGGTGTGGTGCTCACACCTGCAGCTCCTGAGGTCCTGAGGGTTCACGATATGGTGAAGTACACGCACTGTTCCTCCTAATGTTGGCACACCAGTGCCACCCCTCTCTCAGGGATCCTAGAGCAGCGAAGAAAAGAGCGGGTGTAGGAAAGGATGGGGCGAGCAGGAGAGAGAGAATATGAACACCTGTATGCCAACACCTACCACAGGAGGTGCAGAACCACCGAGAAGGTTTTCTGAAGTGGCTTCAAAATAAACATGGGTTTGGCTTCCAGCTTTACCTACGAGCTGTGCGTGGAAGACAATGTCTTTGACTAGCTGTGTGTGCAAATGAAATTGCGTTGCTCTTCTTGACCATATATTGGGGATAATAATCGTATCTTCTGTATAAGACTGTTGTTAAAATAAACAGACACTTCGTGCAGCACCCAGCAAGTCAGTGTGCGGTCACAGTGATGGGGGCCTGGCTCTTGTGATGGTCCTTTATGTGGCTGAGTGATGGTTTTCCTCTAGGAAGCAAGGAAGGCTCCCCCTCCTTCGTCAGTGCTGTGCTTAGACACTCAGTCATCCACCTGTTCTGCACGCATCATCAGCCTCTGCTCTGGGCCAGACCCTGGGCCAAGTATCAGCTGAGGGACCAACAGAGGAGGATGAGATGCCATTAGGCCAGGGGCCTTGAAACTTCCCTGAGTGCCTTCCCCCTGCTCCAGCCAGCCTGCCCCCATAACCAATCTCACCCTCGACCCCGCGAAAGTCCTTCTTTGGGTCCCACAACTGCCTCTTGCACATACCTCTGAAGAGCACGCATCACACAATTTTACAATCAGCTCACCTGTCTCTCCTCCTCACTCACTGGACCACATCTCACCTAGTCATGCTCACCTCTGCCCTGCTGCACCTCTCCCCCTTCCTCTTTCCTGTTCAATGATTACATTGTCCAAGATCAGCAGTGGGGAGATTCCGTTATTGAATACAGGACTCCATGACGGGGCTTCACGGCAATTCCTAGCTTCCAGGTCCCTGACCTGGAGAAAACTCCTGCTGCGAGGCTCCCGCTTCAAATCTCCCTCATTCCCAGAGACACAGGATGCTGAGATCCTTCCAACTCTGGGTCCCCAGCTGGTAAGAGATAGCCCCATCAGACTAATCACCTTCTAAACAAATGGCACAGTGACAAGCAGGGTGGGGGAAGGCTGGGGCCGCGCAAGCTGGTGTTTTCAATTTAGAGGCCATGCATTATTTACACTGCCATTACTCCCCTCAATTTGACTTCACGCTTCAGCCCTAATTTCAGTATAATCAAAGCCAATGAATATTTAATCAGGATTGCTTCCAGAAATTGAGTAATGCCATTAACATAATGGCCTCAGGACTTCAAAGATGCTTTCCTTCAAATGCATCTGACTTACACCTTTCCCCACCCCCTTCCCTTTAACCACTTGTATTTCAGAATGGAAGGGGGTTTGGGACCCAGCAGGACAGCAGCTACAGCTTTGTCCAGGTGCCAGAGAGGTGGCTGGGGGGGGGGGCGGCGGTAAACATATGGTTGTAGCCTCATCTCTGAGGGTCTTCGAAGACCTTCAGAATTCAGTTTCTAAACATGCCTCTTGTCATACACAGCCGGGTTTGGGAAGGGCTGGCCTAGACCATGGCCAGCTGTCCATCACTGCCAACAAAGCTGTCCACTTTTGGGGTTCATTTTCCTTTCCTTCCTTCCTTCCTTCCATCCATCCATCCACCCATCCGTCCATCTTTCTCTTAAGTAATCTCTATACCCAACATAGGGCTCAAACCCACAACCCCGAGATCAAGAGCCACATGTTCTGCCAACTGAGCCAGCTAGGTGCCCCTCGGGGGTCATCTTTAGATGTCCTTGGCTGAATGGCCTCCTTATCTGGAGTGGAAACCTGCCTCAGGCTTGCCCACACTGGCCCAGGCTCTGCCCTCCAAGGCCCCACAGAACAAGGATGCTCCTTCTGCCCTGGGACAGCTGGCAGATATTAGAAACTGGTTTCCATCTCTTCCTCTGTACCTTCTCCCTCACAGACCAGGTGTAGGTGCCTGGCCGGGACACCGTGGCGGACCGTGCTCCACTGGCTCCCCAGGAGCGCGGCGTACACATTGTCAGAGGGATGTGCAGAGCTTCCAAAGCACTAAGACCTCTGTCACCTCTTTTGATCCTGGAAGGATCCACATTTTCCCTCCGCAGCATCAAGCTGGTGACCTTCCCAAGGTGGCTCTAGGATCAGGAAGAATTTACGGGTGTTAGATGTTAAAACTGGGAGCTTCCTTAGGACCTTCTCAGTCAACCGTGATGTACAAAATGGGAAACGGGTCCAAGGTCACAGCTGGACAGTGGCAGGACAGGGCTTAGAATGTGGTTGCAGGGGCCTTCGATTCCTTGTCCAGGGTCTTTTCCTTTACAAAAGGACTTGTGGTCACCAAGCAGGAGGAACCATGCGGCACATCCAAGGGCTTGCTTTTGCTTACATGCCAAGCTGGGGATGGGATGAGGGGATAAGGATTATTCCTGGGAGAGGCCTCACTGGGTGTCTGTGGGAGATCAGGCATCTCTGGGGTGAGGATGTGAGGGAGTCGGGGAACCGTTAGATCCCCTGTGATGCTGGCTACATGTGTACGGTCTGGTCGGCAGTGAAAAGGGAGTGGGTGTTGTGCTCTGAACTCACAGAACCACAGGCGGCCCTTGCGAAACCTTATCACATCCAGGGGACCCTGATGTCCTTCTACTTGGCCCCCTCCCTGGGAAGCCCCTGCTGAGCTGCCAAGGCTCTGTGTGCCCCTGGGTCAAGCACGTCTCCCCTCTCTGGCTCCTGCCTCCCTCCCCAGACTGCAGACTCCCTGCGGGCAGGGGCGAAGGTGCCACTTCTCTACGTCCCCTGGAGATTTGGGGGCGCTCATTGTAGGTGTCACATCCCGCCAACAGAGGACTCAGCTGCTCTTCAGGAGCAGGACGGCAAGCTGCCAGCCTTGACGCACTAACCCGCAGGGCCAGGGAGCTTGTCGCTGCCGGGTCATCTGAAACCTCACTCAAGTGCCTCTGCATTAGGTGTGGGCAAGGGAGCAAACGCCTCGTGCTGTCACCTGGTGGTGACTTCCAGAACGCCGTCTCCCAATCCACCTTGTTCTTCCCCCCCCCCACACCCCCAGCCCCGAAGGAAGGCATGTTTATGGAGCCCCTGCCAGGTGCCTGAGCTTTCCACACTGTGTCTCTTACTCTTGATAACAACTCTGGAAGTTGGACATTCTCATTCCCACTTTCCATACAGGAAAACCGAGGCTCAGAGACGTGTGGAAATACAGATGCAGGTAGGAGGCAAAGATGAGACATGGTTCCTCATCTACTGACTCGTGGCCCAAAGTTTTTTCCCACAGCTCCAAAAACAAATCCAAGTGGATGAGTCTCTAATACTGAGGAATGTGAGTATTGACCAGACAGAGGGAGCACGTGGGGTTTCTAGCAGCGTCTCTGCTATCTGTGAAATCACACCATGTAATCGTTCGCCTGCCCCACTCGTTCCAGGCCCGAGACACACCCCGTGAAGGAACGGAAAGCGCCATCTCAGAAACCCCTCTAGGTCTGCGGCTCCACGTCACTTTACTGGGGGTGGGCAAGTGTCCTGGGGCCTGGGCTGATGGGAGGGGCTAAGACCCCGCCAGTCTGCTAGAAAGGATGGCTGAATATTAGGGAAGGAAAGGAATGTCCAGCTTACTGAGCCTGACCCTTGTCACACCCCCAAGCCCTCAGCCTGACTTTAGACCAAGCTCTGAGGCAGTTATTGAGTGACTCCCTGTCACAGAAAGGCTCCAAAGGCTGGACTGAGTCTGGAAGAGCCTGTGCTCTGGTCCCTGTCCTCCCTCCCCTACATCCCAGCCCCCAGGGACCTGTGACACGTAAACTCTGCCTCCACACACACAAAGCCGGGCCCTGGTTTGGAGGTGACCTCAGCTGGGCCGTGGGCACTGAGAATGGCTATCAGGCTGGGGGTCGGTCCAAGAGCAAGAGCAGATCGGTGCGGGCACAGAGAAGCAGCTGGGAGGCTGGAGCCAATAGAGACAGGCGATGACCAATCAGAGCATAAGCCTGTGACCAGGAGGTGGGGAGACGGAGGCCAGTTGGGAGAGAAGCCCAGGATCTCAGAACCTTCAGCGATCGCCTCTGGCAACCCCGTCATTTGGACCCAAAGAAAAGGGAAAGTGCCCGAGGCTACCTGGTGTGTGGACACTGAGACCAGCCCAGAACCAGCACCTCTGCTCCCCAGCCTGAGTTCCTCCCCGGCTGGGCTGGAGGGCTGGATCCCTGTGACGTTTCCAATGCTTTAGCTCTGTCCATCTTACTGCAGCCCCGTGTGCTGTGAGCTGGGGGTTCTGATCTCCATTTCATGGGCAGAGAAACTAGGGCAGAGGAGAGGAGACAAGCCTTGCTTGAGAGCAGGGATAAAGTCGGGGGCCTGCAACTAAGCAGGAGCTCTTGGCCTCAAGTCCCACCTGCTATGTGTCGGGCTCTGCTCCAGGCACCTCCGTGGGCTAGGCCATCTCATCCTCATGATGCCCGCAGAGGGTAATATTAGCCCCCTGTTCCAGCTGAAAGTGCTTGGGCTTGAGAAGTCAAGTAACTGGTCAAGCTGGTGGAGTAAACCATTAGGAAGGAGAGCCGTATCTGAACCTAGGTCCAGCTGGTCCCAAACCCCTCAAGAGTCCTAGAATCTGGAAGTGCCTATCCCCACGTGAAAAATGCACCCATTTAGCTCTGGCTGGTGGCGGTGGTTTTCGAGGCCCACCACTGACTATGCTCCTTCAACAGCATGTCTCCATATCTGAGGGCTCTCCTTGTCTCTCACCCTGACTCCAGGAGATGCCCCTAATTCCTTCCCCTAGTTCCAGCCTGATGGACTGTCCTGGCAGAGCAGGGGTCTGCCTTCGTTTCTCTCCTGTCTTATGAGGAGCCCTGCATAGGACCCAGGCTGTGGAAGCAGGCAGAGCTGTTTGCCTGCTGGCGTGGCTACTTAATGCTCCGTGGCCCAG
The DNA here is from genome assembly GCF_002007445.2 of Ailuropoda melanoleuca. Classification (NCBI taxonomy): domain Eukaryota; kingdom Metazoa; phylum Chordata; class Mammalia; order Carnivora; family Ursidae; genus Ailuropoda; species Ailuropoda melanoleuca. The sequence goes on from NC_048219.1 coordinate 24,174,638, forward strand.
GCATGACAGAGGTGCTCTCAGAACCTCAGTCTCATTCTCCATAAAACAGACACAGTAAGAACCTCCTTGTAGAGATTCTGTAAGAATATAAAGTACTAGGCATGTGGTAGGGAGTCAATTAGCGACTGTGTGAATAGTACCGCTTGTACGCATGTGCCATGTGTCTCTGTGCAGATGCCTTCAGCCTGCCTCAAACCAAGCTCATTGTCCAGCTGACAGTACGTTCACCCTCAGCCCGAGGCCACTCTCTGGCCATTGCAGTCCACCCTGTCCCAGTGCAGGGCAGGCCAGCGGTGCCAAGGAATGCACACCTCCCTCTCCCCCTGGCTGCCCTCAACCAGGAACTGACGGACGTCGTGGGCAAGTCACCCCGGCCCCCTGCCCCTGCATATTCCACGCTATCTCCCGGAGCCCCCGGCAGGATTGAGCCTCAGTTGCCCACAAAGGTAACCTTCTCAATAACATGCCCTTGATCAGCTCCTTTTCCTTTACTCTCTTATTTCCCACCCCCTCCTGGTGTTTCCACTTCCCCAAAATTTTTTTGCACTCAAATCCTTGTCTTAGGGTCTGCCTCTGGGGTGACCCAAACCGAGGCTCTCATGATTCTACCCGCTCCCTGTGCTTCCATCAGGAAGTGCCCAGCACAGTCTCACTGAGAGTGGAGTCTACCGAGTTCCCACACATTGCTTATGGAGTCCTCCTATTTTAGCCCCCCCCCCAAAAAAAATCCAGTGATTTGGGGCAAAGCTTCAAGGGCACTCTCTGCAGCTGAAGTAAGTTACCCAGCACATCCAGCCTTTTCTGACGGGCCGCATCCAGGATGCACCTTGGACCCATCTTCCTGAGTGGTTAGCAAGGAGAAGGCTGCTCAGACAATTCAAACGCATGGCATTCAGTTGGAGCACAGGGCTTTGTTCTGACGGCAAGCAAGGGAGTCTGCCAAGGCCTTCACTCAGGCGGAATTTAGTCTCCGTGTTAGGAGGAGAAGAGTGTAAAAGGAGTTCCCCGTCTGAGAAGTGCAGCATGCGGCCCTGATGGGGAGGAGGGCGGGCCTGGCCTTGTCAGTCTGCCATCCCGTCTGCACGTCGTTCTGCTGTGGTTCCAGTTTCTTGGGGAGCAGAGAGCATGGCGTCATGTCTTAGCCACCCACAGAAGAGCCAGGAAGGAAAGGAAGGGAACTAAGAGGTTTCCAGCACCTACAATGTGGCATGCTCCCACATCCATTTTCTCATCGAATCTGCACAAACCTCAGTAAGTCCAACTATTATTATCCCATTATTCAAGGGGGGAAACTGAGTCTCAGGGAGATAATGCAACCTGCCCAAGGCAGGCCTTGCAGTAAAAGCAGTCAGCGTTCAAGCCCAGCTTTGTCTGACTCTACTCTCTCTGTTCTCTCCCTCCTCTCCCACCCCAATGGGGATACAACGCCAGTGAAGTGCCTCTGGCATCAGGTGTAAGGTGAGGTCAGGATTCTCGGCTGAAGTGCAGTCTGAACACTTTGGGATGGTTTACTGCCTGCATTCACCCCCAGGCACAAGAGTCCTTTGGCCCATCTCCCCATGACCCTCTGATCAAAGGTACCCATGCCTTTGCTCCAACTGTCCCTTGCTTAGGATATTCCTCTCTACAGTCCGTCTTTATCTACAGGTTCCAGCTTCAGGCCTCCGGGAAGCCTCCCTGAGTTCCTTCAGACCACTCTTGTTTTCTCCCACCCACATGACCAGATCTAGGAGGCAGCTGCTGTTCCAGAGGAGAGCCCAGCCCTGTGAGCGGGGAGGGTTCTTGGCCCCATGTGCGACTCTGTGTGACCGTGGGCAGGTCTCTGCCTCCTTTTGGGTCTCAGTTTTTTCATCTCTAAACTGGGAAAAATAATATCTGTCTTGCCTAATCCCAGGTTGTTTTCAGCATCAAGTTGGATAACAGATATCGGAATGTTTTAAGGTGGTGAATGTGTAGTACACTTGATGATTCCCAGCACTAGGCCTTCAGGATAGAAACTGATTCATAGTGAGGCTCAGCACTCTGCCCTGTTCTGCGCTGGGTTATCACGCATTCGCCGAATAGTTATTGGGCATATATGAGATGCCAGTTCCTGCACTGTCTTTGGGAGTAAAATGATGAAAATCCAAAGTTTTCTAAACTCTCAGTCTAGCGGAGGAAGTAGACATAAATGAATGAATGAATGAATGAATGAATGAAGCATATAAAATGATCCTTCGTTGAAATGCTCAGCTACCAATACGGTAGCAGACTGATACGTAATGTGACACTTTCTGTCCTGAAAGTCTCACAAAGATACACAAAATAAAAATTGGCAATAGTTTCATAAATTATGTCAAATTTGGGGGTGGGGTAATTTCAGGGCTCTATCCTCTGAATATCCCGCTACTCCACACTGAAGGAAAAGACTTTACTTCCAGCACATCCTGTTCCCAAATCGAGGATGTGCAGAACAGGAAAACAAGAGTTCACCAGGTTAGAGGACCTGTCTTCTGAGCCAGCCAGCACCCGAGCCCTGCCCTGCCCTCCCTGACCTTATGGTCCTCCCCTCTTCTCGTTCCTTTTTTTTTTTTTTTCCTACCACGCATTCAGAAGCAGCAACCCTATGCATGCAGCACGACAGGAAGCAGAGGAAGGGGTGGCCTCCAGGAACACTCAGACACTTCAGGAGAAGCCTTGTAAACAGGGACGGGACAGGAAGTGCTCTGGGAGTAGCGCATGCCCGGGCAAGGAGGGCTTTTTAGGCGCTACTCTGGGCAAGGAGGAAGTACAATCTGCCTCTAATCTTTCAGTCAGAAAAATCTAGAAGCTGTCCTGGAGAAGAGCCAATTTCAGGCTGGTAAAAGCACGCTGTTGTGAAACCTCAGAAAAGAAACTGGGGCAGAGCAAGTGGACTTGCCCTTTGGGTCTAAATCAGTGAGGGGTCAACAATGCTTCCCGCCTAGGCTTCCTGTTTGCAAATGCCAGGTCCCATGTAGACCAGGCTGTATTCAAAGATGACAAAGCAAAACAAAATAAGACCTCTAAAGAAACAAAAAGATGGGGCCTTTGAAGAGATACTAAAGCAAAAGTAAAAGGAAACATTGCCCTGAAAACTTGGAGAAGGAAAGTTTGAAAAGAAATTAAGACCATTCCAGAGGCCATCTGCTTGGAATCCTTCAATAGACGCAAAGGACTTGGCTTCTAAGAAGAGCAGGAAGTACAAGGAGGTAAAAGCAAGACACAGAAGGAGTTGACTGAACTGGGATGATGCAGCAAAGGAACACAAAATAAAATACCAAATTAAAGTTCCCCTGAGAATAAGAAAAGAACGGAATTGATACTGCAGGCAGCAGAATCAGTGATGAGGACTAATTGGAGTACCTCTCAAAGAATGCAGAGGAAAGTGTCAGGGATGAAAATGATGAGAAAGAAGGTGATAGATACGGGAGACAAGAATGGAGCCTAAGAATTATCAATATTCGGGGGGGAGCATATAATAAAAATAAAAGTGACAAAAACACAATTGGGAAAAAATTTAATTAACTAGAACGGAACAAAAGCAAAACAAAACAATATCAACCTGAGTCAAAAACCCGAAAGAGATTAGTGATTTGGCAATATGCATGAAAAGAAAAACCATAAGCAGCAAGATCTTGGCAAAATAAACTTCAAGGAAAAAGAAAATATCATACAGGAAGGAAAACAGGTTGACAGCTAAGCTTAGCATTCGACGTTTGAAAGGAAGAATCAAGTGTTGCGGAAGATGGCAAGGGAATAAAAGCACCTGAGATTCAATGTTGTAGAAAAAGAAGTAAAAATGATTGCTTTACTCTTAACTGACAATTAGAGAAACGTGAGGGTAACTGTGTCTGTCATACATTTTAAGGCATGCATTAGAGAATTAAGTTAAAAGAGGATTTTAAAATTCTAAATTAATACAAAAGATATAAACAAAGAAAATACAGTTTACCAAAGAAAAGAAAAAACACTGTTAAGAGCAAAATATATATAAAAAAGAAAGTGTAAAAGTGGGTGACAGATGATTGAGGTCAAATGCACCAGATATGAAATGATTGTAAACAGTTTAAATTATTCTATTGGAGGACAAAAATTCTCAAGCTAAAATGCAAACATTAAGTTAGGTGCAACTTAAAAGAGGTAAATCTAATCAAAAGAGTTAACATCTACTGCGTACTTGCCGTGTGCATTGCACTGTGCTGAGCATTTCATTAGCAGCGTCTCACCGAGGCCACCCATCAACCACATGAGGCAGGGATACTGTTACCCCTGAGAAACCTGCCCCAGGTCGAGCAGCTGACACAGCACAACTGGGATTTAAACCCAATCTGGTCTCAGAGCACAACATCTTAAACATTACCATCTACTGAACCTCAGGCAAAATTACACAGTAAGGTTAAAAATTAAGCTTTCAGGCAAACTCAATTAAAGAGAACGAAGAGGTGACAATGTTAATAATAAAGCACAATTTGAGGCGAGAACCATGAACGAGGAAGAGGTTTCACATTAAATTGATAAGAAGCAAAATCTGCATTGAAGACCTAACAGTCAGGAACTTATTGCAAGCAACAAAATATCCAAATATTTAAAGAAACAAATATTTGAAATTCAAGAAGAAAGCAACAGAAATTGGAGGAGACTGATAGCATGCATAGACAAAGATAGCCAATTATGCTTTTTCTATTTTCAGACATTCATACATAGGTGATTTTAAAAGATGTATTTAAAAAGCAAGGAAATGATAATCACAAAATTGATAATCATAGTTAACTCTGAGAATAAGCAAAGTGATAGGACATTGATAAATGTGAGTTAATGTTCTAATTCTTGAGTTGGGTGGTGAGTTCACAAGTGTTTTATTAGATGATTATGCTTTATAGCTTATATAAATAACTATATTATTTTATATGTATTAAATGTTAAAAGTATAAAAATATTAAAAGAAAAATAAATAAGAAAGAGATTTGAATAAAATAATTAAGTTGAGTCAATGACATAGAAAAACTGTTTTCACTCTACAAACAGAATAATTTGGTAAATTCCAAATAAGAATGTAAATATATATAATTTTCATTCTCTAGCCATGACTACTAATGCCAGAAATTGGTATTAATGTCTCAACAACAGAAACAGCTGCAACTAAATGCCACATGGAGATTAAAATCACCTTTATAAAAATGTTATGTCATAGAATAAAAAGAAAAATATACAATTGCAAAATATTTAGAAAATAATAAAAATAAAACTAAACAATTTATAAAACTAATGGAATGTTGCCAAAATGACACTCAGAGAGAAATTCTTATGCTCCAATGCATTCTTAATTAAACAGGAAAGACTAAGAAAAGTAAATAAAACTGTACTTACATAATCTGGAAAGACAACCAAAAAGAAACCTATGAAAGCCAGTAGAAAAAAAGTAGTAAAGCTATAAATGAATAAATTGACAAACAGAAAAACAGTAGGTTTAATAAAGAATCCAAGAGCTATTTTTTTCTTTTTACAAAAGCAATAAGTATGATAAACTTCTGACAAACAAAATTAAGGAAAAGAGTGACCAACATAAACCAAGAAAATAAAGGGACTATAACAACAACGGAAAATTTTTTTTTTGTTTTAATTACAAGAGACAAGGTTGTCAAGATAGGAGGGATCAGTTTTTGAATATTAACAATATTGCTTTCAGAAGTGAAAGTCCTGACTGACCATAGAAGAAAATGAGAAATTACAAAAAAGCTCTTGGCCCAAAGGTTTTATGTGCATTTCCCCCCAAATATTTGAGGTTTGACAGTTCTTGAAATAAATATCTCTTCTAAAGCATATAAAAAGATGGGAACCACCCAACTAAGATAACACAAGCTTGGCATCAAAGCTATAAAAAATGTACTGTTGTGCTTATAAAAGCCAAAGTCCTAAATGAAATACTTGTAAATCAAGTGTAGCAAGATCAAGAAGGTTCACACCAGGAATGCGAAGATGAGTTAATGAAGCATAATAGTGAAACAAATGGGTCCAATCAGGGAATTGATAGTCATTTGATAAAATGAAAACACTCAATGAGAGTTTTTTTAAAAAATGAGTGGACTAAAAATGGAAGGCACTTCCTCAACGTGCTAAAGAAGATCTATCTAAAAATGAGGGCCAATTTGAAATAGCATAGGTATTCTCAGTAAAAACTGGGAATAAGACAAGTGTCATTATTTCAACTATATATAAAACATAGTCAATGTGGCATACAAATGGCTAACAGACACATGAAAAAATGTTCAAAATCACTAGCCATCAGGAAATTCAAATCAAAACCACACTGAGATACCACCTTACACCAGTTAGAATGGCAAAAATGGACAAGGTAAGAAACAACAAATGTTGGAGAGGATGTGGAGAAAGGGGATCCCTCTTACGCTGTGGGTGGGAATGCAAGTTGGTACAGCCACTTTGGAAAACAGTGTGGAGGTCCCTCAAAAAGTTAAAAATAGAGCTACCTATGACCCAGCAATTATACTACTGGGTATTTACCCCAAAGATACAGATGTAGTGAAGAGAAGGGCCATATGCACCCCAATGTTCATTGCAGCATTGTCCACAATAGCTAAATTGTAAAAGGAGCCGAGATGCCCTTCAACAGATGAATGGATAAAGAAGATGGGGTCCATATATACAATGGAATATTACTCAGCCATCAGAAAGAACGATTACCCAACATTTGCAGCAACATGGATGGGACTGGAGGAGATTATGCTAAGTCAAGTAAGTCAAGCAGAGAAAGACAATCATTGTATAATTTCACTCACTTATGGAACATAAGAAACAGCAGGGAGATCGGTAGGAGAAGGAAGGGAAGAATGAAGGGGGGTAAACAGAAGGGGGAATGAACCACGAAAGACTGGACTCTGGGAAACAAACTGAGGGTTTCAGAGGGGAGGGGGGTGGGGGGATTAGCTAGCCCAGTGATGGGTATTAAGGAGGGCACATATTGCATGGAGCCCGGGGTGTTACACGCAAATAATGAATCATGGAACATTACATCAAAAACCAAGGATATATTGTATAGTGCTTTATAGCATAACATAATAAAAAATTTAAAAAATTAATGATGTACGGTATGTTGGCTTACTTAACATACTAAAAATAAATAAATATTAAATTTAAAATAAAAAATAAATAAATAAAATTCTACAGTAGAACACAGGCCGTAACCTCTTTGAAATCGGCCACAGCAACAGCTTCATAGAGATGTCCTGATGCAAGGAAACAAAAGCTACAATAAACTACTGGAATTTTCTCAAAATAGAAGCTTCTGCACAGTGAAGGAAACAATCAACAAAACTATAAGGCAACCTTTGGAATTGAAGTAGATATTTGCAAATGACATCTGATAAAAGGTTAGTATCCCAAATATATAAAGAATTTATAAACCTCAACACTCCAAAAATGAATAGTCCAATTAAAAACGAGCAGATGACATGAATAGACATTTTCCCAACAAAGACATCCAGATGGCTAACAGACACATGCAAAGATGCTGAACATCACTCTTCACCAGGGAAATAAAAATCAAAACTACAATGAGATATCACTTCATACCTGTCAAAATGGCTAAAATGTACCACACAGGAAACAACAGGTGTTGGCGAGGATGTGGAGAAAGAGGAACCTTCCTACACTGTTGATGGGAATGCAAAGTGGTGCAGCCACTCTGAAAAATAGTATAGAGGTTCCTTAAAAAGTTAAAAATAGAACTACCCTAATATCCAGCAATTGCACTACTGTGTATTTACCCAAAGAATAAAAAAATACCAATTGAAAGGGGTTACGTGTGCCCCAAAGTTTATAGCAGCATTATCTACAATAGCCAAATTTTGGAATGAGCCCAGATGCCCACTAACTTATGAATGAATAAATAATATGTTGTATATACATTCAATGGAATCTTACTCAGCCATCAAAAAGAAGGAAATCTTGCCATTTGCAATGACATGGATGGAACTACAGTGAATTATGCTAAGAAAAATACAATCAGGCAAAGAAAGACAAATACCATATGATTCCACTCATATGTGGTATTTAAGACACAAAACAAATGAGCATAGCGTAAAAATGGAGAAAGAGGCAAATCAAGAAACAGAATCTTAAGTATAGCGAACAAATTGATTATTATCAGAGGGGAGGTGGGCGAGGAGTGGGTGGGTTAGGTGATGGGAATCAAGGAATACACTGGTTGGGATAAGCACAGGGTGTTTTATGGAAGTGTGGAATCATAAATTGTACGCTTGAAACTAAAAAAAAAAAACAAACCACAGTCAATGATATATAAGATACAGTCAATGTAGTGTGGTGGGAAATATAATTCAGAATTATAAATATTGGAAAGGAAGAGACAAATTATCATTGTAAATGATATGATTTAACTAGAAAGCCCTAAAATTATCAACTGAAAAAGCTCCGAAACAAAATTGGTAGGCTTAATACAAATAAATATAAAATAAATTAGTGGCTTTTCTAAATACCAACAAGAATTAAGATTAAAACTAAAATTTGAAACTATTTCAGTCACAGTAACAGCAAAAATATAAAATCTTAAGGAATAATTTTAACAAGAATTGTGTAGAGACTTAAGTGAGGAAAACTATAAAACTTCACTGAAGGACATAATGGGAGACTTGAGGAAATGCAAATATGTGCCCTATTTCTGTATAGGAAGGCTGAATAGTATAAAGACGCTAATTTCCAAACTAATGTATATATAGACTGTATTCAAAATTAATCCTGAAAAAATCATTCTGAAGTTTACCTGGAGGAATAAATGGCATGATTAAGATATTATAAAAAAGGGAGATGCTTAGCCTCTCAGATGTTAAAACATATTCCAAAGCTACAATCATAACTCAAGGGCATTAATGGTGTAAAAAAAAATGAACAAACATTTCAAAATAGGTAAATAGATAACTTCAAAACCAAATCAACATACACACTCAAGCACAGGTACACTCTTACAGGCGTGCACTTAAATGCACCTTATCGCTCAATTATATGGAAAGTGTGTGTACGCACGCACACACATGCAAACACCTAACACTCAGCCACACATTAGTTTAATACAAGGCAGATACATCTAAGAGCAAAAGAAGGAGGTAAAGCCACGGGGCCACAGGACCTCACAGGAAGGTCCTCTTGGGTCAGGTAGGGCTCCCCGAGGTGTGTAAAAGGGTGCCTGATGGAGATGGAGCGCAGTTTCAGGGTGGCTGTGAAAGTTCCCATCGCCTGACATAACGCTCAGCACATTACATATCAACATATGTTTGCTGACTGAATGGGGAAGGAAAGAAGGGGAAAAAAGAAGATGGAAGGAAGGGAAGGAAGGAGGGCAGACAGGGGAAGGAAGGGAGGGAAAAGGAGGAAGAGCATGTGTTGTGGGCAGCACGGAGGAGTCTGGGAGCCAGTGGGAGAGTAGGACAGACAGACAGCATCCATGCCAGGACCCAGCACAAGGCCTGGCATAAACTTGGGACTTCGAGACATGTTTGTTGAGGGGCGCCTGGGTGGCTCAGTCAGTTAAGCACCCAACTCTTTGTTTGGGCTTAGGTCCTGATCTTAGGGTCATGAGATCGAGTCCCCCATCAGGTCCTGTGCTCAGCGGGGATTTTGGTCAGATGTTCTCGCCATCTGCCTCCCCCTGCTCTCGTACGCGTGCTCTCTCTCTCAAATAAATAAGTAAATCTTTTTTTTTTTTTAAAGACGTGTTTGCTGAATTAATTTGATCTCTATTTTCTTTACTCAGTTCACTTTTCCCCACAACATTTAACATGACCTGAAATCAGATGTTTCTTTACTTATTTTTTGTCCCTCTCCTCAACTAGAACAGAGGCTCCACAGGCCGGGACTTTTAGGTATCTTCTCACCCCTAGAAGAGTACATGCTATGTAGGTAGTCCTCAAAAACTATTTGTTGAATAAATAAAGGCAGGCTGAGGGAAGCTGTGGAGGGCCACGAATGTCAGGCTCAGCAAAACGGCCGTGATATTGTTGGAACTGGGCCACCACAGGTTCCCATTCTATTTGTAAGGGAAGGGTGGTTTGTAGAAGCATGGCGTTTTTATGGCTGTCCCCATTTCCAAAGCAAGGAAACTCTCCTCCCAGACGTGAGAGGCACTTCTCAAGGGAGTCACGGAAATGGGCTGGAATATCCAAAGTCAGGACACACCTGGATGGAACCCACTGACTAAAGAGGTGGTAAGGCTTAAGGTTGAGGGGAAGGGGACACATTTCATTTTTCTGACTTGTTCAGGTAGCAACTGACAATTCAGATGCCCTCAGATGTGCACAGAGCTCAAAGCAGAGCTGGCTTCTTGGCTGCATTGGCGAGGGTCTTTCAAACTCCAAGGAGCAATCGCACTGAGAAGGGGGCTGTATCTGTGGGGTAACAGTCCCTGATGGATGGTCCCCTCCTCCATGAAGCCTTCCTGGATCATAACCTCAATCCAGGAAAACTTAAGCTCCTTTAAGGGAGGGTCTCAGATTCCTTTTGCATTTCTAACACCTCACACAGGGCTGGGCACAGGATAGGGCTCCCCAAAGCCTCACTGACTGACTTTCACAATCAAACCAGGTTTCAAGTCCAGCTCCCTCTGATCCCAATGCCTTGACATACCCCTCAACCTCACGTACTCATGAAGTAAGAGGGGCTTTTATTTCCAGCTCAGGACCAGGCGGTATATCAGTATCTTAATAGCCTACAACAACTGCATCCCCCACATTACAGGAATAACATCTCTAAAATGACATCTGGAGGAAGGAGGTGGCATTTTTTTTCTATTCCTGAGGACATGATGCCAGAGAAATCTCATTACAACAAATCAAATGAGAGGAACAAAAAGATTTGCATATTTATCCCATCTTATGGCTCAGCGACAGCAGACTCTCGTTCATGTAACAGATCAGCATCCAAAATGGAGATCAAGCATGGACACATGGTAGGGGCTGGGGCGATGTGTCTGGAAAGAAGGAAGGAAGGAAGGAAGGAAGGAAGGAAGGAAGGAAGGAAGGAAGGAAGGAAGGCCGACCATATCTCACTTCCTTTGCTCAGCACTGGGTGCCATCCAACCCCCTGTCACACCATCATCGATTCACAAACATATCATAGAGAATCTGGGTGGGCGCTCCATGGGGGCAAGGAGAGAGGAAGAAGTTGGCCCAGGCTTGGCTTCCTTCCTGATGATTCTTCTGTACTTTTATCAAGCAGTACTTTCCCAGGGGGTGAGTAGGAAGATCATGAGAGTTCTGCCAGGTAGACCTAGACTCAAATCCTAACTCTGCCACTCACCAGCTGTGTGACCTCAGACATGCGATAGACCTCTCTGAGCCTGTGTCTTTGGCTAAAACTACCGATAAAAATATCTGCCTCAGGGGGTACTGTGGGAATTCAAGATGATCTGTATAAAGTCTCCTGAGTATCAGATAATGTGAAAGAGCCTCACTGGCTCTGAATTTCTGTACACATACACAATAATCACATAGTTATTGTTTTTAACGGAGTCTCTCAATGATGGGTAGCTCATTTACTTCAGTTGGGAAAAAGAGGAAAATGGAAGCATAGAGAGACTTGGTGACTTCTCCCAAATCTTCTCTGCGGAAGCTCTACGGCTGGTTCTCTGCTCCCCTGCCTGGCCTCGGGCACTGACAGGCAGCCCAGGAGGAAGCCAGAGAGCAGAGCGTGTGGCTGGCATGGCCCTGGAGCCCTGGCATCCCTCCTATCCCCAAGGCCTCACCCTTGGGGGCTCCTCTCCCACTCTCCCAGGACCATTCATTTACACACCCCTGGAGAGCTGCTGGCCTGAGGCCATCATGCAGGGAAAGTAGCCAATATTACGACTAAAAGGAGACAGCTGGACAGAGGACGCAGTCCTTCTCTGCTCTGGTCCATTGGGTGAGAGAGCATGGCGACCTCCTAGGCAGGGAGTCTGCCCACCCTGGGCTTCAGGACCAGGGAGGCACGGGTGTCAGAACTGCTCCCAGGCCCACCCCCAGCTGCACACAAGTTTCCAATGGCCAACCTGGAACCCGGCGCAGCACTCATTGCAAAACTCCCTCAGGTCCCGTCTGGTGACCAGGGTAGATGCCCACCCTGCTGCCTTGGGAGCACCCTAAAGCTGGGAGAGCACTGAGGTGGCCCTTTGTCAAGTCAGCCTCCATTCTCGTCCACCACTCAGAGTGACAGAATGATGCTGTCCCTTCCGATGCCAGCTCTGGTCTGCAGCTCTGGCACCACTGATCCTGGGGGGTGGAAAGCAGAAAGACAAGAAAAGCAATATTTGCACACCCTCTGCGTGCCAGGTATGGCGCCAGGCCATCACAACTTTCTCTTTGAAACCTTCCCAACGACCCCGTGAAATTTGGCTGATACTCATGCTACGGGCGCAGGAACCTAGGTTCTGAGAGGCGAAGTAACACTCCTGAGATCACATGGCTCATGAATGCTGAAATGGGAGTCAATCTCAGGTCCGTTTGATTCAGAAACCCACGTCTTTGTGCCGCGGCACCCCGGGGCTTGGCACATCAAGCACTGTGCTGGGCAGCAGAGGCCCCAGCGGGGACCCCACACCAGTGAGGCCTGGGAGCTCTCGGGCTGGCAGGGAGACGGAGGTGAAGGCCAGTGTTCACGTGCAGGTTCCATCGGGCTGCCTCTGTGATCCTGGGTGATTGTGGAATGAGTTCTGGGATCCCCAAGAGGCAGCCTGGTCCCCAGAGAGCTCTGCACCGATGGCCAGATCCGGGTGTGCCCTGCTCCAGGGGAACGAGCCTGTTCCTGCCATCTGCACAGGTGCTGTCTGCAATCCCTTCGCCATGGCAGCCCTTACTTACCCACAGGCCCTGTGCTTCCAACAGCCTTTCAGGAAGGGTGGCTGTCATGCCCCTCAGGAAAGACTCCTGGAGCTGGCTAACATCGTCACTGCCCTCTTCTGCACGCGGTCAGGCTGCGTTCCCTGGCCTCCCTCTCGGACGTGTGTACCATGTGGCAGTCCTGCTGGGGCAGAAGGCGAGGTGGGCTTCCAGTCAGGCCCACAGAACCTCCAAGCATGACCCTCACTCCTTCCCTGACCACCCTTTCCAGAAACCTCACTCTTCCATGTTGTTTTTTTTTTTTCCAGCTGAACTTCCACAGACAAAGGCACGACCCCCTGTCTGACCCCACACACCTAGCCCAGTTCTGGGTCCCCTAAGCAGCCACAACTCTGGTCCCAGTTGCACAGCCCATCTCATCCCAGTCCACTTCCCACCACTGCTTCTCTCCTGCATCACTTCCAGCATCCCTGGCCTCATGCCTCTGCTGGGACACCTTAGCACTCCCTGCCTCGGGGGCTCCGCGTGTGCTGATCCCGAGGTCTGCAGTGCAATGCTAGTCTCTGAGCTGCCACATGGGCTGGCTTTCTGGCTCCATTTGCGGGTCTGCTCAAATGCCACCTTCTTAGAGGAGAGCTCCCTGACCACCTTCTCTAAATAGCATCCTTGCAGCACCACTTACTTTCCTGAGAAGCACTAGTCGCTACCTGCCACTATGAATCCGCTTGCCCATTTGTCCTGTTGTCTGTCTCGCTCCACTAGAACACCAGCTCCACGAGGACTCTCTTTCAAATAGCAGCGTTCAGAACAGGCTAGGAATATTGTCGCAACTGCATAAGTACTTGGTAAATGAATGAATGCAGCAGGGAATCGATGGATGACTCAAGGAATGAACGAAGCGACCACGTCCAAGGTCTCTGACCTCTGAGTCGAGAACTCTCCCTTGAATACAGCTCCCCTTAGCAGCCTCAGGGGAGCACCAGGGGAACTGTATCCAAGGTGGCCAGGCTCCAGAGGGTCAGCCTCAGCCATCTGGAACATCCACTGAGAGAGGACAGTTTCAGCCATCTGGTCGCATTGCTGAGGTTGTCCTTGAGTGAAGTACCCCAGCTGGGAGACCAGTCACGTTCTCCCCGGCTCTCCTTCCTGCCCTGAACTTGCCCGAAGGCTCAGCTCCTGGCCCAGCAAGAAGGACTTCATTAGCACTGGGCAGATGTGGGATCGCCAGCTCAGCCGACTGCAGCCGGACTGCCACTGCCAAGGGACAGACCGAGAGCACCTCCACCGAGACTCTGCCTCGCGCTCGGGCCACTCAGCACCTGCCGTGGGCATCACCTTCCAGAAAACGTTTCTGGGGCTGCTGGTGGGCA